>NC_087476.1:121602644-121937085 GCF_036417665.1 Passer domesticus | reverse complement strand
GAATGGGGAGGATGAAGAGGTAGCAGCCATTGCAAAGGCAACAGTGGATTTTGTCAAGGCTTGAAGCAGCTGCAGGGGGTATAAGGGCATAGCTCCCAACTGCTGATCCTCAGATAATATAAAAATAGCAGTAATGTGATAATTGCAGAGTAAAGCTGGGCAAGTGTTGAATTAGGGGGCTGTAATTCCAACAAGGGCTTCCCCATGACCTGATAGACAGTAAGGGTCCCAGATGGGGGTGGAATTGTGGTCCTGTAGTTCACAGCTGCCGATTGGGATTTTTAACCCCTTCTTTTTTGTCTGTTGACCACTTAGTACAGACAAGCTCCCACTATCCAATTAACTGCAAGCTGCACAGCACCAGCTGAAAGAAGGTTACTCTACTTCACCTGACCCAAAACCAGCCAGATGTACCTGGCACCTCATGGGCCTGTGCAGGACCATTTGCTTCATTTCAAACGTGCTGCACTGTGGCTCCATGCCTACCCTAATTAGGAATAATTAGCTCAAGCACTGATGCAGCTGTGCAGCTTCTTTTGTCAGAGCTTCACCACATCCCTTCATTACCTCAGCTTTTGCACTGATGCCCCGCAGTGTCCCGTTTCGCAATGTGGGCTCTTCTGGGGATCTGCTCACCAAAGCCGTTCTGCATTACTTGGTGTTGCTGGGAGGAGAGCACGTAACTCTCTGGCTTTTTGGTGACAGCAACCCTGTCCTCTGCCTGAGGCTGGAGAGCCTGGAAGGGGCCAATGCCACATCAGAGCCATCTGGTGAATCCCGACAAACCATCAGACTGGTTACCTTCACTGGTCCTCCAAGACAGATCACGTGTGTTCTTGGAAGTCACCGTATTTGTATTTCATTGGAGATGAGAAGGATTAAATAAATAGCCCTGGTGGTTTTCTAGTCCTGGTAAGGAGATCTGCAGATGCTTTTCCTTCATCTGGGATCATGTGGCTGTCTCAATTAGGCATATATAGTAATAACTGTAAATCATTCGAGAACAGGACCTGTCTCTCTTCCAGTTCCTTTTTCCAGGGTTCAGCCTATCAGTTGTCCTGAAAAGCTCCAGGTTCCGCTCAGCACCGTGTGAGTGTTCCACCAGCCCTGGGGGCCCCTGAAGGTGGAAACGCTTTGGTTCCAGTGGCTGTTTTCCCAGAAATACTTTAGGTATTTCCTCTTCTCTCTGCAGTCCTAGACTCCAGATCCTGTCCTATTTTAACTGCAGTATTTTGGAGCATCTCTACTCCCCTGGATTTCTCTTTCCCACTTGTGGTTACCTGATGCCTGCTGTGTTTGAGTGCACTTGTTTCTGTTTAGAGTCTCGCTTAGCAGCATTTCTGCCACTGCTTCTTGAAACATTTTTTCCCAATTTAATCCAAGGCTAAAAGGAAAGACATGAAGAAGAACAAATACTATTCCCATCAGAAAAGCCATTCCAGATTCCAAGATGCATACACTTGAATTTTATTGTGTGCACATCTTGGGCATGCTGTGATTCATCCGGAAAAGTTCTGCCGGTGCCGTGCAGCCTCAGGAAGGTGCCAGGAACACCAGGAGGCTTCACAGTTTAACAGCAGATACCTTTGGAAGGGCGTTCAGAGAAGCCAAGAGAAGGGAGTGGGGCAGCAAATTGTTGTGTATTGGGGCCTCAGCTGGAAGTGAGGGCAACTGGCAGGAAGTTGTTCTCTAAAATGAGAGCCAGTCATGTCCATCAGCTTCCATGAAGATGGCCATCCCTTCAGCAGATCCTCAGGAATGGCACTTCAGAATGGGAAAGGACTCTTCCTCAGGGCTTTCCAGTTTCTCAGACTTCCTTTTAAATCTGTTTTTTGCTTTAGAAAGCTTCAGTGGCTAAAAACTCCAAATCTGTTTCAAGAAAGAACACTAATTGAAAAATGGGCCTTGTTTAGATTTTGGGTTTGATCAGATCCTTATCGGTGTAGATGTTTCATATTTCACAGGGCAGGAATGTTGGGACAGGCAACTTTGTTTGGCTACAGAAATGGGAAAGGAAGGCTTGTGCAGGTGAGAAAAAGTGGATTTTGAAATCAGCTATCTGGCATCTCTTGCACATAACTGGGCAGACCTCTAAGCAAAGAGAATCCAACGTGAACTTCACATTAACTGGTATTTTATGCAGCCCAGGTCAGACAATGGGGGTTACAGCAATGCAAATCAGGGTTTTCAGCATTTCTCCAGTTGCCTTTTCCATATTTCTCAGTTTTAAAACAAAATTTGTATTTGAATCCCAAGCAAACATGACAGTATCACTTAATCATCTTTCTAATAATTCCCTTTAAAAATTATTTCTTTCATTTTGTCCTCCAGCCAGGAGAATTGAGCTATAAACCAGCTTAATGCTAATTCTTCTTACTTTGACAAGGGCTGATTAAATTCGTACTTCTGAATAAGCTGTTAAAAGCCACAGTTAATCAATGTTTTGGCCGATACATCCTCATTAAGAAATGTTGTTTTTTGCTGAGAAATAAACCACACTCCTTAAAAGCACACACTGATTTGCTTTGGGATCTTCATGGGGGCCAGGGTACTTACACAGCACATAGCTCACCTACAGCTGTGTGAAGTGGTTTATTCTGCTGAAAATGTGCTTTGCCTATGACTCTTCTCAAAAAAAAAAAAAAAGGATTACTGCCCATGGGGCATTGTATTAGCAGGGCTGAGACATCCTGATTCCAAACAGTCATTAAGCAAATCAGAGGTAATTTATACTGTGGTGAAGAAACTATTGCAAAGCCTGCCAGCTGTCTGGCCCTTCCAGTATGGCTTCAGACAGGACTTTGAAGGTCGGTTCGGGAGCGTTTCTCTTACCCCGTGTTGTTGTTGTGACTCCAGGACAGTCAAGTTCGGAGGCAGGCCCCGATCCAGCAGAAGTTTAAACATCTGCATAGTTTTGAGCAATCCCATAGAAGTTAACGAGGCTACTTTAAATGCTTAGAATTAGGCATGTGCTTAAGAGCTTTGCTGGACAGGAGCCATGGTAAGAACCAGCCCCAACTGTGACCTAAAATTAAAACTGGAACACTTTAAAGATTAATTAAGGCCTTGTCTACATGGGAAAAATTCTTCATTGTGGCATGAGAAACTTTCTTCTCATGGCGTTTGTGGCCCAACTGGATTCAGACCATTTAAAGTGGAGCAACTCTTACGAGGCTTCCTGACCACACTCAGGAGGAGTGGAGAGTTTGGAAATGCACCCAATGTTTGGAAGCAAATCTTTCATTCCCCAGTGCATATGAAATTTGTATGCCTTCACAGTCAGCTTTATGATAGCATCGTCCTTTCAACCCCTGGGAAAATGGCAGAGCCATTCAAGTAGCCAGAAAGCAAATAAACAGGCACACTGCACTCCTCCCTTCTTGACCACAACTATTGAATTCCCTGAGTGCCGCAAGCCGGAACTATTGTCCTTTTAAAGCCTAGGGATTTGAGGACTTGGAATCTGTGGATCTCATTCTTTGTCCCAGAAGACATCTGCTGCAGCACTCCAGAGGGGCTGTGGAGTAGACATGAACTGCATCTCATCGGTGTGTCGTCCCTTTTGTGTTCCAGAAGGGAAGGAGGGGGATTGGTGTGCATGACCAGGCCATGATGAGTGCCAAGCGTGTTCCAGCCCAGCACTCCATGCCTGGGGCACAGCACTATGCCTGCACGCCCAGCCAGCAGGGAGTGAGGGGCAAACTGAGGCCTGTGTGAAAAGTTGTTGGTTTTGGTCTTGGATATGAAGGACCTCAACAAATCTGGATGAGAACAATGTTATATGTGCTGGCTTTAGCTCTCCTGCTATTTTGGTTTTCTGTCTGTGGGAGGACTAGACCTGGGTTTGAGTGCATTTGTAAAAGCCATCTGCTTCACTGTGGCACGGAATGGAGCCTTCTTCCTTCCCGTGGGTAGAGGAGCACTGTGTCAGTGCTTTTAGAGAAATGATACACACATACCACTTTAACTTTCAAAGAAAGGCAGAGTTTTTAGGGACTCAGCATCCCTTCTGGTTTGACTACACTGAAGCTTTGTTTCCTGGGTCAGGGCTTTGTCATCTGTATCACAGCAGAGCTGGGCAAATCCGCCAGCCACCCTTCACCTTTGGAGACCAAATATTTACTTCTAGGCAGGGCAAGTCGTCCTTCAGCTGAAGAAAATGCTCCGTCTGAATTAGTCAGCTCTGCTGTGGCCTGGGACTGCTTATGGTAGAAAAGAGATCTCTGGGTAGCTGAAAATGTATGTGTCTCTATTTCCAATATTTTTATATTATTTTTTTTTCATTTAATTTCTTTCTGGCTGTTAGTTGGTATTAAAAAGCCAGCTAGTGAGTAAATAGAGAGAAATAATGGAACTTAGGGCTGCTGTGCTGCCTTGCATTTATGAAGTTCAGACCGAGCAGTAATTAATCTCTGCTGGCTTCCATGTGTGTGTAAATCTCCAATCACTTTGTACAGCCCATGTACAATTTTATCCACTAAATAAATGGGTTTCAAATGTGCCATTGAGGCAGGGCCTCCTCGGAGGGTTGGAGGTGGCCATGGAGCAGTTTGCTGCGAGGTTACAGAGGGATTTCTTCCTGCTCTTCATCCCAGTAGAGGATCACATCCCCAACATTTACTGCAGACCTCATGGGACTTTCTTCTGTCCCTAAATTTCCTAGAGTAAAGGCTGGCTGAGAGTTTTGTGAGCTCTTAAACACCCCTGTGAGGAGGCAGAAGGGTTCTTCAGGCTTCCTTTTCACTGTGCACCCACAGCTCTGCTGCCTGTCCTGAGTTCAGGTCAAGCTTTACACCACCTCCTGCTCCTTTTGTCTCACCTCCAGCAGTTTGAGATGGAGAAAACCTGAAATCACTCAAAACAAGGACCAACTTTTTTCCTGGCTTTCATTCCTTGCCCTTCTGACAGTTTGCTTGCATAAAAGCTAGGGAGAATCTGTACCCAGGGATACTGACTTTGTGGTCATTTAAAGAAACCAGCCTGCCTGGTTAATTTGTTTTTTCAGTCTTAACAAATCTGTTCCTTAATGCAGACTTGTAGTGCAGTTATGAGGATCAATGGAGCAGACTCCCAGCATAAAGTAATGGAGATACTCCAAAAAAACAGGCAGCTCGTGGGTTTTTCCTCTGTATTTCTAGCCCATGTTTGATGGGCTAGACAGTTGTGCACAAAACACAGCAGGTTGAAAAATGAGATATTATCTGTTACTGCTGTGATTCTCCTGTAGAAAATGACAGTGTTTCATTCAAAATTACAAGGTAAAGATTGATGAAAACCCTAAAAACCCCATGTACTCTCAAGCCATGATCCATTTAGGCTGAAACATTGAAAATTTGGAGTTTCTAATGAAATGAAAAATATGGGCACAGATAGATGAAAGTGGTCATACTCTGCAGATGTTCTCATCTGGTTTAAAATAAATTATTTTAAACTAATTGTGGCTAAACTTTTCAGGTTGATCAATTGATCTGTTGTTAAATGGGAATTGAGGTCACTGGTATCTATACTCATGCAGAGTTACCAGGACATGTAGGAAAGTCTCCCATCCCACACGGGGCTAAAAGTAATGGAAATCAAGATCAAAAGGAGAAAAATGAGTGAGGCAGATTTGTTTATATAAATGGTTACACCCAGCATTTTGAAAAATAAATATCCTACCCAGACCCAAAAATGAATTAAAAGTTAATTGGAAACAAACAAACAAACAACCTAGCATAAATACCTTCACAGGTATTGAGGATTAAAATCTAAGCCTGTCTCAAAAGGAAAGGTGGATAAACTGGCTTGGGGGAAATAAAAACCCATGTGAACCTTTGTCTAAAATTCCAGTTCAGCCAAACTCACATCTTTTAAGGTTCAAAAAGACCTTTTTGCTTTAATTATCCCAAGTGTCTCTGTTCCCTGGCTCAGGGTATGACTAAAAGCCATGAGAAGGTTGGTCATGGAAATCTTCTGCTCTTTGTTTGGTGTTAATGCAGTGTTGGTGCCTTTCAGCAAGTGCTTGTTTTCACATCCCTGCCACTGGCCAGGCCAGTTTCCCTGCAGAGCAGTTTCTCAGTGGAGCAGATGCCCAGCACTGCCTCTCCAGCGGGATTCACCCCACGGCCACGAAGGAGAGCAGCTCCAGGTGCAGGCAGGCTGGGGCTCTCAGCCTTTGGCAGTGCTGAACCAGGAGGGTTTTGTCTCATGGGAGGTGTAAATGACACCAGGTTCCAGCCAGGGTCTCGGGGCTCAGCTTAGCTCTGCATTCATGGGCTGTGCTGAGCTCTTCATTCACTGTGAGCCACAGTCCAGATGTAGGTGCTGCAGGCTCCACGGAAATGGGTGGGAATATTTTGCAAACCAGGGGAGGCTTCGGCATCTGTGGCACTGACCTACTTAGCAGAAAAAGCCTCAATATTAAAATGGAATTAAATGGATGCACCTTGACCACAGTTAAGCAACACATTTAACCACATATGTCTGAAATTAGCTTTTTAATGGGAATTAGATGTTCTCGGTGAGTGGGACTTGCTGGAACACACAAGGGTCTTCATTTATGACTGGAGACAGGTATCTGTGGAGTGCAACAGTTGCAGGAGGGTGTGATATGGCTTTAACTTGTTTTCCCTTTGGTGTTTTTCCATAGGGACAAGCAAAACACTACAGCAGAGAGGACTGGTTATAAATACTTCATCAAATTATTCTAGTTTCAGAACTTTTTCTGAGTAGACTTTCATTTTCCCATTTTTTGGCATCACCTTGAAATGATTGGATCATTTGAAATGAGAAGGGGGAAAAAGTGTTTCACTCCATGTATCCCTTCTTGTTTCTTTTGACTCTCTGGTGCTGGTGATATATTTTGAGTTGTTTGGGTCACTGGGTGTTGCTTCTATTTCTTGATTGAATCACTGTAACTGTTAAGTGTCAGAATGAAAGAAATCAAAGGGATTTAAAATATCAACACAAACTTCCAGGAAGGATTTGCCTGACTGTTAAGTGAAAAACATGGCACTCTGGTCATGAAAAATGAGAAATAAATTCACAGGTATGAGTCATGTTGGAAAGAAAAATTGTAAACTCAGCCTGGAATATTGCTGAGGCAAACCTGTGAGTGTGGGTCTCTGTGGCTGCTGTTCAGTTTCCACTAAGGAGATTTGGATAGATTTTCAGTAGTATCAAAAGCAGAAAATAAACCTTCATCAGGTGAGGATTTGCCCCCACATGTGCCATTGGAGCGTGGAAAGGCAGAAGGTAAGGGACAGAGTAGCACAAAAACCCCACCAGAAACAGGTAGATATGACAACATTGGTGAGTCCAAAACCATATCACACAAACATAAATTCAAAGTTTACTGTAGATTTTGTGTGTTACAGTAAAGTTATGTTTTCCAACCCTGTATTTGTACTAACAGGTGAGTTTCCAAAATCAACATTTTTAGAGGTGCAAGGACAAATGTACTGAAGTTTGAGTAGCTTTAAAAACATCCTGCTTATCAAAAGGTTTTGAGTAGAGGGGCTCTGTCACAAGCTTTTCAATATTTCATAATTCTGGAAAAAATGAACCCTTCACCTTTCATAAAGGGCTCCATTCAGTTTGCATTCCTGTTTGGTTACCTTATTGGTTCACTTTTGGCCTTGACCTACTTGCACATCACTGGAACACTCTCCTATAGCTAAAGCTACACATCAGGTTTGCAAAAATGACTGCACTTGAGGCACTCAGTAAATCTTCCAAGCAGCTCAAAGGTCAGATTGAAAGAAATATCTGAAATAACTCTCCAGAAAAAATGAGAAAAGAAGAACTCAGAATGTGAGCACCATAACATTTATTTCTGGCAGCCCATGCTGTTTTGTTGCTCTCTGCAAGGTGTGTCAGAATAGAGCATATGAGTATCTTTGAAATGAAGATAAAAATTACCATTCCTCTGCCTTTCCCCTAACCCTCCAGTTGTGTTTTGATTTGCTGTTCTTCTTCTTCTTTCTGTTTTGATTTCCTCCGTGCTTTCTCCTTCAACTCTCCCTGCCAAGGGGGAGGCTGCTAAAATTGCCAATCCACCCTGTAGATGCAGCTTTTCCTATGGGTTTTGCAGAGAACCCTGGTCCAAAGCCCATCACAGCCCTGGGGGATTCTTTCCATGCGCTTCCACGGGCTTGAGATCAAGTTGAGCACGGAGAATATTTTCCAGTGTGCATCTTTGAGCTGTCTGCCCCACCTGTTTCCCACCAGAGCCTGTCATGGGTATTAAATGTAATTCATGGCTAATTATGGGTATTTACACCTCGACCTCAAAGCCATCGGCTTCCACCTGCACGGCGGCCGCCATGGCTGGGAGCGGCGAGCGGGAGGGACGCGGGAGCAGCTGTGTTTGTTTGAGCTCCTCGCTGCCAGCTCCCCGGGCGCGGGGCTGGGAGCGCGGACGGAAGCTGCTAATGGAGGCAGAACTAAAGAAATATACAGAGCAGCTCGCTGCTCCCAAGCGCACAGCCACTGCTGGAAAGAAAAGAGTGAGAACAAGAGGGAAAAGCCCGCGGAGGCCTCGGGAGCTTCCGTGTAAATACAAGCAGGCCCCATGTTGTGAGTGTTCCCTTTGATTTCCAGAATGCTGAGAGAACTTGGCCGTAGCTTGTGCTTCCTCTGGAGGCTGGGAATGGCAGCATGACAAGGAGAAGGTGTTCCTGTGAACACCA
Source organism: Passer domesticus (assembly GCF_036417665.1). NCBI lineage: Eukaryota > Metazoa > Chordata > Aves > Passeriformes > Passeridae > Passer > Passer domesticus. The sequence goes on along the minus strand of NC_087476.1, from coordinate 121,928,416 downwards.
AGCCTTTCTGAGTGAGGAAAGCCAGGGCCTCCCATGGTTAAGATGGTTTGAGACAGCAAACAAGTGCAAAACAAACAGGAACAGATTTTGTGGGGGATGTTTAGTGGGTCTGGAACCAAAAGATTCCTTTCAGGTGTGAGACATGGTGGCTTTGGGGGTTGCTTTGAGCAACCCCAAAGGGCATGAGGATGAAATATGGAGATGGTTGGGGTTTTTTTCCAAGGAAGCAGCAGCTGGGCTTCACATAACAGCCAGAGAGAGGTTTATGGATTCAGTACTAAATACTCTTTGCCTCTGCAGAGCATTCCAAGCAACTGTTGCTGAGAGTTTTCCACGCCTGTCACTGTCTGTAGGTACCTGGAGCTGCCCAAACCTGGCTTTTGTGAAAGCCAGGGACAATGGGTACATGAACCCTGGGGGTTTGGGGACTACGTTTTCAAACCTTGCTCCCCTTTTCAAACCTTGCTTGCTAAACTAGATTCCTCATCTCTGCATTTATAAACTAATTTTAAAAGTAATCTTTTCTAAGATCAGACTGTTGAAAGTGCTCCAGGCATTCAGGGTGAGCAAAGAGGGACAAAAGAGCAGAGGAATGGTCAGACTGGACCACACCAAAGGTGCAGTCTCCTGCACTCATGCAGTGTTTGTGGGTGCTCAGAGACCTGACAAATTAAATGTTTTATTGGGGTAGTCCTCAAGTTCACTATATCATTTTTAGGTCCAATTGGGGAAAACTTTTGGTTACTAAGTGCTGGAATATTGCCTATTAGTTACACTGCAACCTAAATGGTAATGAAAAGCAGGGATGGGTTCTTCCAATCATTGTTTTAATCTCTCATTCACCAAATGTCACCAAAATGAAGCAGGAGTTGCTCTTGGGGTTACTCCTGCTTCTTTTTCAGTAAGTCTCTCATCTATCAGTTCACATTTAAAGATTCCTAGCAAGCCAGAGGAAAGAGCTAGTCATTAAAAAAGTGAAAAAAAATAGTGAAATACATTGTTGGTTATGCAAATTTCTGATGAGCATCTTTCCATTTAAATTAATATTTTGGATTATTTAGAAATGTGGATTTTCTCCCTTTTGTTTCCAAATTCAGAACCCTCAAATTTATCAAGATAAATGCAGTGAAACAAATTACTATTTCCTTACATTTTTTCATGGAGAAATGTGTCCAATCAAAGCATGACCATGATAGTTGAATATCTCAGAGGGATTTAGTGTGGAAGTATTGTTACCCTCCATATTTTACAGACAGGGCAGTTCAAAGCACTTGCAAATCAGGCACTTGTAAGAAAACCCTGCTGAATCCAGCTGCCATGCTGGCAGAGTGGTGCACCTCAGTTCCCAAAATCAGAGAGCTTTGGGGATGTCTCTTTTGATAGAGAACAAGAGGGAAGCAGGTATCTCTCATGTTCTGCCAGGAAATGATGGACTCATGATGCAGTGAGCACAGCCAGAGAGTCTCGTTACTCATCCTAGAGCTGGATGGGGGCTCAGAAATCCTCAATTTGTCCTTTCTGCTTGGCAATCTCTGACCAGATCATGTGATGGTCCTCAAGCTGTCTGGCTTGGTGAAGGAAAGCTGCCTCTCTTTTCTCTGCACTCTTCCTGTGGTGTAACTTCCACAGCCTTGTGTTTCCAAAGCTCTTCTCTGGTGTCTTTTTTTTCTCAGTTACTGCCAGGAGGGAAGGGATCAACATGAAAACTCAGCTGAGCAAGGTGTTCCGTGCAGGGCTACAGGTGCTGTTAGCATGACCTGAGATAGCTCCGAGCCCAAACCCAGATCAAAGGGGAAATGTTGGGAAATACAAATGTACAGTCTGTTTTCTGACAACTTCACCCCACACCAGCCAGCAGCTCTGCAGCCAACACTATCAACACAGAGCAGGAGACACATCCCACACACACAAGCGGGGTCGGAAATAGCAACCCTTTACCGGGAATGGGTTTGAATAGGAGAGAAAAATTCAAGTAGCAAGTTGTCGAGGGATTTCAAGGGACTACATTTTCCAGAAGCAAATTTTAACTTGTGGCTCTTTTCTTCTATTTTTTTGGGTTGGGTTTTTTTTTTTTTTCTTTAAATAATGTTTTCTCATTGGCTGATTATGATCTTTCCAAAAGGGAAAAAAAGGGGCCCTGCAGCACACTTGGTCTGAAGGCTCAAATTAGGAGTTATCAAGAATCTCCCTGTAGCCAAGCAGCTAATTCCAGTGGCAGAACAAGAGAGCTTCTGTTACCACACTGTGCTGAGCTCCTGCTGCTCTTTCCATGACAGGTGTGGGCCCAATACCTGTTTATCAAGGGTCTTACTTATATAAAAGTAAAAAGTTCAGGAAACTAAAAAATCTGAGTCACTGTCTGCTGAACTCCCAAATAAAATAGTTTTATTTTCCAACCAACCCAGTTTTCCTTATTTAAGCCCAAGGAAAAGAAAGAAAGTAAAAAAACTTGCTTTGAACCCTGACCTTTGGAGGTGTATCCCCCCCGGGTGATTCATCTGTTTACCTTAGGACAATTAAATGTGAGTCAGTTTAAATAAACTTTAAAAACCAAAGGAAAAATATGCTAAAAACAGACCTGACCCCACCCCTTCTCCTACTAGGGACAAACTGAGAAGTATGAAAAAATGCAACTCAGATCACATTTTCAGGAAAATCCTAAGGAATCCAGAGTGAGGTGGCAAGTCATGGTGAGGGGCAGGAGCTGGAAGGTGGAGCTGCTCCAGGATGGATTCTGTGGTGTCCCCACACTGCCACCAGCAGCAACTGGCCACCAGTAATAAGCTAATGCAGGGGCCATCAGAGTCGTTAACCCCAATGCAATAGAGTTAAATGCTTCACCTTTAGGCTACCAGTCAGTGGCTTCAAGGAATTTCGGTTCAGTAATGTCCTGACAGCTTGAAATATTTGGCACTGATAGCAGCACTGCTGTCTGGGGAAACGCAGCAAGGACCCAGGGGTTTGCAGCAGATAAAAATGGAGATAAAATCACCAGAGACTTATTAGCTGAGGGAGAGGGGGAAGAGCAGGAACGAGCCCCCTCTGTAAATAAAGCAGTGCTAAATGCTGAATGTCAGGGTTTATGCCTACAAGAGAGGAGGGAGCTGGAGGACGTAGCTCGAGGAGACCATGAATGGAAAGAATCAAAGCTGCTCTCGAGCCCTTGGAGCAGGATTTCCAGGGCTCTTAGCAGGCACGTGTCAGCTCAGAGACTGCCCAAAAAGTGGTGGAATTGCACTAAAATAGCCCTGGCTTTGGGCAAGTTTTTCACTGACTTTTGGTTTCCAAGTTGCTCAAGTACCTTCAAATCTCACTAAGACCAGAGGGAAAAAAGTGTGAGGAAAAGCAGGAGATCATCCTACGGGTGGTGTAGGGAAGCCCCAGGCACTCTGTGAAATTCATAGTGGAGCCCTGGAAGTGGGGACATGGCTGAGGAGGCAAAGGCTCGAGCAATTCCTCACTGTTATTCTCTGAGTTCAGGCATCCCTCAGTGCCTCTGTGCCAAGGGGGACAGTCACCCCTCCTCCCCCAGCACCCAGAGGTGGCAGCAGGGAGAGGTGCCACAGAGGTTCAGAGAACATTCTCACCTTTGTCAAAAACACACTTTTGTTTTGGAGGCGGGGAAGAGACCAGGCTGTTTTCTGCCAGGAGGATTTAAAAACATCTCAGGGGTTTATTTCCCCAGATTAGTGACCAAGTGATCTCTAATGATACATCAAAGCTTAGGGGTTGTACCTGCTGGACATTTCAGTGCTGGCATTGCTCCTGACAGTGATGAGTGGTCAGCCTTCCCGTGCCCAAAGGGGCTGCAGAACAGCTGGACAGGGACTTTTTACAAGGACCAGTGGCTTCAAACCCACAGAGGGCAGTTTCACATTAAGAGGAAGTTCTTCCCTGTGAGGGTGGTGAGGCTCTGGCACCGACTGCCCAGAGAAGCTGTGGCTGCCCCTGGATCCCTGGAAGTGTCCAAGGCCAGCTTGGACAGGTCTTGGAGCAACCTGGGGTAGTGGAAGGTGTCCCTGCCCGTGGCAGGGCAGTTGGATCCAGGTGGTCTTCGAGACCCAACCCATTCCACAATTCTATGTTGAATTTTTTTTTTTTGATCCTGAGATTCAGGGTATGCACGGACTCTCCTGGCTGTGGTCACCACAAACTGATACTGGAAACTTCAGGTGCAAGCATGAAATGGAGAACAACAGCAATCCACCAGCACTGGCTGAGGTTCTTCCAAAATGCTTTTTCCCCATCTCCTCACAGTGATGATCTCATGCTGGAGAGGAGCTGTGAGAAAGTAACATGAGAGAGGGAGGTGGTGATAAAGAAACTGCATGAGAAATGGAATGGGTCCTCTGTTCCTCAGCAGGCAGGGATGGGACTGTCAGTGTCTGTAGCTGTCACATCCCTTCCCAGGCAGGGATGGGACTGTCAGTGTCTGTCGCTGTCACATCCCTTCCCAGGCAGGGATGGGACTGTCAGTGTCTGTCGCTGCTCCTTCCCCTGCCCAGGGTGAGCAGCCCTGCACCATCTGCTTTGGCACCTGTGTACAAAGATCACAACAGGAGCCAGCACTTACAAAACCCAACACCATCCACTTCTTGGAGCATTTCATTTCGAGGAGTACAACCAGGCATCCCTCACAGTGAGCAGGTGTGCTCCTGAGGACCCGGGAACAAGGAAATCCTGGAAATACAAATTTCACGGGGAGGAGGCTGCGTAAAGGCAGGTGTTGTTCCCAAACAAGAAGTCTAGCTGCATGGCTGGGGCTTTGTGAGTGCCAGGGCTCAATGCAAACCTGCCAAGCTGTTCTCTGAGCCTTCCCTGGGAGCTCCTCTTGGTTTTAGAAAGGGCAGAGTATGCACAAAACATAAAACACGGGACCTTGTGAGGTAGAAATGCAGACTTCCTGCCTAGGTCTTCACTGGTGGAAAATATTTTGGGGGTTATAGAGGAGGCAGAGCTGTCTCATGGGGAGCTGTGGATGCTGGGAGAAAACTTTGGAATTCATTTTGTGCTCTTAGAATGTTTTTGAAGTGAAAAGTCTCTTTTGTGCAGACTTTCCACTGCTAAAAGCTTGTGTATCAGTTAACTGAGCATCCAAGGCTCTGGCAGCAGGAGCACTGGGTCAGCTTGCTGCTGATGGGCACAAATGGGTGTAGCTGGGACAGCTGGCCCAGAGCTAAACCCTCTGCTATCACACTCTACCAAACAAAAACCATCCTGCAAACCGAGTCACTGTCATCAGGCATGACACACGAGTCTAAACTGTAGCTTAGGGGAAGTCACTAATTATTTAATGCATCAAGAAACATGGAGCAAAGCCACCTGTGTGTCCATAAAAATTGCTCACACAGGGAGGGTCCTGCTCACAAGCCAACTGCACAGACTGATAGCCTTTGGGAGCCAGGACCTTACCCCGCACCGCGATCTGGTAAATGTTCTGCAAGGTCAAACACGTGGACTGTGGAGGTATTTTTAAATAACAGACAAACCTAAGAAAGCATCAATGGGCTGGCAGGAGATTTACGGGCAGGGAAAGGAGTAGGTTTGCAGTAGGATTCCAGTGCTCTCCAGCAGGGAGGTTGCCATAACACCACGTGTTGTTGAGGCTCGGGAGTGGTGTAAAGGCACTGTAGAAGATGTCTGCTGTCAGAATACGTAGCTGTGGGATGTGCTGCCATCCCGCATCCCGCATCCCGCATCCCACATCCCACATCCCACATCCTGCATCCCACATCCCGCATCCCGCATCCCACTTCCCACATCCCACATCCCGCATCCCGCATCCCGCATCCCACATCCCGCATCCCGCATCCCACTTCCCGCATCCCGCATCCCACATTCCGCACGCCGCATCCCACATTCCGCATCCCGCATCCCGCATCCCGCATCCCACTTCCCACATCCCGCATCCCGCATCCCACATGCCGCATCCCGCATCCTGCATCCCACATCCCACATCCCGCATCCCGCATCCCACATCCTGCACCCCGCATCCCACTACCCGCATCCCACATCCCGCATCGCACATCCCGCATCCCACATCCCGCATCCCGCACCCCGCATCCCGCATACCGCACCCCACATCCCGCATCCCGCACCCCGCACCCCGCATCCCGCATCCCGCATCCCACATCCCACATCCTGCATCCCGCATCCCGCATCCCACATCCCACATCCCACATCCCACATCCCACATCCTGCATCCCGCATCCCGCATCCCGCATCCCACTTCCCACATCCCACATCCCGCATCCCACTTCCCACATCCCACTTCCCACATCCCGCATCCCACTTCCCGCATCCCACATCCCGCATCCCACTTCCCGCATCCCGCATCCCGCATCCCGCATCCCGCATCCCACTTCCCACATCCCACATCCCACATCCCGCATCCCGCATCCCACTTCCCACATCCCGCATCGCACATCCCGCATCCCACATCCCGCATCCCGCATCCCACATCCCGCATCCCGCATCGCACTTCCTGCATCACACATCCCACATCCCGCATCCCACATCCCGCATCCCGCATCCCGCATCCCACATCCCGCATCCCACTTCCCACATCCCGCATCCCACATCCCGCATCCCACATCCTGCATCCCTCATCCCGCATCCCGCATCCCGCATCCCACATCCCGCATCCCGCATCCCGCATCCCGCATCCCACTTCCCACATCCCGCATCCCACATCCCGCATCCCGCATCCCGCATCCCACTTCCCACATCCCGCATCCCACTTCCCACATCCCGCATCCCGCATCCCGCATCCCACATCCCGCATCCCACATCCCGCATCCCTCATCCCGCATCCCACATCCCGCATCCCGCATCCCACTTCCCGCATCCCGCATCCCACATTCCGCACGCCGCATCCCACATTCCGCATCCCGCATCCCGCATCCCGCATCCCACTTCCCACATCCCGCATCCCGCATCCCACATGCCGCATCCCGCATCCTGCATCCCACATCCCACATCCCGCATCCCGCATCCCACATCCTGCACCCCGCATCCCACTACCCGCATCCCACATCCCGCATCGCACATCCCGCATCCCACATCCCGCATCCCGCACCCCACATCCCGCATCCCGCACCCCACATCCCGCATCCCGCACCCCGCACCCCGCATCCCGCCCGCCGCTGCCGCAGCGCTCGGGCCGCGCCCGCCGCTGTCAGTAGATGGCGCCGTTTCTATGGCCTGTCCGCCCGGGCATTCCCGAGGGAGCGGCCCCGCCGGGAGCGGCGGTCAGGAGCGGGACCCGCTGAGATGGAAACCCGCTCCCCCGGGGAGAACCGCCCGCTGCCCGCACGCCTCGGGTCCCGCACTCCGGGGGTCTCTGCTCAGCAGCTCCTTGCGCTTGTGCTCGGGGCTCTTTGCTCGGCGTGCACGCCCGGAATGTGAACCGGGCCGTGGGGGCCCACGCACAGCCGGCCTGCAGGTGCCAAGGTGATCACATGGGACTTGTGTTTGGGGAGAGTCAAAGTGCCAGGGATCACCAGGAAGGCTGTAAAATAGGATACTCTGTCCACCCTGCATGTTTATGAGTTCAAATTCATCCCTCACTCTTTTCTGCTCCGAGCTCCTTTATTCTATTCTAAAACTCTATCATTTGCTGCCGCACCTCCTTGATTTGTTTAGGCTCCACACCAGCATTACATTGGAAAATTATTTCAGGCTATTTGGTCATCGTCACTTACACAAAATGGATCCCAGCTCCTTGCTACAGGACTTCCAGTTCTGCAGGCTGGACAGCTTGCTGCTTCTGAGCACATGGAGGAAAGGTGTGAGGGTGTGCAAAAAGGATAAAACAGAGTCCTGGATTCCTTCCATGCTCTGTGGATTTATGCTGCACGTCTAGCAGAGGGACTTCCAGAAGGGTCTATTGTAACATGGTCCCTCAGCATTCAGATTTACTGCCCCCATTAGATAGTCAGCCTCCTAACTGGAGAGAGCATCCTGGGATTAAAGCCCAAAACAATTACTGGGCTGTTAGAAAACTCTTTTAAATAGCCCTACCCAGCCATTTCTTCATTAGGTAATGGCCAACTAGAATGCTCCTGCCTTGGCTCTCAGACCTCATCATTAATGACCTCAAGACAGGTGAGATCAGGGAGTTTGAAGGGAATTGCTTTGCACTTAGCAGCCATTAGGTCAGGAGAGCTTTACTGACACGCTGTGTGTTTACACAGCTTCCAGCAGTTCAAAAAGCCAAAGGAGGATCACAAGTCTATCTTCAAGCCAAAAGGGGAAAAGATTGACACAGGGTTGTAATCATCAGAGTCTGAAAAAAGCCTTCTTGTCTGTTTTTAAGCGTGTTCAAACAAGACGTGACTCTTTGTACAACAGGGGCGCAGGGAAGGTGGGCAAATGCCATTCTTGTGGTTTAATTAAGGGCCTCAATGAGGATCTAACAGATGCAGTGTGAGCCGTGCCTAGTGGGTCTTGCATGTGTGTCAGGAGGGAGGGAAAGAGGGGGGTACCAGGGAGGGTGGAAAGGGTGTGGGAAGTGAAGGACGGTGTGTGGCAGCTGTTCACAGCAAATACTATTCTAGCTCATGGCTATGTGTTCCAGCCCTGTTGGAAAATTACATCTAAATAACAGATCACGAAAGAGCAACCCTGACAAGGCCTGTAATTTAGTCCCAAGAGGAAATTCTTCATTCATCAACTGTACAAGAGACTAAATTAGTTCCCTGCTGGACGAGGCTTTGCTGGCAGTTTGCTCTGCGGGCCAGCCCTACCTTGGAGCAGGTCCTGCTGGGGAGTCACTCCTGCTGGGCCATACCTCTCCCACCCACTGCACTGAGGGAGACAGCACCCTCCAGGCCCAGGGCTCCATCCTCACCTGTGTTTGGGGGGTTGTGGGGTGTGACTGGCTGTCTGAGGTAGCTGGACAAGAGGGTTGCAGTGAGGGTGAGCACGCTGTGCCCCATGCTGAAGTGTCACCCAAAGGCAGCCTTCTCTTCCATCAGTGCTCCTTGTAGTGGGCTCTGCTGCTTGGATTAGAAGCACAGGGAAGGATGGTGTCCTGCTGTCATTGTCACAGCAAAGCTCTTGCACAGCTGCATGTGCTGGTGCCCAGATCTCTCTGCTTTCTTGTGCTGTCTGGCCAAGGAGGGGGCACCCAAAAGGCCTCCTGGCTGGAACAGCTGGTGCTGTGTAGGAATGGGGCTCTCCCATGGTCTGTGGGGCTCCATTCCTACACATACAGATGTGTGCACTGATCTATTGCATGGCAACAGCAAGTTTTTTTAAGTATTGACTCAGCTGATTTCCAGTTAATGCTTCCCCTGAGCACAAAAGCAATGTGTGTTTAGTTTCTTCCTTTACAGGTATTGCTGTTTCTCAGGTGCAGTTAGCAGCTCTCCAGTTCCAGAGGCCTGGCGTGTGGGTGTGGGAGAATAAATCAAAGACACCCCAAACTGTAAGAGGTGTCCTGAGCAGTTAAACATGGCTCAATAATTTTCTTCTCTGTGCGTTGAATCTGGTTCTGCCACTTTCACTCATGCTAAGAAGTATCACTCTCAGGGATCCATCCTATTTGTATTTGGAACTAATGAAAACACCATGGGAAGTCAGGAGTTCTTCAGGATCAGCCCCAAGTTGTAATAACAGAGTACATAAGTGTGAGAGGACTGGCTGTATTTGCTCAGAGAGCTCTGAAATGCTGTCCCTCTACCTTAAGTTCCCTGGGTTCAGAGACATTCTGCTATGCTAATGCAAGTCACAGCTGGTTTGCATGTTCAAAAGTTTATCCTAGATAATACTTTCTTCATCATTGTCTATAATGTCCAGTACTTCCACCCAGCATCTTCTTTAACCTATGGATCAGTTCCAGGTGTTTTCAGGATAGTAGGAAAAAAAGTTACAGGTAATTATGTATTATTTCTGTCAGATTGCTTTGTTTATGTCTGGAAATATAGGGACTTCTGTCTGCTTTGAAACAAGCTGGTCATCTGCATGCCTTTATTCTTATAGTCCTTGAGTCCTGTTTTGATGGTCTCAAGGTATGTGGTCACTGTGGTTTTCTATAGCAATGCATCTTCCAGGTAGCTGCATATGAAGACATTGCACTTTTTAAAATTTTATTTCCTTTTTTTCCATTTCTCTCAGTTTCATTGAGGGTTTTTTTGCCTGGTGTTAAGGGATGTGAATTGTACATGAGATGCTTCCCTTCCCCTTCCACTCTTTAGAGGAATGCTCCTGTTACATCCCCACTTACTCACCTACTTGCAGATGAAACACACCTACACTTTCCAAACTCTCTGCCGAAACCTTTCTGTTGTTTGTCATTTCATTTCTTCTCCACGCCCTCTTCTGAGCCCATTACTGCTGTTCCTCAGCAATAAGGGTATGTTGGCAAATACAGTGGATAGCTTCCCCTTTGGTCTGAGAGTTAAATCACTATTTAAGGACTTGTAGGACGTTTTCCTTTAGGAGGAGCCATGGATGACACAAGCCAGGTATGCACCTTGACACAGCCTGTTTGTTTGCAAAGAATGCTCATGCCTGCTGGGCCCCAAACACAACAGGAGCAAACAGTGTGAAGTCCTGTCGCTGGCAGGAGTCTGTCCTGCCCATCCTTTCTGAGCCACAGGGATCTCTGCTTCTCTGCTCACCATTTGCTCCTTTCCCTGCCACACACCTCCTAGGCCTTGCCAAGCCGTGCTCACATCCTTTCAGTAGCAGCTGGGTAATCCCACCTCTGCCCAAAGATTTGTCTTGGGATCAGCCCTTGGCAGGGACCGTGGCTCCTATTGTTCCCAGCTACCTCCCTACATAAATGACTTTCTCCTTTCACACACAAAAAAGAGACATCTGACACCCGCTGGCTTTGTGCAGAGCTGTTATTTGCTACAGACCAATGACCCAGTTGAAGGCAGCCATTAACTCATATTAAAGAGACCCCATTACTAGAATATGTTCAGTCTGGTTTTCTGTCACATCTTTCTCCTTCTTAATACTTTATTTATTTATTTGGCTTGCTGTACCACGTATGGAGAATTTTCTTTCAGGTCTTTAGGCTAAGTTCTCCCTGGCCACAGGCAGAAACAGGGAATATGTGTGCCAAATGCAAATTTTCCCTTGTGCTTTGTAGGAGGCATTACCTAGTCAGGAGTGAATTTTTTCATCCAATTTACCTGCTGCTTCTGAGTTTCCCTGTAGTCTTCACCTCTGCTGATGATACTAAATCACTGTTCCCATTGGCAAATTTTCTGGCTGCTGACCCATTTTCTAGGAAGGTATGTCTGGATGAAAATTTGTCATGTTTGGGTCAAAGTCCATTTCTGGACAAAACTGTTTTATAGGATTGTCCTTTCTAGTGTTGAGGCTAAGCCTGGGGCTCTACTGATGTGTAATGAGCTGTGTAATGGGACCTCCTCTCTGGTCAGATAGCAGAGCAAAGCTGTTTTGGTAGCAAAGTCAGAGGGAACAGAGGTGAAATCTCAGGAGACAGGAGGTGTCCAGCTCAGCTCTGCAGCCCAGTCCCCTTGCAGGACTCAGCAAAGCCCTGCAGACTTCTCAGCCCATTCCCACTTCTCTGTCCCACAGGGTTCTCCTGAGCATTAACCATCACAGGCATTAACCATCACCTCATCTTTCTTTTGTACTGAAAGAAAGACTCTTCAGTATGGCTACATGAAAGAGCCCCAAATGAACAAAAGTGGCCTATGTGGAGCTGTGTGGCAGCACTGCAGCACCGAGGATAAGTTACAGTGGCTGCCTGACCCTGACAGCTGGTACAGAGCCTGCTAAATGCAGGGCATTATTACTGCTACAGCAGAGATGGCAGCAGGCTCTCCTGTGTCCTCAAAGTTTCATTGCTTTTACATCGTCTCATACCTGGCACGTCTAGCTGGTACCTTCTGCTGCTTGCTTTTTTTTTTTTCCCTAAAGTATTGGTTGGACTATGAAAAATGTCGTGGTTTCAGCTGAAGGTCAGGCAGCCCACAAAGCACGGAAAGAGCGCTGCTCAAATTCAGTTCCTCACCACATTTATTGCACTGAACTCGCTTTCCCTTTTGCCTTGGCCACGCAGGAGCAAATGAATATCCCGTTCCATAAAACAGCAATCAAGAGCACAATTTTCACCTCCTCCTAAGAGTTACAGAGTAATAGGGTGCCACAGCATTTTCACAAGGTATTTAGAGTGAAATGGCAGAGGCTGTTTTAGCTCTCAGCTGAGAGGGAGGAGCTGAGTCCTGGGATGCTGAGACTCATGCCGGAGGTCACATACCTTCTTGTCATGGGCTGAGACCAGATACCCTAAGTACTGACCTCTGCTCTCTCCATAAGAGCACTCTTCCTTTCAAGACAGGAGCTGCTGAAAGCTGATCTCGCACGTCCAGGTGAAATTGTCACCTAGCAGCTCCTTGGAAATATGAGTTATTCCTCTTGCTGGGAACATCTGGGGGTAGGACCTGGATTTCATGCTGTTCTTTTGATATTATAGTAAAAACAATATCCTTGGGAAACTGTTGAAGCTGCTGACTCATAACCATACCCTTTATATGACTAGCAGCTTTCATCTCAAATTTCTTTACAGTGAGGACCAGAGGTTCTCCTCAAGCCCAGGCCTGAAAAGTGAGCACTGCTTGCTAAATGGAAGAGCAGCACCTTCAGCAGGCCCAGCCCCAGCACTTCCAGAGTGTCCCACCAGTGTGTGCCACCTCCTCCCAGAGAGGGGGTTGTGGCAGCAGCAGCTCTGCAGGGTTACCTCAGTGACTATCTGTGTGCTGGCACGTTATTTTGTGGTATGGCTTCACCCTGGCTTTTCCTCATTTGTGCAAAGAGTGACAGCCTCCTGCAGTGTAACTTACTTTATAAAGGCTGAAAAGTGCCCAGCTGGTGTCAGCCCTGGGCCCTGGCCAAGAGGGAGTTCATGAACCTGTGAGCTTGTAACTGGCCCCAAAGCCTGCAAAATACTGTGCAAAAACACAGCCCGTGAGCTCCTTCCTTGCACTGCAACCACATTTCATTGTTAGGAGACTAAAACTTCCTTTCCCTTCCTCCTCTTTTCATTCCAGGACACAGCTACACTTTTAACTGATTGCTTGAAAGGGGCTGCATGTCACCCTGAGGTGACATTTCTAGCTCAGAGCAAGCAGACCATTGGCTGTGACACATGACAGCACTTCAAGGGCTTCCACAGATCTGTTCAGGTTTGGATATTTGTTACGGAGGGCTGGACTGTCCCACAAGTAGTTCTCCATAGGGATGCAGCAGGAGGGGTGCTCCTGAGGAGCTCATAGTCCCTGCACACCAGCTGGACACCAGCACAGTCATGTTGCCTAAAATGAGGTGGAATGGGCAATGTGAAAGTCTGTGACAGCAGGAACTTGGAGAAAAATTTTCTGTCCTTGCATCTGACAATGTGACTGCAGCCTTTTCTTTCAATAATCTCAACCTGTGCAATAGCTGCAAAGGATAAAAGGGTATTTGTGGCCTTCCAGCTTGGACTGGAAGTTTCTCTGGGCAGCACTTAACAGCATCTAAACCTGTGAGAGCTTACTTCAGCTTCTGGGTGGTAAAACAGCACAAACGTGATTTCCTGAAGGGGATCTGAGCGGCTTCTGGGGAATGGTGTGTGGAGGGACTGGAGGAACTCCAGTGTTCTGCTGAACTGGGATTACCACTCTTTTCTCCAACCCCCCTTTGCCACACCACTGCAAATCTAGGTAGTAAAAATAATAATAACCGAGGTCGTGTCTAGGGTAGGAATGCTTTACTGTGTGTGCTATAATGGCAAAGCCCTCCTTGCCTGAGCACAGGTACCCAGGGAAAGCTGTGCTTTGTATCCACACCCTGGGAGCCCCCTGGTCACCCAGCCTGAAGCCCAGCAGACTGACCAAAGGGCCATGGCCACGGCTGCCCTCCCTGGCCAAAGCAGGGGTTTGGGAGCACAGGAAGGCAGCCCAGGTCCCTCACCTCCCAGTCAGTTGAATGATCACTGTGGCAAACAAATCCCCTCAGTAGCCTGAAAAAAATCTCAAGTAACTCATTCATTTTTTCAAGAGTTGCTATGACACAAATGCTTCTTTTAACCATGGGGAATAAAGGAGGTAACCATATCTGTTGTGTTTGAAAGACATAGACACCGTGGACTTATAATTGCATGCACTCATGTTTAGCATCATTATCTTTCTCATTTTATCTTTTTTCCATGAGAGCTTGCCCCACAGCGTCTTTCCACTGCCAAATCTGTAGCATTTACATTACAGCACTTTAACAAGACAGGAGTATGTGTCAGGATCTGCAGCTTGGACTGCTGTGACAGCTCTGGATGGATTGTGCTCTCCTGTCTCCTTTTGTGATGCTCTGAGGAAAAGGGGTTTATATATATAAGGCATGGCATGAATCAGCTATGAATTTCTCAGCCAGGTCTCTGTTTTCTTCACACCTGAGGACAAGGGCCAGGATGTTTGGCTCTGCAGAGCATCCCAGGGTATTTAGAAACTCATGCCACTTGGATTTCAGGGAAGGAGGAGCCCCATTGTTTTGGAAGAACTTGCACCATGTCTCTCCCGTGAGCTTGCTCCAAAAGGTTCCTTCATGTGGGCATGTGGAGAAGCTGATATTTGACAGAGAGCAAGAATAAACCACCTTAATTGCTGATTATCTCAGATTCTCTCTTTAGAGGATGGATTATGGCATAAAATAGGGTGGTATTACTGCTGGTTGTTAAAGCAAGAAGGAAGGGGAGAGAACTGCTGCTCTTTTGGGGAACAAGGTAAGTTTGTTCCCAGTGATGGAAACAACTCAAGCAGACTTTCCTATGCTCACTCCACTCATACCCTTTCCATGACCGTAAAGCAAAAAGAGCTTTGTACATGCAAAAAGGCAAAGGGCAAGGTGAGAGTTTTGCCAGCTGTCATTTTTCACTTGATTCCCTTATTTTCATCACTGTGTAAAACCTGGCTAGATAAGCCTATCATAAACAAGCTGTGTTTGCATATGTGCAGGCATCTGTGCACTGGTCATGCACTGATCCTCAGAGGCTTTGCTAAACTATGGAAGGCTTACCATGACATATCTTGCTTTTGAAAGAGCAAATGGGTATACAAACCTGAGTCTGCTCCCAGTCCCAAAGAGCCATTCCTTGTGTAAAAGGCTGAGAGGATAAGGGGATGGATTTTGGGTGCCAGTGCTGCATGACCTCATAGGTTGGGAATCGGCACAGACACCAAATGAAACTTCTCTCCCTAATCAGGTTGGAAATTGATGTTGAGATAACAGCAGTTTCCAGGGTCTGGTTAGTATTTTAAGCCTCTCAAAAGTCAAATTCAGTCCTCATGTCTGCCCTTGCAACACACTACATCTTGCAGAGTGAATTAAATTAATCTGAGAATAAAATTTTACCTCACTATTAGTGAGTCCTTTAACTTAGTGGCAAAGCCCATGAAAACAAAAGTAAAAATTTGGATATTTTTCAAATTTGAATACTTGTCCATTATTATTCTTTTGCTCGTTATCATTAATGAGTTTATTGGTGCAGTTTGAGAGAGGAAACCTGACAGCAGTTTGAGATTGCATTCATTTCTTTGCAGTGCCCTTGGGTTGGGGACCTGGGGTTGTGTGCACAGCTAGGGATGCAGCTGGTCAGGAGCTGCCTCTGACAGCAGCCAAAATAAACCATTTAT
This sequence comes from Passer domesticus, assembly GCF_036417665.1. NCBI lineage: Eukaryota > Metazoa > Chordata > Aves > Passeriformes > Passeridae > Passer > Passer domesticus. The sequence goes on along the minus strand of NC_087476.1, from coordinate 121,912,769 downwards.
GAGGAGGTAAATGTGCAATAGGTACCTAAAAACCCATCCCCTAAGCAGTAGATTAAATGTAGATTCTATCCTCTGAAAATTCAAAGGTTTTATGCCTTCAAAAGCTTTTGTTTACTTGCTATTTGTGGCTATTATATTTCTGTAATATTCCCCTTTGTATCTATTGTGTTTATTGTTTTCCTATAGATAGATGTGGGGTTTTATTATTCTTTGCACTGTATTCATGGTGACAATGTAGGGTGAAGAATGGCACTACCTAGATTTCTGTTCCATAGAAAAGTATTCCTTTCAGATTGTAAGCTCATTGTTCATGCTATACAGAAAAAAAAAGAAAAGATAAATAGTTCCAGTCTACTTTCCCAGCACTGCTCCTTATTTTATATGCTTATATTATCTCCTTTCACTCATCTTCTCATTCATGTAGTCTCTACCTGGAGAGTTACAGGCATTTGACCCTGCTGGTGCATGGAAAGCTGTGCAGTCCTCTTGGAGTAGATGCAGGACACATTCCAGGATCTCTTTTTTTTCTTCCTCCTGAAATATGTTATGCTGACATAAAGCAACTAAATGTTTTTAGGGGTTAAACTTTAAGGTGTGAATCCATTTTAAGAGAAATTATGCCAGACATTTTTACATTTTCTTGATGTTATCTTCATGAGCTATAGAGTTAGGGAGCCTCCTCCGAACCACCAGGAACAGGAATATCTGTTTCTGCTGCCAGAACGGCAGGACAATGCTGTCACTTGGGCTGCAAAAGAGACATAGTCCTGAATCTCAGACCAAGCCTGGGATAAACTGTATAAATGAATCTGAATTAGTTTTCAGGTTTGGAAATGTATTATTTTTAGTAGAACTGTGAGCCCAAGCACAAACTAAAGTTAGATTTAATTGCACCCATAAACAACACATGCACACTTATGTGTGTGCATGGGTTGCACATACATGTGTGCCTCAAAATGAGTCTGATTTGAAAGTTTTTAAAGGCCTTCCCACCTAGAGAAAGCAGCAAAATAAATCTAAAAGGTGCATGAAAGCAGCAATCACTAACAAGCACTATCACTGATGAACATGCTTCTTCATGAGCTCTGCAGTGTCCACAGCTCAGAGGAGCTACTAATGAACCTTATCTTTGCGTGAGATAATGGTTGGGACCAAAAAGGGGAGGCGGAGGGGAATTTGACCACCCACAGAACAAATGCTATTATCAAAGTGCAACTTATGCCCCAGAGCAAACTTACTTGCTGGAGTGACATTTCTTTTTGGCATTTCATCATCTTTGCTAGGTGAGGATCTTGGAGGAGGAGGGGAAGGAGAGAGGGAGGGAGAGAGGGGGGAAAAAATAGCCCAGCTGACATTTGAAGCAAGTAAATAACCTCTGCGGGGAGGCAGCTGGAGTGGTGTTTCCACTCCTAACGTGTAATTCCCATGGCACTGGACATGGGTCGTGTGGGGCGGGGTGTGGAGGGAGGAGAGCAGGGCACTGTCCCCGTCCCTGTCCCCAGGGTGGGCTGGGGAGGCTCTCGGCAGAGCCGGAAATCGGAGATCAGCCTTGTCAGGTCATATCTCATCAACAGCAAGGAGCTGCAGAAACAGCAATCCCCTTCCCACCGAAGGTGCCATCGCTTCCCGTGCGCCCTGGAACATGAAATCAGCTCAATTGAGTGAAAAAGGCAACAGGTCCTTGCGCTGTTCAGCAGGCTGGGATTTGATCACCCATGACTCTTTGGAGAAGTCAGTGGTGAGCAGCGCTCACTGCTTCAGGGGCAAAAGAAATGAGCACTTCAATCTCTCTTGGAGGTCCTGTAGGATTATGAGAGCAGTTGTGTGTGTTCAAAAGGAACATCTGCTTGTTTGTACCAGCCTAGGAATCCAGCTCTATCTCACAGCATCTCTCAAGAGGACACGTGCTCTTCTGAAGCAAAACATTGAAGTTGCAATCAGTTGCCCATACCAGTGCAAAGATGGAGATAAAACAAGGTGTCCCTGAAGGCACTGCACAGCAAATCATTTCTGTCCAGAAATGGATAACCAGGAATAGCCCTGTCATCTCCCCATGAGACCCAGTCAGATCCCAGATCCATTTGGCATGGGTTTTTCCTGCCTTCACTGCCATGGAATTGCACAGAACCAGTAACAAACATGTGCCTGTAGAAAACATAATATCATTCTTCTGTGCTAGCAGATAAGAATGAAAATGAGGCTTAAGCTTTCAAAACACCATCAAAACAAATGTGAAATTAGGGTCATGCACAAGATTACTTGGAGGTATGTTTGTCTCAAACATATGAGTATTAATTGTTGTATGAGCAGCAATTAGGCTCAGCACAGGTGAATCTGAGGATGTTCTGCAGCACTTGTGCCCAGTGGCAGTACAGTAGTGGCACCACTCACATGATTTCTGCAGAAATAGTGCCCTGTCAGCTGCAGCTTCACAGAAAGTGCTGCACTGAAGAAAGAGAAACAGGAATGTATTGGTCCAAAAAAGAAAGTGAACTGGGAATTGCTGGTTTGTGTGCTTGGTACCTGGCTTCTGCCTCCCTGTGCTTCTTGTGGCCATGAAGTTGCTTCCCACTCCCTTATTGGAGATTTCCATAAGATGTGAATATCAAACTGAAATTTCTAGGGCCTCTTGTTGCCTTTGGATTGCAAAGCTCACTCAGTTACTTACACTGTTCTGCTCACGTTCAAGGGCTGCAGCAGTGTGTCAGTGGCATGAAATGCCATTCTTTACCCTCCTGCCTGGACCTCAGCAATGTGCTGCCAGGGCAGTCAGCTCCTGGACTCCGGGGATTGATAATATTTCAAACCAAAATGCAGTCCATATCCCAGAGCTCTTCCCCTGGGCCATGGCATGCCCTGTGGTCTGTGGAATGTTGTGGTACAATGGCGTGGGAATTTGCTCGCCAGTGGGGCTCGCTGAAATGCTCATGGTGGAAACTGCTGCAAACCAAGTCACCTCCATGGATTCATGCAGTCATCATGAATCATTCTTTACTTGAATAAATGTTCGTGATATCCAAAGGTCAGGACTTATCTTCCCCATCTTGTTTAAAGTCCTTTTCTGTGACAGTTTTAGAGCTGCTCAAACTAACCTTTAGAAGAAAATAGGTCTAAAAACTGGTAGCTTTCAGTGTTTGTTTTCTCTTTCCATGAAGCAAAAATGTGCTTATAAAATACTTCCAAGCTTTGCTAAACATTCATACAGTTCTAGTTGTTTTCCATTGATTCTTTCACACGTTGTGTTTGTTGTCCAAAGTGATGGTCGAATTGTTTCCCACTGGGAATATATTGACCCACATGACTTTGAGAGAACTAAAGATCGCTCTTCATCCCAATGCAAAAATCTCACTTTTCTCAAATAAAACAACAAACACCACTAGTGTGTAAAAATACCCAAGAACTGAGCATACCCCATGTAGAAAATGGTTTTGATGAGGAAATAATAATCATGAAAAATTTGCTAAAGAAGGTAGTATCAACAAGGTCTGTATCCTCCTGAGAATATTTTTTTAAACATTGAATGATTTTTCACTTCATTTGTTATGAATATTACAGCCTCCACTATCCCAGTAGCTACAAGTGTCTTATAACTTCAGAAAAAATATACTTTCACTGGACAGCTTTCAAATTAATCTTTGACTGCGAGGAAATCAAGCTTGTTGCATTTCTGCAGTTCTTCCCCCTTGAAAGGCAGCAATGAGGATATAATGAAACCCTCTTCATCTCTCTAATTAACTGTTTTGTGACCAAACAAGAGAGGGGCAGGAGTGGAAATACCCAACCCGGTTAGGTAATTGCTGATAATTACAGAGCTGCAGGCTGAGGGTTCGGGAGCTACAGCCGCCTGGGGCTGCCGGCCTGGTTATCTGCTGGCATTGTGCGACGGGGCCGGGAGCAGCGCCCTGCCCCGCCCTTCCCTTCCCTTCCCTTCCCTTCCCTTCCCTTCCCTTCCCTTCCCTTCCCTTCCCTTCCCTTCCCTTCCCTTCCCTTCCCTTCCCTTCCCTTCCCTTCTCTTCCCTGCCCCGCCCTGCCCCGCCCTGCCCTGCCCCACCCGGCCCCGCCCTGCCCCGCCCTGCCCTGCCCCACCCGGCCCCGCCCTTCCCTTCCCTTCCCTTCCCTTCCCTTCCCTTCCCTTCCCTTCCCTTCCCTTCCCTTCCCTTCCCTTCCCTTCCCTTCCCTTCCCTTCCCTTCCCTGCCCCGCCCTGCCCCGCCCTGCCCTGCCCCACCCGGCCCCGCCCTGCCCCGCCCTGCCCCGCCCTGCCCTGTCCGGCCCCGCCCTGCCCTGCCCTGCCCTGCCCTGCCCTGCCCTGCCCCGCCCTGCCCTGCCCTGCCCTGCCCTGCCCTGCCCTGCCCTGCCCTTCCCTGCCCTGCCCTGCCCTTCCCTGCCCCGCCCAGCCCTTCCCTTCCCTGCCCAGCCCTGCCCTGCCCTGCCCTTCCCTGCCCCGCCCAGCCCTTCCCTTCCCTGCCCCGCCCTGCCCTTCCCTGCCCCGCCCTGCCCTGCCCAGCCCTGTCCTGCCCCGTCCTGCCCAGCCCTTCCCTGCCCTGCCCAGCCCTGCCCTGCCCTGCCCTGCCCTGCCCTGCGGAGCAGCGCGGCCCCGAGGCACACATCCAGCCGTCCGGCCGGGGAGAAGCCTCCGGGAGCAGCCAGGGGAGCTCGGCACCGTCGCGACACGCTGCTGGTTCGGCTCCGTGCTGCCCACCCGTGGGGCTGCAAGGGGATGGGAGCTCAGCTGTGACTGAGCAGCCCGGCTTCCAGGTGATCCCACCTCCAGGAACTGGAATGGCCGGGGATCTCTGTCCTGGGCATTTGTAGTGCTGTCCCGAGTGGTTTCCCGGAAAGGAGGCTGTGTTTGGGTGTGTTGTTTGCAGCCCGTGGTGTTGCAGCGGGACGCTTGGCTCTCCGGGGTGGTGGGACAGGGAGAGGGCTGGAGATCAGTTCATGGCTTGTGGCCAGCAGTGACCAGGAACCAGATCAAGACACAGACAGTAGTGCCCACTACACACGGATAAGTGAGGCAGCAAACAAGTGAGAATATCTTTAGGGACTCATTAAAAGAATGTCTCACTGAAGAAATGACTGAGGACATTAGGCATCAAAATAATTCATCGTTTTCTCCAAACATTTTAGATCTTCAGGCTGAGGACAGTATGCTCACCTCAAGTGGGAGTAACTCCGTAGGAGTTATGTACAGACATTCTGTAAATAAACACAGAAAATTACTCTAGATCTGTATCTTCCTTTTCATATGCATCTTCCCTTTTTCCATAACTTCATAACAGTCCCACTGGGAGGAATCACAGCTGTCCAGAGCAATTCTGCAGTGCCCTTAAAGAATCCTGAAGCAGAGCTGCTAAACCACAGAGAGCTGAAAGGTTGGTGCCTTGTCAGCCATGTCATTCTTTGAGATGAGCAGGTGAACCTCAAGAAAATCAACCCCTTCCCCACGATTTCCAAGCATTTCTGAGGAGCCCGTGGCACAGAATGAGATATCACTGATGCCAGTGAGGGAAGGAAAAATATTGTCCTCTCTGGAGTGGTATTGTACTGGGAATGGGGAGGAAATCCTAATCTTCTGCATACATCAGTGTGGTTGTTAAGGAGATCACTCTCACCGTGTTAGTCTGTTAAATACCTTTAGTCCAGCACAGAAACAACATTGCTTGATGTTGGTGAAGATGAGAAAATACCAAAAGTAATAGTGAGGGGGGCTTTTTGTTTTCCAGCATAAATCGTTTTCATCGCACAATTGACTCAGAGTCACTTCATGGACTCCTTTATCTGCAGAATTCCTTTAAAGTTTAACAGTGCAGAACTAATTTTGATGACTCAGTAGCTTGAAAATTGTTATTTTAAATGCTGAAAAGGTATTTTCCCTGTGGATTTTCTAGCGCTGAGGCAACGTTCTGAATGTTTTGACTGCTACTTTGTCTGACAATGTAAACAGACAGGAATAATTTAATGATTAACTCGTTATCCTTGATGCATGCCTTGATGTCTCATCTTGTTATTAACAGTTTGCCCATGTTTTGAAATATATATAATGTGAAGCAGAGCTAATTTTGCTCTGGAATGCTCTTCAACACCATTCCACAACTTTTTCCACCCACTGTCTGAGCTTGGTCAGCAAAGACACTCTCTATTAACATCCCAGCAACTCACCCAGGCATTTTCAGTTGTATAAAATGAAACCCACTAATAAGAAACTTCATCAAGGAGCTTGAATATGTGCATAAGTCCATCCTTATTCAACCTACTACTATTTGAGTGTGTGCTTAACTTTACTACACACTTGCAAATCTTGCTGAAAGCAGTGAGACTCAGCCTTGCTGGTTGGGTCCTTGAAACACTTCCTAGCACCACATCCTGCTTCTGTCATCTTTAAGAGTTACCTGTCCACCATTGCCACTTCCTCACACATTCCTGCTCAAAAAGCCTTTTGCAGAAGATAAAAGATCTTGGAAAAACGACATTTGTCTTTGAGCTCAGGGAGTGCTGCCTTGTTTGCTGTACAAACTGGAAAGTAAATAACTAACACAATGCTTTTGCCATCAGAGAGAATTTTTAATGCATTTTCACCCAGACTTTCAGTGTGGTAATATTGTTCTGTGCTGCTGTTTTTCTCTTTGCATGTCACATTTTTGAGATGATGTGCATGCTGCCTGTGAAGCAGTGAACCCCTTTGAAAAAAACCCATTAATTTGTCACATTAGCAAACAAACAGCAGCACTTACAGAGCCTACACTGTGAGTGACCCCACAAGGCAGGAAAATCCTAAAAATTTATTTTTGAGGTCCTTGGAAAAACATTTTAAAAATGCATCTTCTGCTAGTATTATATAAACTGATGCACCTGAAAGCAATCAGGATGTGAAAAATGGAAACTCTGGCATTAAAATGAGTACTAAAAGAACCATAAAAACTAAAATAGGCAAAGTCCTGGCACAGATCTCCATTCCCAGCAGATGGTGGTGTCAGCAATCCTTGGTCCTGACCTCAGCTCTCTCACTTCATGTGAATTCAGACTGGTGAAACAAATAATGGTAGCACAGTTATTGGCACATTTCCTCCAGAAGCCACTAATAAAAAAATGCTTCCCCTGACATTTCCATTCTACACCAACCAAGCTCACAACAGTTACAGCAAGTTAGGGAAGTAAAATGAAAACAATGACCAAATGTGATTTAATTCCTACCTGGCAACTGCCATCCAATGGCCATATGAAAATATTTAAAAGGTAGAAAGAGAAATGCCGCTGAGTTGTTGAGGATGTGCAGCATCTTCTCTCCAAACACCTTGTGATATCAGCATTTGTTGCCAAACCAGCACCTGCTCTTGTATTGTAATATTTCCTCTTAGTGCTGCTCTTATGCTGTTAGGATTTCCCCTTTACTCTGATTTTCTTATAACTCAGGTTGGTAAGAATGTGTCCTTTGTGCATCTGTCCAATACCTGAATGGAGGGAATAGGCTCTGCAGTTCTTTGCTCTGTGCAGACAGTAACACTGCACCTTGTGGGTGGGATGGGGGTCTGGCAGAGGGAACCCAGGCAGGGTTCAGAATTCATCATTTTTTATTTTCCCTGGTCAACATTATGGAAAACTCAAAGTAAAAGGGAAAACTAAACAGGCAGTGCCTGCTGCTCCATCCACAGGTATTGCCTGTAACTGGGATGAATGTATAAATATTAATATGCATCTATTTATGTTTGCAAAGTTTGCCCAAACGGCCTTGATTGGGAAGCAGGAATCTTGTGTTCTTGTGTCACTTTTCCATGTTGGATTTCAACATCTGCTGCAGAAACGTGGATTCACTAAAGCTCTCCTGATTTAAGATGAAACATGGGTCTTGGCTATCCTCTGGTGAGAAACCATCAGAGACCTGGTATCTTTTAGAGGACTTTAAAGGCACTTCAGCTTTGTGGGAACTTTAAAGGAATGTAAACTGTGCAGGAGCTGTGGAAAACCACATTCAGTGCATCTCCTTCAGACACGAGCTGTCTTAGGCTGTAGGTAGGGTCTCATCTCATGCTCAGGAAGTGCCCTGCTCTGCCTGGGAGAGGGCTCTGGGCAGGCAGGGGAGCTGAGGTGCTAAAAGCCAGCGGGTGCCAGCTGAACTCCGCCTGAAGCGCTCCTCTCTCCGCAGGTGGGAAGATGGTCTGTGACAGACAAAGCCAGATGAAAATGCATCTGGGGTAGCTCGGTGTTTGTTCTGCATTAGCTTCTGGCACGGCCTCTGCTGTATTTATCCTTCCGCCCACCTACCTTCCGCAGAACGGGGATGTACTCAGTCACTGATCTTATCATCCCAGCTTTGATCCAGCTGGGATGTTGGGGCCTTCGGGAATTCCCCACGCTTGATAATGCCTGATAGTTACTTTTAAGAAAATACCAGCTGAAGGATGGGGAGGGATTCTTCAAATTCCAGCAGCTGAGTGAATGGTGGAATTTATCAGGCATCCGAGCCAGATTTCCTTGGAAAGAACACATTTATTTTCGAGTGTCACATTTTCATTGTATTCAGGGAGCAATATCACCTAAGGCCAGAGAAAGCCAGTGGAACAGGACATTTCTGGGATTTTTAATAAGCACAGGAGCTGGCCCTGATAAAGGCATTGTGAGACATATCCAAACTATGAATAGCTGAGGACTGGCTTTATCCTGAGCAGTAATTCATTACCCCTTCATGTTTAGCTTTCAAAATACCACCTCGAGAGAAACTTGACCCCAAGGAAATCTATTTCAGGAATGTGTGTGGCCCCCATCCCAGCGGGCTGGGACTGTCTTACCACCTTTATTGGTTTTTTCTCACCACCCTCCTGCAAGGTGGAGCCAAGCCATTACCCCAACTTTACCACGAGCAAATGGAAAAATATTCATGCATCTCACGCCCATTAATACCCAAATTGTGGCAGTTAAGTGTCTTTCCCAAGGCTGAGGAGGAAGTTTGTGGCAGAGCAGGGTCCCTGGTGCTCCCTGTGCCTGCCTGAACACAGGAGTAATTTCTGCTGGCAGGGTGGGGCTTCCCACCCCCAGTAGTAGCCAGGTTATGGGGCTGTCAGAAGGTGTGTGTGTGTTTGTTTGTTTTTCCAGGGGGAGCAGCAGGACAAAATATCCATCATCTCCCCAGACCAGAGGCATTCCTGAGTGAAAGTGTGGGCGGCTGCCGTGTCCCGCTGCGGATCTGGGGAGGTGCTGGCCCTGGGCTGCTCCCAGGCTGTGTCCAGCTGGGCCCATGGCAGGCTGGGGCTTGCAGATTTGGAGGATCTTGCTGTGGCTTTGTCTGGCTCTTTGTGAGGAAAAAAAGGGGGAAAAAACAGCTGTATGGCTGCTTGTATCTGGTGTGTTGATTTGGCTTGGTAGACAAGCTCCAGATGAGATAATTCAGAAGATGGGAGATCCGAGAGGATTGCTGGGAAATCTCTTTTGACCTCTCAAGAAACACAGGGCTTTCTGCCTGTAATTCCTGGGTGAAATCTTTGGTGGCCAGGGTGGATTTGAGTTGGTGTCCCCACACCCTCCTTCATACTCCTGGCTGCTTCATGGATTTTTCCTATATCCTAGAATGTAGGTACTGGATATGAGGGTAGGAAAACTTGATTTATTCTTATAAAGACAATGTACTATTGGGAAATAATAGAATTGGAAGAGTTTATTAGATACCACACGCAAGGGAAAAAAAATTAAAAGAAGCAAATACTGTGAATTTTTAAGGGCTCTTTTTAATGTCAACCATTGTTGCTATAGGAGATTTTTAATGCTGGTCTAAAGGCTTCCCTGAGAGTCAGTGCCTTTTTTTAGAAGATAACTACATTCAAGCTATTGAAAACATTTATTCCTTTATGCATGGCAAACAAATTAGGGGTTAAAGACCCAGCAGAGGGAAAGAGCAAGTGGTGGTAAAGTGGGATGGAGAGATAGGTGTGCACAAGTCACTTGATGGTCCCAGCCAGACCAGAGGGCAATAACTGGAATATTTGCCTTTGATATTTAGTCATATTCACCGTCAGCTCCTGCCTTACCTAGGGAATGTGTCTGAGAAACTCCTTCTTCCCAGCAGGGAGCAAACACCCCTAGTCCTGGTCATTAGCAAAGAGCAAACAGAACCATTTCCCTTTGTCTATTCCCACGCAATTTCAGCATTACCTGTTTTTAATTGCTTGAGAAATGTTTTACAAACATCTGCATCAGGTGAAACATCTTTATTGTGGGAGGGAGGCTTTCCTGAGGAGACTTCATAGGCTGCTGATCACAGGCCCTGCTTTAAAGCCCACTGGAGTCCATGGGAGGGATGAGTGGAGTCCATTTCCCGTGACTCCAGCAGCCTTTTGATCATGTCCATTATGTGAAAACGATGTCCAGCACCCTGGAGTGGGCTCCTCCAAGGTGTGTTTTGTGTACAGTGGGCCAGGAACTCCCAGCCACCCACCATGTGTGGGGAATGGTGGGTGGGACACTCAGGAGCAGCCACATCCCAGAGAACAATGGGTGACGTGGGCACGAGGGGCTGAACCCACACACCCAAACGCTGGATTCCCTTCCAGACATGTGTGAGGCACTGCAAAGCCCCAGAGCTCCATGGATGGGCAGTACCAGCCTCCCTGCCAGGAGCTGGGGCTCAGGTGCCCACATTTTCTTGGCTTCCTGTCCTTGCTCAAGCCTCTCAGTGGCTCCCAACCACTGACAGGTACCAGGTCAGCCTCTGGTGTAGCAGAAGAGGGATTTTTCCATTGGTGTATTTCACTGTGGAGCCTTGGTCCTGCTGCAGCTGGAATCAAGGGAAGCTGGAGGAGTATCTCATCTCCAGGATCATGGACTGGCTGTGGGAGGGTATGAGCCATTGGATGATTTTCCACTGTTTTGGGAACAAGCAAAGCATTCAGGATATTCCCTGAAAAGCTAAGGCACAGTCCAAAGCTGAGGTGATGCTCACCTGGTAAATCAGCAAGGACCTGCTGGTGTGGATAGCACCCCTATCAAACACGCCAGCATTTTTTTGCAAATACCACAAAACTCCTTTCCCCAGCTGGAATTACTCATGCTAAGAAAATGTGTGATGTCCCAAGGAGTGACTCTTTTGGCATCCAGAGCTTCAAGCCCAGTATCTCTCCTGCCAGGACTTTTATGTGATCAGTTCCATTCACTCCTCCCGCAGGCTGATGGGGTATGATAAAGGAGATGGCCAAAGTCCCAGACAAAGGTCAGGCAGGACAATTAATGACAAGCCGACAGCCCCACAAAGGCCATGGGCCCGGGATAATGCTGGCCCTAACAATAACATAAAGCTGCTCCCCTGACAAAGGGGAGATAAGATACAGCGCTGTAATAGGAAAGCAATCATCACAAAATGCCATCAATTATAGAAGAGCTGCACCAGCGGGGACTGGTTCAGAACTGGCTCTGTTGATGCCTCCACATCCCTCGGCTGTGCTTTCTGCGTGGCTTCTCACGGCGAGCCTGCTGCTCACTGCAGCAGCTGAGGCTCCCTCACCCCAGCTCTTTCATCAGTTTTTGGCTCGTGAAATTACACCGAATAATATGCTTATTCAGGGTTTTATATCTGGGCACCTATTTTATTACCTTTTATAATGCATACAGGGTCAGATCAGCTTGCAGCAGAACAAAGCTAATTACACCTTTCATTACCTAAATATAGCATAATGACAGAGTGTCATTCAAGTGTGGCATTGAGCTGAGAAACCTCATGGCAGGCCAGGACAATGACAGAGGTTATTGAGCTCCACCTGAATTGCTGCTGGCGCAGTGAGAGTGGGGCAGGGTTAATAGACAGGTCATTCCATAAATGACAGTATCGAATGGAAACTGCGAAGGGTGAGCGCTGCTCCCATCAGCCTCTGATCTCCCAGAGTCAGGAACCTCCAGAGCCAGCACTAACCTCTTGCCTTCCTCTTGTTACCTCTGGAATTCATATTCATACCTCTGGTGTTCATAGAGTGTATGTTGGTAGTTGTGAGATCTGAGAGCAAACCCTCCTGCTGAGGTGTAAGAGCAGCAGTGCCATGCTGAACCCTTTCGTGTTGGATCCTCCTACCAGGGAGGCACGAGGGTTGGTTGCCATTTCTAGCACGGTTGTAGCCATTTCAGGTGTCTGCTCCCAGTCTGTTATGGTCCTTTTGAAACTTAGTTAAAAGCTCATACTGCTGACTGTAGCTCTGCAGGAGGTTCTGTGGCTGAACTCCCTGTGCCACCTGAGTGTTGTCCCCAGGGACATGGCAGGGTCTTCCTTTGGCTTTGGTTGGAAGCCACCTCCTCTCCATCTCCTCTATCACTTCATGCAAACAGAGAGGCCATTTGCTTTTAGTTTATTCCTTTACAAGTCTTTTAATAAGAGGCTTCCCTAGATTTTAATAAAGGAATGGTGAGAGCAGAGGCTGGTAAAAGCAGTGTTCATAAAAATTATTATCAGAAACTATTTCATTTCTGCCAAAGCAAGCAAATCACAGAAGGTTTCTACTTTCCTTGGAGTGTTTCTGTGTTTCATCAAAACCAGAAAATGAGACATTTTAATTTGCAGATTCTTTCAGGAGTTGAAGAATATTCATTCCAATTTTCTTAGATTCTTACCGAGTACTTGTTTTGCGGTTAATGGGATTTTTTTTCCTTATCTTTTTGGCTGAACAAAAAATATTTCTATCACAAGTCATCCTATCCCTCCCTAGTTTCTCCCTGAAAGGTGAAAGGTGTTTCTGGGGTGTAATTCCACTGTAGCAGCACTGCCTACATGAAAAATTATTAGGGCCAAAAACCTGCAAGAAGAGACAAATGAGATTGTCTTAAGCCTTGGATGAATTTCCAGCTACCAAGGAGAGACACATGATCTCCAGTACTTTGAAGGCTGAGACTGATACTGGTTTCATTTCTGAGTGCAGCAGAAATGTCGTTTATTTTCTTTTGACAAACTGATAGTTTTTTGACAAATTTGTTAGTCTCTGGTTTTCTTTACATTGGTTGAAGTCACCAGATCCCTTTCTCTGTCTTTCTTATGTACTCATACTTCTTACCAGGAGTTGCATGGGTTGGGAGATCCTTGAGTTAAAGGAATGCTAAAATAGGTGCTCTTCACCCACCTCCTCCCTGCACAAAGGTACGGTGAGGTGCTTGAAGAGTCATGAGTAGAGATTGAACTTTTAGAAATGTCTTCAATCCTTTGGTGCAGGATATCCTTCCAAAAGATGGAAGATGAAGTTTTCAGTGGCCACAGGATTATTTGTTAATATTGATGTTATGCCACCTTGAGTGTCCATCAGAATAGACCCATGACCGTGACTTACATTGAGGTTTTTCTTCTTGTGCAAGTTATATCTTCTTAGGCCTCCTTGGCAGTTCTTTGTTTTTTCTCATCTCCAAATTCCTCCTTGTTACTCAAGTTGTGCCTGTGCTTAGGGCTGGACACAAAGCAGCTCCGAGGCCACTGCAAAGACCCTTGGCTCTGTGGTGGGAGCCCCAGGGCCACAGCTGAAAGACAATGAAATATAATTTCCAAAAAACCATTAAATCCATGGTTGAGAGGAGCTGAGTGCTTTGAACAAGGTGGTAGGGAAGGTGTCTGATGGGATAAACACTGAGCACAGTTTCCAGAGCTGTGGACAGCAGCCCAGCAGCTGCTCCCATCTGCAGGAGGTGCCAGGGCAGTATCTCTGACCTGATCCAGCTCAAAGAGTTGCACAAATCTGTCTGCTGCCCACCAAGTCCACATCTGGCTGCAGCTCCTCTCTGTCCCTAGCACTGCAGCCTCCACCCTCACTGAGCTCTTTGTGGGGCCCTGGGAAGGATCCAGCTTGACAAAAGCAGAGGTTTGTCTCCTTTGGTGACTCTCTCTACAAATCAGAATTGTTTCTCATTCACTCACCTCAGTGCTTCCTCAGGGCACAGAGAAAAATCTTACACGCATCCTTACAAGTAAACTTTGAAAGAGCTTCAGAGACCCTTGAATTGCTAATTACTGGGCACTTGGGCATTTTTTTCTGGAATAACAAACTGAGAGGGTCCTGCTCACCCCTGCTGCACATCTCTGAAGCTCAGCAGGGTCGAGCCCCATGCCCCTGTGAGCAGAGCAGGCACCCTCCACCCTCCAGCCAGGCTCCCTGGGCTGCTGCTCTCTCTGGGTCCCTCCCAGACCCTCCAGCTCTCACCCTCACCTACTCCAAGGGCCACAGAGGCTCCTGTCTCTGTTTCAAACCAGGACTGACTTTGCAGTGGCTCTCATGAAAGCCTGGCTGGCTCAGGGCATGCTGGTGGGGTTGGCAGGTTTTCACAATCACTCTCTGAGCTTTAAATCAGCCAGGGAAATCCCAGCAGTTCTGAAAACACACATATGCTCTCTTTTTGCCCCTTTCTTTCCTCCTTTTTTCCTTTCCTTGGTCTGTGAAACCCTCCCAGCCTCTTTTTTCATTTCCCTTTTTGCTCTCGCCTTTATCTCTCCCCACTGTTGTCGTTACATCCTCTGGTGATAAGGGGAGTGACCCCACGGGTGACCCTGGAAGATTATTACATTGGCTGTAAATTTTGAGCCCGGGCCAGCCAATCCAGTGGGGAATGCAGCTCCCATCCTCTGAGTGCAGCAGGATTAACGCTCGCCAGCGCAAGTCCGTAAAGCACTCCGCAGACACCAGCCACCATTCCTTTCTCTGCATATCTTTGTGCTCTGCCTTTAAGAGCAGCTGGGGAATAGAGCTGTGCTGTTCCTGTTGAGGTGGTGAAGGGGAGGAAAAAGACAGCATTCATGACAGTCGGGGCAGAGCTGCATTAAATAAAGCCTCCATCTTTCATTCTTAAGCTCAGCTCCAGGTCCTTGATGAAGACAGATTTTTCAATTAGACAGGCAATGTTTGTTCTAATATTTTATACATGAACAGCTCAGCTGACATCTTACCCAGATTTATGAAGGAAATCGAATACAAATGGGAGGTTTAATATAAATTTATTATTCAAATTTATCACATATTTCCGCAAATAAAAATTATGGTCACCTCAAAGAACTCATTTTTTTCCAAAAGAAAGAAAGAAGTTGATAAAGTTTCCACCCAGTGAATAACAATATTGTACGTTAAGAAAGATCTGTCATAATATAAATTATAACACACATGGAATACATTTCCCATTGAAGACAATATTTCTTTCTTATACAAATGTTGCACTCCTTCGTTGAACTGAAAGGAAGTTCAGGAAGGTTGGCAAAACAAAGTCCCCCATTTTTAACACTCTGCAGAACAAAGTGTATTCTGCTGCCAATTACCCTTAACTGAAAATGACTGCAGCTTCTGGGAGACACAGCCAAGGGTCAGGGGGTGCAACTGCTCCCCAAAGGAACAGAAATGTCAGGTGACATTCACACTGTAGCTATTTAAAGAAAGGATGGAGAGAATTTAAGGGAATAAAAGGCCCTGCAACATCCATTTTAGCCATGGGGAAATTACTGCAATTAATGCTAGGCCATTTATAGCCCACAATTCCATAGTTTTCAGAGGGCATATCTAATTTAAGAAGGGATTAATATGCCACAAGTTTTCATCTCCAGTCAGACCAAGAAGGAAATACGGGAAAACGTTTCTTTTTTCTAAATCAGAATGAAGTACTAGACTGAAAGATTTATATATTTTGGTTTCTGTAAACCAAATTTTTGCTTCCTTATGCAGTTATGGCATTGCCATGGTTTAGCTGCAATTCTAACCTCCTATTTTTAATTTAATTTTTTCCTGTTTTCCCTTTTTTTTTGACTGGAAAACAGTATGAGATGTGAAAGGTGATCAAAACACATCATAATACTTCCAATGTCTCTCCATTTTCAAGTAGAGAAAAAAACAAAAGAGGGGAAAGCCTGAAAGGTCCTAATAGTAATGTCAAAACCGTTAGTGTGTTCAGTGTTTCAGAAACCTAAAGCAAATAGAGAATCTCCAAGAATGTCTTTTGACTGTGTTTCACTGGATTTCTGGTTTTTGTTGAATTCTGTTCTAATGCACTCACACATGTGGATTTACAAGTTGTTCAGGTATTCCCATGAGAAATTGTGATGTTATTTGGTGCCCCAATAAACCAAACCCCGACCATGCACAGAAAGACAAAAGGTCATATACTGATGTGTGTGTGAATTAATGTGTATTGATGAATATATAAATTAATAGCAGAAACTGGAGGGATATCCAAAGCACGGGGGTGGCTAACCCTGCATGATTTCAATGGGATGTGACATCCCTTCAGGAGGGAGAGGATTTGTCTCACCTAAATTCATCCACCTACAGAGGTGGTGCTCAGATGGGAACCAGTCCCCCTGGTATGCCCAGGGCACAGAAATGGGACAAAGGAATCAGCCCCTACAAAAAGCATCTCTAGCTGGCCATGAAGTTGCGTTAGAAGGTGAATTCAGCCACAGAGGTCTGTGCTGGGGGAGGTGGCTCCCTCCTGATCTTCCTATCTCTAATTAGCTATGTCAGCAGGCACTGAAATGAATTATCAAGCCCAAAGTTCCTGTCCCAAAGAGCCCAGATTTTAGGTCAAAGTGAGTGTTTTCTCTTAAGAAAGCCTCTTCCAAGTCCCTAAGTCACATATTTGGATATTCCCTACTCGGTGCTGCTAGGGCTGAAGGCCCCCTTTCCTCACTGGGCAGAGGGACATTTCCAGAGGGCTCCTGAGATCCTTCCCAGGAGCAAGGCTTTGGGATTTTGAACCCAGTTCATGTCAGGATTGAAGTCTCCTCATTCAACTGGGGAAAACACTCTCAGGTCTGTGTTGATGTGGGTACTAACTCCTGCTGAGAGTAACAAAAGTATTATTTGAGGAGCTTTTGAAAATCCTATTTACCTTCAATTTACAATTGCAGTTGGTCAAACACCTTTAGGAACACCTCCTGAAATACTGGTCAGCACAGAGCTGAGCCCTGCTTAGATACCTGTAAACCCCCGAGTGTGCTTAACTTAGAAGCACAGGACTATTCACAGGGCAGGCTTAGTGGCTTTAAATTAATTTCTACTGACTATGCCACATATATTTTGTACAGGAACCGCCTCTAATGTCAGTTGCAGCCATGAATCAGAGGAAGCTGTCGCTGAATCAATACACTGAGGTGTGACATGCAGTGTGTGGCTGCAAAGCCAGACCTTCTGCCCTGAGATAACAACACAGGAGCAGCAGTGAGGGGATTAGGGATCTCTGAGCTGTTTGCTTTCATGCTGAGATGTGCTGTAAGGCAAAGCAGGCAAACAGTAAAAACAACTACAGGAAAGCTGACACGTGTGTTGCAGAGTCTTTCAGATGAGACTTTGAGATGCCCACTTGTTTCCACTTATGGCATTGCATGGCCTTGGGGTTACAGGCTTGGCTGGACAGTCCAGAGCCTCTGTTCAGCTCAGGCTGGGGATTCAGAGAGCTCCAAGGAGAATACCCTGGGAAGAAAAGGTCTGTAACAGCACTCAGGGCACCCAGCTGGCAGGTAGGGTTTCTGGCTTCTCATGCCAATTCCCAAGGTTGTTTTGCTTGGGTTTAGTTTTGTTTTGGTTTGTTTTATCCCGAAGTTGTTTATTGTAAGATACGTGAAGAGTCCTGGGAGAGCTCCCCACATGCAGCTGAGAGCTCTGACCACGGGATGGTTGTGCACAGGGCAGGGCATTCCCAGCTGTGTCTGCAGCTGGCAGACAACAAGCCATGAGCACTGACCCTTCTGGGGGGGCTCTGGCCACGAAAGGGACGGGGCACCTCCCCAGCTGCTCTGACTCAGCTGTGTTTGGCACACCAGTGGGGCAGCATTCACACACAGCTCTGCTCAGCACCCTCTGAGCACCAGTGCCATAATCCTGGGTACTATCCTGTCCCACCTGCTCTCAGCAGGGACAGGTTCCCAGGGCCTCGCAGGGTTTCAATACCTGCATGGGTGGAGACTCCATAACCTCTCTGGGCAACCTGCTGCATGTTTGGTCACCCGCTGTATTCCTGGTCACCTGTAATTACCTGGACCTCTTGTATGCGTCCCTTTTTGGGCTCAGTTTTGTCAGGAGCTCTGTGCTCCTCCATGCAGGCTCCTGCTGCCATTGTTTTTCAGATTGTTGGCATGGACAGTTCTTGAGTTTGGAGAAGGTTGTCCCCAAAAATCCACCAGCTTCTGGACTCCTTTCCTTTCCAGAGCCAGATAAAACCATCTCTGCTGAGAGAACAAGACAATTACCTTCCCTGACTAATTTCAATCCCCAGAAAACCAGGGTTGAAGTAGTGGGTTTTAATCTCAGGAAGGATCTGGTTTGCTCCTGAAAGACGTGAAAATTAGGAACACATCGATCTTGCTTTGCTGGGCCTTTGTGCTTTGGTGGCAATGATTTGTTATCCAAACAAATGTAATATTTTCCTGTCTCGTATTTGCCAGGCAAGACCAGTGGCTGCGGAGGGGCTGCAGGAGCTGCCAGCTCCCATCTCTCTGGGGCAGGAGCTGTTTCCAGCGCTGCTTGGGCTGCAGGCACAGCCCCGGCTCTCACAGAGCCATATTTTACTAGTGCTGGATGAATGGTCTTAAAGCTGTGTGACATTCTGTGCTTTGCCAGGCTGCTCATCTGCAGGGCTTTTTCAGTGTCCATAAAATTCATTATCATTGTAGGGCTGCCTAATTAGCCCATAAACGTTCCAGCATAGTCCATAAATTACCCTGGCCTTAAAGGGCTTATCTGGTTGGTGTAATAAGTAGGTCCATACACTGTTTTTTTCCTATTCTAATGGTCAGAGTATTATTTATATGACTGGGACTGAACTATGCCTGAACTGAGAAAGAAGCACTACACTATAAATAAAAAGTATTTTACTGTCCAAAGACTTTAAAGATAGCTCAAGGCACGTTAGCATCTGCCTAAACCATCTCGTTTTGCTTACTCTCTGCTCCAAACAAGTAGAGAGTGGACAGGCAAAATATATCCAGAATAACTGATGTACAGTGATCTACTGCACAGATAGTCAGTGGTGGAGGTTCTGAGGGCATTTTGTATTTTGACAGGTCAGTGGGTGCACCATAACATCTTACAAGAGTCCTGGAGCTCAGCAGGAGGTGCTGAATTTTGTTGTGGAGCTACACAAGGTATGTTTTAATATATACATATTTTGCCATGTTGTCTAGGTTGCTCTGTAACTAACATGTGAGGAAAAGGAATTTTGTTTCTAAAAATGTAAAGGAAAAAATTATCAGTGTTTTTCAAGCAGACTGGTCTAAAATTGACATTTGTTAGGTGGTTAAAGTATACTCAGGTCAGATACAGAACATAATGTTTTTTTTTTTTTCGCTTTTAGCTAATTCTGCTATTTTAATGTTTTGGTACTTTATTGGGAGGTAATTTTAGAAGGCTTTTACTTTTTTATTTATATGAAAACAGCATTTCAAAAAGGGGTTTCTCTGAGACATTCAAGGCCTCCTCCAAAGCCCAAATCCAGGTGGATGCCTAGGAAAGCACACAGGGAGGGAGGCAGGTCTGTGGTGCCCTGGCTCTCATGAGAAACACCTGCACACACTATTCAAAGAGCCACCCACCCAGTGGCCACAGGCCCAGGGCACTCACCTGCACACTGAACAGGCTGAAGGAAAAGCTTTGGCCAGGAAAAGGAAAAAGAAAAGCACACCAGCTGTGCTGCTGTGCCTTTGGGACAAATGTCCAGGGTTCAGCCCTGCAGGGCAAACGGCCCCAGCTCCCAGACCTGGGGTTGCTGAGCAGCTCGTCCCACAGCACCCGAGCAATCGGCAGCCAAGGCTGTGCCTCGGTACCTGCTCCAGGTGTTCCCCATTAGGGCAATTAATGGGCCCGGAGCAGGGACTGCAGGGAGGCTGTGCCCTCACAGCCCGCCTGGGGCAGTTCCTGCAGCCGTTGCTGCTCCTTCCCTCTGACCTGCAGCCATTGCTGCTCCTTGCTCCTGAGCTGCAGCCGTTCCTGCAGCCATTGCTGCTCCTTGCTCCTGAGCTGCAGCCGTTCCTGCAGCCATTGCTGCTCCTTCCCTCTGACCTGCAGCCATTGCTGCTCCTTGCTCCTGACCTGCAGCCATTGCTGCTCCGTGCTCCTGAGCTGCAGCCGTTCCTGCAGCCATTGCTGTTCCTTCCCTCTGACCTGCAGCCGTTGCTGCTCCTTGCTCCTGACCTGCAGCCGTTCCTGCAGCCATTGCTGCTCCGTGCTCCTGGAGTCCTGTCCTGTGCTGTCCTGTGCTGTCACCAGAGCGTGGAGCAGACCCTGGGGCTCGAGGTACAGTGCTGGAGAGGGGGTGCCACCCCCTCGGTGTGGGGCTCTGGGGGTGTGGGTGCCCTTCTGAGGCTCTGTGCAGGATAAAGGGGGGTGACACATCCTTGGCAGGTACAATCTTACAGTAAGGGGTGCTTTGGTGGCAAACTGTGGTGTGGAAAGGAGTTTGCCTGGCTGTGTTGGTGTCTCCAGAAAGAGCTTTACCTCAGCAGCTGGAAGGAAGTTGTCTGTATTTCAACACAGGCCTAGTTCTGTGTCTTAAATACAGGAATTATGTGCTACCTGTCTGAGGAATATGCTTGGCTGTAAGTGCTCAAATAGTGTGAAGAGATGGATTTTATGGGGGAAAATGGTCTGACTTCTGAGTTATTTCCCTGCCTAGAAAGCATTTGTGTTCTGTGGTGAAGACAATTTGATGGGCAATAGTGGGGCTGGGTGTTGCTCTTGTCTCTGCCATGAGCTCTGCTTTTGCCCACAGCTAAGTTATTCTTTATCCTGGTTCATTTCTCTATTGATAAGCTGCAAACAGTGCTGCTTCCCTGCCTGCCTGGCTGCTCTAGGGGTGAGGAGTTAAGGTCTTGTGTTACCTGGGTTTGCCCTGCAGCATCACCCTGGGGACTGGGCTGTCTGTGCACTGCACACAAATAACAGGAGGTGTCCTCACCACCTGCTCTTCTTAAACTCATTTTAAAGGCTGAAAAAATGTGATTTGTAGGGATTCTCACGTGGAGGTTGTTTTGCTCTTAAAAAAAAAAAAATCAGTTTTGAAAACAGCTCCACTATTGCCTCCTCAGGTGTTTTTCCTCTCTTTCCCTCCTGACAAACTCACCCTCAGTTAACCCAAAAGGAATAAGTTTCACAAGGGAAATCTCTCTCTTTCAACTGGTGCTCCAAAACATGCATAGTTTTGTTGTTGTGTGCACAACTATTTTGCAACTACGAGCACCATTTCTGCAACCCAGGAGGACTTGTGGTCACACAAGGCTTGTGTCATGACTTGTCTGAACCAAAATGTGCAGAGGAAGCTGCATGCAGCCACACAGCTGCATTTCCTGTGCTGTTCCCACTTAGCTGGGTGCCTCCATCCCTGTGTTGGGACAGGATGGATATGTGTACTTTGAGATTTGTGCTGGGGTTTTGTGGGTTGTTTGTTGTTTTTATGCAAGAAGCTCAGGAGAAAGATTAACACACACACAGTGTGCTTTTAACAAGCACCACTGCAAAGAATCCAGCTCAGGGGTGGAGGGAACTGTGATGTGTTTCTCACCTTTGCTTTTCCTGGGTCTGGCAGTACTAGGTTGTTGTTGGTTCAATTCAACAATCATCCCTTCCTCCAGGATTAACTACTTCTTGTTCCAGGGAGCAAAGGATCGTTCTAGTGTTCAGGGATCATTTCAACACTCTGGAATGTCTTTTCTGGTCATATCTATTAGCATTCCAGCATCTCCCACCTTGCAAGATGAGCCCTGATTCTGCATGTTCTTGCCTGTGTGTGTATTGGACTGAGGTGATGGTATAAGGTCTTGGGAGTTGTTGATTATAAACATGCAGAACTTCTTTGACTTCAGGCCTCCACACTACAAAAGAAGTTGGGTTTGGAGAAAACCATTTGAGCAATGTAAATCCACCAAGGCAGATTTTACAGGTGGGGCTTTTAATTATTTGTAAACAGAATCAGGCAGCATATCCCTGTTCAAGTATGTACCAAGTATTGAAGATACATCTGTGGTTATGCAGTTGGTGCTATTTAAATAGCTGTGATTTTTGGTAACTGGAAAGAATTTATTTTCTTGAAGCAGAGTCTGGATTCTTCAATGAGAGACCAGGTCATGGCTCATTCAAGGCTTGCTGTTGTCTGAAGAAGTTGGTAGGTGTTAAATTTTCATATTTAGGAATGAGGAAGACTTGCTGGGAATAAGTTTTAATATTTTTCACTCCAGGGATGTGAACTATGAGGTGTATGGTTTGCAGTTTAGATGCTGGATTTTATCTACTCTCTGGCAATACTTCTCCTGTTAGAGCTGAACCAAACATTAAGTTTTCACTTCAAATCCTAGAATAGGATCATAAACACAGAAGTATTTAGTCTGTAGGTGACGTGGCCAGCTGCTGAACTGGCTTGTCTAGGAGAAAATTATACTCTTGGTTTACTTTTCTCCCGTATCTTGTTAGGAAATCCAAACTCTGTGTTTTCCATCTGCTGCTCTCCAGCAGATCCATTGGCAACTTTTCCCAGAGCAAACTGTCACCTAAAAGTGGTTCTATCAGATGTTTCCCAGCGAGTCTTTGCAGTGAATATGTGTGTGACACAGAATCCTGTTCCTAGGAGGTGTTTTAGCTTTAAATGAGTGCACACCAATACATTAAAGCTACATGCTCTGATTGTGGCACTGAAATCACCCCCATTGACTTCTGCAGGACATGGATCAACCTGTGTGGTTTTGCCAGACGATTATTAATTTACTTTAGCACTTTCCCAATCTTTGGATTCTTGCAAAGACAGTACCATGGCATTGTTCTGTAACAGTGTGGATGGATTGATTGCCTGGGTTTCATTTCCCTTTGTTATTCCCTTCAGTACATCTCTGTGCTGAGCATCTCTTCTGTCTGTTCTCTTCAGATGCCATTGTGTTGTCCAAAGAGACTTCACACAGGACAATGAGAGTCCCCCAGCCTTTGTAATGATGAAGTATTTTTGTTTTCAAAAGCCTTCAGCAGTGTCCCTGCTGCTCCCCAGCAAGCAGAGTAACACAGGAGTTGTTCTAAGTTATCAGATTTCCCTCTCTGTCCCATTTTGGGTGACACATTTATGGAGAGCCCTCCAGCCTGCTCACCTCCCCCGGGCTCAGCAGCATCTTGTGAGCCTGCTGGGGAATGCATTGGTGCTCTGGAGTGGTCACTGAACCTTCACAAGTGGCTCCACACCGGCCTGGGAGGCTGGAATGGGGTCTGGGGCTCGGCTGCTGCCCTGACATTCACAAATGCAATGGGTGGAATCCTGGGACTGAAGTCTGTGGGAGTTTTGCCACCGACTTCATCACAGCCAGGATTTCACTCCTTTATTTCACAGCCCCCTGTGCACGAGTGTGCAAGGGCAGGCTCTCATCGTGGTCCTGCTGGGAGCCATTTGCTGGGTCCTGTGGAATTGTTCCTTGCTCTCAGTACTGCAGTTCAGTGGGAATCCTTGCCTGTGCCTCAGGGGTTAGGAATCAGCTCCCAGCTGATCAGCATTGTGCTCCTGCAGGGTGGGTTGGGAGGCTCTGGAGGTGTTCCCTTCTTGCAGAAGGTTTGCTCCAGTGGGGATTTTTTTGGGGTCATACTTCTAAGAGCGTCTTTTGGAGCTTGTTTTATGTGGAGAAGAAGAATTCAGCCTTTACCACAAACCTTAACTCTAGCAGGGTGTGTGCATGTGTTAATGCCTTTGTTTCTATAGATATGCTTGATCCAAAAAATGTGGATTCTGGAACTTGGATGCAGCTGTAAGTGAAGGATCTGGCTTGGGGTGTTGATCCTGCCTGCTCCATCAGCAGCTCTCAGCTGCCTCTTGGAGATGTTCATGAGGCCCATTTTGTGGGGTCATTGTCCAGGTCTCCCTGTTGATTTCTTTAATAATACTGAAAATGCAGTTTAAGAAATTGTTACTTTGTCCAAGAAACTAGAATCAAACTAAACCAAGAAAACCAGGAGAGTTCACTCTGAATTTCTGGGATGAGAGCCAGTTCTCAGCCACATGTTGTAACTGTGTTATTTATGTCCTTATTTATTGACTACATTGGCACCTAGAGCTCCCATCTCGGCCTGAGGCCCTGCTGCAGTACATGTGCAGAGCATGGTAAGGGTGAGTCGTGGCTGTGAAGACCATACAAGACACAACAAACACAAAAAATTCTTCCTGTAAATCTCATTTTGCATAGTAGGAACTGAGGCATCTCTCTGGCCTCAGATGAGATGTTGCACAAAGAAATGAGTGTCATCCTGCATCTCAGGTAGGGGCTTTAGACAGTTCCAGCTCCAATCATGCTTCCTTGTCTCTTCTCTTTTCAAGAATAAATCTCCTTTCAGTTCTTCCCCTGGATCCCGCTCTCCATTGTCAGAAGCAGTGCCACCCCTGGCACTGAGACTGAAAGGATTAAGGGAAGGGCAATGTCCCATTCCACGTTTCCCTTGCTTCAGTGGTTGAGGGAAAATGTTAGTATTCTGTAAAAATAGTTTCTGGAATCAAAGCCAGTTTATTTCAGTCAGGCTTCAAATACATCTGAGAAAAAGAAAAGATAGACACCAGTTGTTGAGTATTGCAGTTTGGATTAGTGTTTCCTACTGCTCAGGTACCTGTCATTTCTTCTGCCTTCTCTCTTTGCCTGAGGCATTCAATCCCTTTCAGCTCCAACTGAAGGTATGAACTCGGGTTTTCCCTAATAATGAAACACAATACCAAATTGAAGCTTCTTGAAGGGCTCATAGGGAAGTGTGCAAACATCTGGTTGACATTTAATCTAGAAGTGTCAGGTCTCAGCATTTCCAACCCAAGCTGACAGCTCCTCGAGCACCCAAACATTCTTATTGAGAAAATACAGGGAAGAGGTGGATCAGAGGCCAAATATTAAACTGGAAAAAGGTGCTTGTTTTTTGTTTTTGTTTTTTTTAAAGAAGTGGCTGTAAGCTCTGTGTTTGAAAACCTTTGCATATTCCTGATTGGAATTACCTGATCAGCATTACCCTGCAAGGAGGGCGGTTTGCTGTGCAGAAAGCTGGGCTGAGGCTCTCTGTGGAGGTGGGGATGACCTCCAGCAATCCTTTTGTCATTTGAGTCGGTCAAACCTTGCAGCAGCTGGCCAAAGCTGGCTCCAGGGCTCTGCAAATGGCAGGAGGTCCCCAGATCCTCTCTGCCACACTCGGGCACTGTCATTGTGGCTGTTTCAGTCCCAGAGGTGCCACATTTGTACCCTGGAGCACACTGGGCTTCTCAGTTTAGCTAAGGGTTTGGTAGGAATGCAGGACCTGCATCCTCCTGGCTCCCAAGATTGCCTAAGCCCAGCCCAATGGTGCATTCCCGATCCCAGGATGATGCTTCCCATGGGCTGGGTGTGAGCTCCTTGAGCCAATGCAGGGCTCAGCTCTCCTGGTGAGACTGAGGAGATTTAGTCACCAAGTCCAGGAAAGCCCAGGCTTAAATGCATGTTTAAATCCCAGTTAAATAAATGAAAATGAAAGATCTGCCTAGGAAATGCACCTAGAAACTGCTTTGGAGACCTGGCTTGGACTGAGAAAGTCAGGCTTCGGTTCTGATTAAAAAGTCCAGCAAAAGTTTCTCTGTCCTGTTCTAGGACAGAGGTTTTCTTTTCTCAAAAAGTAATATAAAAAAAGTAATATAAAAGTGAGAAACATCTATTCCTGGGAAAGTACTGTTTTTAGCAGAGGTGATGGGGGTTTTTTAAGAACTTTTTTTTTTTAACATTATCTAGTCTTCTGACTGCATTCTTCTCCTTTTCACTTTCTTTATACCCCTCCCTGTCTTTAATTCCTTCCAATATGCTTCATCTTAAGGAAAGAAGGAGCAGATGTTCCCATGTTATTCCAGGTGAGGTTCCACCATCTGCCTGTGACATAACCAGATTTGTATTGCTTTACTCTGACCTCACATTCTCCTGGCTCTTTTCTCCCCTGCTGTCGTGGTGCTGCAGGCAGGGATGATGCCCATGGTGTCTGGATTTCATGGTGACTCTTCATCCCATAAGTCAGGCCCCTGATGTGCTGTATCCAACCATCACCACTTCTCCTCTTCCACTGCCCATTCACCTTCCTTCACAAAAGCTTCCTACTTAATGGGGTGTCCTGGTCCCGAGTGAAAGAAATCATTTCATGTCCAATTTTCTTCTGCCCAACATCCCACAATGTAATATCATGTTTCTACTATCCAGCCGTGGTAAAAACAGCAGGCAGTCTGGCTTTTGGAAGTAAGGATATAGGATCTGATCTGCTTTTTATTGGAATCAGGGATCAAATTCTCGCTTCAGCAAAACTCATGACTCACACATGGCTCACAGCATCTCATTTGCACCACTGAATGCTCTGGGTTAAAACAAAGGTCATTAGAAAATGTACCCAAGAGGTTAAGACCTGTTTAAATGCACATTAAGGGGTGTAATGTTTGAAGGGAGTGTAATTAAACTGAGCAAGCCTGATAGCAGAGCGCATCTCCCCAGGTTCTGAAGGATGCATCAGGATCTCTGGTCCTTGCTTTATGGCTGGCTGATCAATAAACAGGCTTGGCTTTGCTCTAGCAGGAATTGTGGGGTGGAGAGGGAATGGGAACAGTTTGTTTCAGGAAACAGTTTCATGTAAGCTCAGCTTGTACGAATCTCAGATTGAAGAGTTCACATGACTGGAAGGCAAAATCTTCTGGCTGGGGGCCAGGTAGGGAAATGAATGGTGTTTGCTGGGGGAGCTTAACCCCACTCGGGGACAGGAGGAGTGCCTGGTGGGGGGAGAAGCTGGTGCCCTCTGCACCCCTCTGAGCCTGTTCCTACCTTTCTGAACCCACTTTGCCTCTCCTCCTCCTGGGGACACTGGAGCTGTTGGTGGTGATCCCAAAAGGCTCTGTTTTCGTTGTTGTTTGTGCCCATGTGGAGACTCTTCCTCAGAAAGGTTCCTTGAGGTTCCAATCCGTGAAGGTTTTTTTTGATTGCTTGAGAATGACCCTTTCCAGGTGGCAGAGGAATCTGGATGTGCAGTGCTGGGAGCTGTGGGGTGGGCTGGTGCTGCTGTGGTCCCACAGTGCTCCTGCCCACCTGAGCAAGGTGATGGGTGATGTTTCAAGGTGTGCAGATTCCCTGGTTGTGACCATCCCCTGTTGCACAAGGCATCTCATTCTGCTTCTCCGAGAAGGAATGGCTGAAAGGGATGGAGAACAGAGGGACTGTTCCCTCTTTTTGTCCCCTGGAGGGTGCATTATTTAATTAGGTACAAAGGCTGTTAAAATCAAAAGGTTACATTGAAAGTCTGCTTGATTTATTGCAGCCTCCAGCAAGAGGAGAGAAAGAAATTCTGAAAAATATTCCGTTTTAGTTCATATCTTTCAATCTTGGACAGAAAAGAAAGAAAGAAGCAGGAACTAACTTTCCATGTAAAATTCAGTTTTTGTTTAAAATTTTCACTTTGAGATTTTGTTTTCATTAAATTACCAAATTACTGGGTTTAGTCAAATCGCCAAAGCTAAAAGGAATTAGAAGCTAATTACAGAACATGGAAAAAAATATTTTGTTGGTGGTGTTCTTTTCTTTGTATCTTAGATAACTTGTTAAAAAAGAATTCCAAAATGAGATATGTCTCCTTTTATCCATGTAAATTAAAAAAGTTCCTTTTGAACTTTCAGGAAAAATAGTTGTAATTTTACAGCCGGTTATATTCCAGCTATTGGAACATTTTTTCTCTTTTACCCCAAATTCCACGTATACGTTAAGAGTCAGTCCGCCCTTTAAAAGTCACGTAGACCAGGTTTGTGTTTGTTTTCAGAATTTGGATGTATTTTGGTGGGGAGCTGCGTTGAGCCCCAGCTCCAGGCACTCTCTGCCATATGGAAGTGTTTGCAGATGCTTGCTGGGGAATGTGGAGCTGAACCATGCTCCTCACCGAGGAGCAGTGCTGCCTGCTGAGCATGTTTGGGAATCCAGGGGTTTAGTTGAGCAGGATGTCTATTTTCTAGGTCAAAAAGAGCAGAATTTGGCACTCAGCTCTGGTGGAAAATCATGGAGAACTGGCTTCCTAGCCGCCCTTTGTGACACTGAAAATGTGCTTCTGCTTGAGTGAATCCAAGGGTTTATTTAATGTTGGACATATGGGGGTTTATGGCCTTGGCCCAGCCCCCTTGTGTGCAGGAACTGGAGGGTGGGTGCAGAGCTAGACACCAAACTGGCAAAATGTCCCAAGCCCTGGGCACAGCCACACAGAGAGAGCCTCTGCACATGGGCTTGTCCCATCACACCTCCATGCCATCTCCATGAACTGCACACAGGAATGCACCTGTGACACCAGGGAACCCTGTCCTTGCAGTGCCAAAGCTTCCAACCTCGCCATCTGCTAAGTGCAGGGTGTTATCAGGCCCTTTGTCTTCCACAAGCTCTGTGCAGGCACATCCAGAGAGTCTCCCTCCAAGCCTCAGCCTCCCCAGCGCTGTTTGTGAGGGCATGTGATGACAGGACAAAGGGGAATGGCTTAAAACTGATGGAAAGTGGGGTTAGATTGGATATTATGAAGAAATTCTTTGCTGTGAGGGTGCTGAGGCCTGGCACAGGTTGCCCAGAGAGCCTGTGGCTGCCCCATTCCTGGAAGTGTCCCAGGCCAGGCTGGATGGGGCTCTGAGCAGCCTGGGATAGGGGAAGGTGTCTCATCTGGAATGAGATGAGTTTTAAAGTCCCTTCCCACCCAGACCTTCTGAGATTCTGTGGGGAAGGCTTTCTTGGTTTGTGAGTCCTTTGAGAGGTACAGAGGTTCTAGAAGTACCACCTGTGTGTATTGCTGGACAGCCTGGGGGGACTTGTTCTTCCAGTCCCTTTTGTGGGCTTCAAGTTTGGGAACATGCCTTGGCTGAAGAGCTGCTGCTCTGGAGCCGTGATGTGGGGTGGGAGAAGGGGCTTTTCTGGGGTCAGCTGCCTTGGGCACACAGTGCTTCATCGTTTTGTTTGCTTAATTGAAAATTACCTTAGAAGTGCACAGTAAATATTGTTAGTGCTACTGCAAGAATGTGTCCAAGCTGATTCAATCCTGAAAGCAGCTGGAAGAGCACCAGCACTTATGTCATGCTTGCTTGTGACTTATGCAATCAGAGGTGCACTTAGCAAAAGGTTGAAAGAGGAATTGGACCTCTCTGGCTAAGATGGGTCTAGATACAGCACTGAGCTCTTAAATGCACAGATACCAGGATTTCCTAGAAGAGCCCCACGAGTTTTCACACTTGCATGTAAAATTTCACCCCTTCTGGAACACTGAGGCTCGTGATGTTTGACAACACACACACGAGCAAAATCACCCCGGACTGTGCAGAATCAATCAGGGGATGCTGTTTGTGTCTGGAGAAAAGTATTTAATCATTTTCCCAAAGATATCCCCCTGATATGAATGGTAACAGGATGTTTATAACAGAGATAAGGCTGGGATGAAATCCTATCCCTCTCTGGGAGCTAATAAAAGCAAAGATTTGGAATTAAGTATCACTTTCTCTGAGCTGCACACGAATGAGGAAATGGGGTCAGAAGGGCAAGCTGCAACATTGTAGGCACTTTATCTAAAACATAAACATTACTAGAGTGCATTCTGGCCAAATTAACTCTCTCAGATCTGCCATGTTAGCATTCCTGTAGTACTTAAGCCTGCCAGCTTTACTGCTCTGCTGACTGAGGGTTGAACTCCAAGTTGGGGTTGACACTTCCAAACAGGGCTCTGAGTGGGGAGGATCTGTTAGACCCTTCTGCAATTAAATACTCTCCAAAGAAATGCCAATGTCATTGTGAGAAAGAAAAGGGGGGGAAAAAGGTGGGGTGGAGTCACAGAAATGTGATCTGCACTGCTCAGTGCACAAACCCCTGAAAAGTGGAATTTTCTTTGCACTAGCAGTAAAAACAGGAGTATTTGCTTTGCTACTGTTCACTGCAAAGCACTTGGATCAGAGAGGCAGGGCTTGAAATCGCAGCCTCCTTCAAGCCCCAAGTGATCCATTTGATAGCACACTGGGTAGTTTAGCCCTGGGTGATGTCAAAATCTTCCTAAAATCAGGATGCAACCATGGGGTGGGAACACGCTGCAAAGTCAGCATTATCTGTGTTTGACAGATGTCATGCCATTGAGCAAGAGCTGCTCGCAGGTGCTCCAACCAACAGCAAGGTCCCCTTGTGCCAGGCAGTGCCAGGATCTCTCACAAAACCAGAAGCTGTCCCCGTACGTGTCACAGGGGCTTGGTGGAGCTGATGCTATCTCCACCATGAAAGCAGAGGTGCAAAGGCCTGCAAAGAGGAGGAATGATTTTAAAATTAGCACCTTCCCAAGATCAGACAAGCGCTTGGGAGCTAAATTACTTCCTTGCTGTGTAAGGTGGAAGCAGAAGAGAGCAGAATGTGCTCCACACCTTTCCATGGAACAGATGGCTCCCCACAGCAGTGATGGACCTCAGCCAGGAGGGATGGGGAGAGAGAGCTCTGCCCCAGGGTTCTGTTCAGGCCTGGCTGCAGCTGGTTGAGTTTGGAGTATCTGTTCCACTTGAAATGTTGCCTTGTTTAAATATCTCTCCTGAGTTTTCATTCTGATTCGAGATTCAAATAGTGTTTTCTAAGTGTACTGGGCAAGAAACCATCTGCACCTTTTGCAAAAACCAAGTCATGCCAACTGCTTGGAGTGAAGGGACTGCTTAGGATTGGAGTGGTTTTGGTTTGTTTTTTTACTCCTTTTTGGAAAGAAGGAATAGATCCTCAGGATCTCCTAAATGCCTCCATGCTAGTGACCACTTTTCTGTCTTCAATTTTACAAAACGTTAAGGTGTTCCTGAATATCCTGTTTTTCTGAGATCCCTGGGAGTCTTACAGCAGGGAGGTTGATGGCACAGGGATTGCCACCTCCAGGGCACTGTGTGTACAGTGAGGATGCTCTTGGAGGTACAAGACTGAGGAAACCTGGTGTCCTCACTATTCCTTGGTAGTAACCCAAAACCCTCAGCAATTCCCCTCAGCCCTGCAGGGTTGTCTGCAGTAGATTATCCCAGAACCTATCCTGAGTATCAGAAGAAGGATATCTGTTTGAAATTCTGTCTGTAAAATGGCCTTGTGTCAATAGAATGAGACTTTCTGATTATAAAAGCATTTCTTGTATTACTGTTCTCTGATTTCCAGTCACAGAATTGTGAGATGCAATGGTCCAGAGTTAAATGGATTATCTAGAGTCTCACAAGCAATTGGAAGGGAGAGAGCCCAGACTCAAAAGTCCCAGCTCTTGCTTTTAGGACACCCAAACTACCTTTTTACCCAGTTCCTTCCTGAGTAACCTCTTGAGTTTATAAACTGCCTGGTTGGGTGCTTTTTTTTCCCCTCTTTTTTTTTTTCTCCCTTTTTTTTTTTCAACACAATCACTTGAATTCTTATCATAATTCCTTATCTATGGCAAAGAGCAGTGTAAATACCTCAAGTAAAATCTCAGCTGTGCTGGGAACAGCTAGTCCTTGTTAGCTGATGGTGGTTTATGTTGCAGATAGCAGTTATCTGAGGAGGCTTTGCACGGCACTGTAAAGCCATTCCTTTGTCAGCTGAGGTCCATCAAAGTCCTGTGCAGGATTTGGCTGCTGGAGCATCCTGGTAGGGCACTGCTGTGCCATTGCAAGGTGCCTTGGCAGGAAATGCGGCAGCCATTCCCTTGAAATCTGAACTCTGTGATGCTGTGAATTAGAGGGGAGTGTTGTCTCTAGTGCCAGCTGCCAAGGCATCGTGCTGCCAGCTTACTCCTTTCCTCATTTTATTTCCCAGAGCACCAGCTTCCAGCTGGATCCCAGCCCTTCAGAAAGGGGAGGAGAGTGGAGGTTGTGATTTGCTAGAAATCATTCATATAGGAGGAAATGGGAGTGGGTAAAAAGAGCTGGAAGGAGTTCTTCAAGTAGCTTATAAATCCACATTGCTGCCTGAAATGCTGCTGAGCATCCCATAAGCCTATCCTTTTCCTTGTGCTGATCCCTCTGCTCCCAGCACTGGACACTGAAACCATGTCAGATGGGTCACTTCACACTACCTTTTATTTTTTTTTAATAGGTGTTCCTAGGGTTTAAAATCATGCAGTGAAACTGCATGTGACAAAGCTGTCAGTATTCAGCAGGAATCACCAGCAGTGTGTTAATCCCAGCACTCACTCGGATCTCCTCGGGTGACATCTGCTCCCCTTCCAACACCTTCCCTCCAGTTTTCTTTCTAAACCACAATCAAAACTCCCCTGTATTTCGTTTGAGATTTGAAACAGCCAGTGTTTCATTGATTTCACATAAAGAGCTTCTGTGCAGGGATTGTGCATTCGTTAAACCCCTTGGAGCTCCTCACCCTTCCTCACCCAGAGCCCTGGGAGGAGCCAGTGGGGTTCCATGGCAGCCTCCCTGCAAGGGGAGGGGAGCAGTGCTGGCTCTGCTGGGGCTCTGGGGTCCCACTGGGGAGCTGGGTGAGGCTGCTCACACAGGGAGAGCCAGCCAGACTGGGGAAAAGGTCCTTGTGGCTGGGCAGGGACCTGGACTCCTGCCTGTGCAAGTGCCCACCTCCTCGTGCCTGTGCAAGTGCCCACCTCCTCGTGCCTGTGCAAGTGCCCACCTCCTCGTGCCTGTGCAAGTGCCCACCTCCTCCAGCCTGTGCAAGTGCCCACCTCCTCCAGCCTGTGCAAGTGCCCACCTCCTCGTGCCTGTGGCTCCTCAGCCTGTGCCATGTCTGCTGTGTGCTGGGCTCAGTGTCTGGTGCTCACAGGGAGCCCAGGGACTCCAGTCCTGTGTTACATCAGTTGTCTCTGTTAAAGTGTCTTATATTTTGCAGCCCCACTTCAAGAGGGGATTAAAATAGTCCAGCACAGCTTCTTAGCTTGATTGGAAACTGTAGGCTTGGTGAGGCTCATGTGCCTTCATCTCCCTGTTCTTCCTCTTCTCTGTCCCAGGGCAGCTCTTGTTCCCCATTTGGACCCATGTGGCTTTGAGGTAGCACAGCCTTGCTGGGCTGGGGTCAGAAGCACCCTCTCTTCTCCACCACCTCTGAGAAACTGTCAGAAACTTGTTTTAGAGCTTGGGTAGGAAGCCAAGCTCTGTGTCTGAAAAACTCAGTACAGGATCCTGATAAATTGGTCTGCCTGATGGTGCTTCTATATTTGGATTCTGTTCCTTGTGGTTGCACAGAAAGGTTTGAAAACATGCCCTGGAGAGACCAGCAAAGCATAAATCTATCTTATTTCAAATTTGAAATTGGTAAAGCAATCTCATCCCTCAGTGGCCAAGCAAGGATTTTTTAAATGCATCATTCTGGCAAAAATTAATACCTTATTATAGCTTCAGGGATAAGCTTGCACCAGCTTACCCTGAGTGACAGAGTTAACATGCAGGTCTGCACAAAATATTTGCATTTTCAAAATGAATTGAAAACACTGTGCAGACATCATAGTTTTATTTAGGTGGGGTGGTGTTACCTGACAGGTTTTCTACCCCAGCCACCTTTATGGCAGTAGCAGTAGGGTATGTTTGTTTCAGAATGACTTGCAGATATTTTTTTCTCCTTTTGAACTGCATTTGTGAACAAGTTTATGTGGATGGAAATGATGCATGGAAATCTCTCATTCTAAGCAGTGTTAGAAATTACCAAATTACGAATGTTAAACCATACAAGCACCTTGGATTTAATGGAAGTTAGAAAACACTTGAGAAATCAGGCCCTAAGTTCTCATCCTACCAAAACAGTTGAAGTGGGCAGGAGCATCCAGTGAAGGTAGCCAGGGTCAGTCCCAAGTTCACTGTCAGTTCCACAGGAATCACCAGGAGCTTCTGCTGAATGAAGTTATATCCAGCCTGGGGTCTGTTTTATCCCACCCACTTGTGGACATTTTCCCTGCAGTATTTAGCCTGGTCCTCATTAGGCCAGAAAATGAGATTTAGGCTCCCTGGCCTTTGGTTCTCCTGGTGCAAGAAGGAACCTCCCATCCAAAAATGCCTTTTGACTGCAGGTGCAGGAAATTGTTGGTGATTTTCCTCTGGATTCCTGTGCTCACACAGAGCCTGGCACAGAAGGGATCTCAGGGGAGCAGAGAAAACTGGGTCCTGCCACTGACAGCAGCAGCAATGATAACCTGGGAACGGGCAAGTCACCATTTCCTCTTCTCCTGAACCATTTCCAGTTCTTCTGACTAGGAAAAAGTCATTCATGTGTATCTGTTCCGTACAGTTTTGGATCCATCACTTCTCTTTGCCTAAAAGCACATTTTATTTCAAGCTTAACCTTGACGTGTGCTCCCACTGAATGTGCTCAAACATTTCCCTAATATTCTCCAAGGTGCCTGCCTATGAGGGCCTTAGAGCAGGTAAGCTTCCCAGAAAATATAGTAGTCGATGAGTTTTACATCACAGGCTCCCTCTCACACTCTTTTCTTGGTTTTTTTTCCTTTTGAAGTGGAAACTGTATTCATTTTCAAAGTAGACATGTGCAGTCAGCAAGGATAAAAATGAAGGTAATTGTCAAAAATCCTGCCAGAAGGGATTTCTCCACTTTAATTCCTGCTTACATTATTAAGACAAGTAAATTATGTTTTCATGGAATGTTTCCTTTTTTCTGGAAGCACTACTGATAAATGATGTAATATTTAAAGCCCTTCTCCACAGCTGTTGGAAGCCCAAAATTTCTATTCCCTTCACCACAAGAGGTGCAGATGCCAAGTAAAACCTTAACCTGACTTTCATGATGAAATGTGATGGTATCACAGAGGGAAATGAGGAATCTACAAATATTATTCTGAAAGTAATGGATTGATTGAGCTCCTGTATTTTTTTCCTGGGTATTTTTAGGAGCCTGCTCTTGTTGCTACAGGGATTAGGAGGAAGCCAAGCAGAGTTCTGAAATGGTAGCTGAGAGGGGCTTTCTCTGGCTGTGACCTGAAATACTATTTTAAAACCACCTTGACAGGAGCAAGCTATAGCTGCTGTGTCAAAGCAGAAAGCTGCTATTTTTATCCCTGACTTTTTAACCAGTTCTCAGGAAGGGCTTGCTTTCTATGCTGCTCTCAGACTGTCACTTCCAAAACCAAGAGGACTTCTGTGGTATCGTTTAGGAAGATGGAGTAGCTCAAGCAGAAAAACCTCATCCACTGACAGGATAGTATAGTGCCTTTTTGTGGAAAGGAATCCCTTTTCTTCTGGTTTTTATCCTCCCCTAAGCTGTCCACCGAAACTTGAATAGCAGAGGCCACTTTTGCTCCATATCTAAAATAAATTAGGTCAGTTGTTGACATTTTAGCACAAGTAGCTTATCTTAGGCGTAAGAGCTGCTTAACCCATTGCAAGGGGGAATGAGTACTTTTTCCCCCAGCCCAACATAAACAGTGCCTGGACTTTCCAAACAGTGTTTGGGAAGGTCTCTTGACATCTGACACCGTGCAATTTACTACTCTTGTCAGGTGAGCAGGTTTGTCTGCAGTGACCAACGCTGCTCCTGCTGCACTGGTGATGGGTGTTCTGATACCCCTGCCCAGCACCCACTGTGCTCCTTTCCTTGCTCTGTGGACAGCAGTTCCAGCTGCCCATGAGCCATCTCTCATCTGCTCGAGGGCCTTGTCCTCCTGCTTCAAAGATAAGGAGAAAAATTGCACTATTTAATCGTGTAATTGGTTGGAGCCTCCTTGTTGTGCTCTTTCATGTCTAAATGAGAAGCCTTTAAGGGGAAAGTTGCTTTGTAAACTTGTGGCATTTAGTTTAGGAGGTTATGGAGGAATTGATGGGTGTCAGATCACCTAAAATTCTCCTATACTGACATGAGGAGTCAGCCCACCTCTGGCTGGTTTTCATGCTGAATATGCCAACTTCAGCATCCCATCACTATGTACACAGCTCTGGAGTGTCAGGGGGGATCTAGCAGAACAGGGAATTTTAGATCAGGATTCAATTGCATAAGTAGTGTGAATTTTGGATAAGGACCCAAGTGTCCTGTACCTTGTACTTGGCTAATTTTTACTGTTGCTGCTCTTTGACTCCGTTCCTCTGAGCAGTGCTTATTTTAAATGTGGATATTAAACCTGAGGGAAACACAGAAGGAATAGGTGAATTTTAAGGGTTCAGGGCTAGATAAAATTTATCAGGTTACCTAACAAGAAGAAAATCCACTCTTTTTCTATGGTGTATGCACAAAAGATTTGCAAGTTCCCTGGTGAGATGTGTGAATGAGAAACTTTGACAGCACCAAAGTATCTTTTAGAAGTACTCATTTATCCGAGTGCTGTTTTTTGGTAAGAAAACATCATTTACATGGGTTCAAGGAAGAGAGCACAGGTGGTTATTGTGGTGGGCCTCTGAAAATATCCAAATCCTCTTGTAGCCCACTGAAAAAAACCCCCAGTGCTGCCTGAGTTCAAAAACAAGCAGGTGACTTGCCAAGGCACTGCAGAACCACCTGTGAGCAGCGACACCCCTGAGTCCCTGGCCTTGGGAAGCAGTGGCCTCTGACACGCAGGGTGCTGTGGAAGATGTGCTCAGGAGAAGCTGAGCCCTGGGCTCTCCAGAGCAAGGGCAGAGGGGCTGACACGAGTGACTCAGGGCATGAGGGAGCCTGGCTGGAGCTGTGCTGGAGGCGGCCGCCGGCGGGATGCGCTTCCCAAGAAACCCTGACGTGCTCTAGGTGGAGGTGCTGATTGCAGAGCATGCACTCAAGCCGTGTTTAGCAACAGCCTTTGATGGGAGCACCATCCCTTCTGTCGGGTCCTGAAGACATTACCTAACCATCTGCTTTCTGAATTCCTGGGAACTGCCCAGCTCAGGGCTAATGGAACCAACCAGACACATGCACACACCAAAAAGGAGTTTTGCTTAACACCTGGGGCCAAGGCCTCAGCTGATAGAAATGGGCAGCAGTGACACTGAGCTAATTTATGGCAGCCCTAGATCTGGCCCAGGAATACTATTATTTTTCTATTTAGAGAAGTGCTAGCAGTTTGCAGGAGCTTGTTATTAGGAATGAGCCAACTATTTCAGAGGAAATTATGGAGTAATAACAACCACAGAACCTAAATTAGTTGTTTTTAAGTTATGAGAGCATAAAATAATAATATCTGACACCACTAACCACTATTCTTTTTTGCACTCTTTAAAACTTCAGCTGCACTTTGCCAAACCAATTGTTTCCAGATTCTGTCAAAAATATTGTCCTTGGGCAGAAAGCTTGGATGCTAAATTTCAACCCAGAATGATTTTTGTGGCGGAGTGACAGAAACCTTGAAAAGGGGATTTATAACAAATACAACCTTAACTACTGTGGTGTGAATGGTGCTGCAATTCTCATTAGCTGAGCTTTTTTTTCCTTTTTTTCTCAGAATTTCAGAGGGTGGGGCTGGCCATAGGAAGCAGTTGACTTGTGTGTACACTTCTGTCATGGCAGGAAAGGAGCTCGGCAGCTCCATTTCCCCTTTCATCCCTGAACATCTGTCAGGGTTCAAAGCTTCTGAAGCAATAGGATTTCAGGATGGTTTTTCATGTTGTGGCTGTGAGCGTGGGCAGCTGGTGTGGCTGTGGTGAGTGAGCCGAGGGGTTTCAGCATCAGGAGTTGACTCTTCTCCTGCTCTTTAATGAGGTTTATTCACTGGGGCACCGTGGAAAGGCTTTGAACCTGAAAAGAAGCCTCAGCAAATAATGAGGAGGGAGAAGGACCAGCAGCTCAAGGATGTGCCAGGTTTGTGTCCTGCTCAGCCTGACTGCTCAAGTCCAGGCTTTGGGCTGTAGGAGAAGGTGAGACTCCTCTGTGTATGTTAAACACCAGGTGTGCAGGGCTGGGAAAGCGGAGTGGAGAGCTGGCTGGAGGATTTTTCTGTATGTTTGGACTTCTGTTTCCCATGAGCAGAGTTCCAATCACCAAGTTCTTGCAAAAATGGTGTAGGTGCACCTTCATTTTAAGGTATTTCTTCAGCATGGCTCAACATTCAAGGCAAAAACCAAACAAAAAAAAGCCCTTTAAAACCAGTTTGTTATAGAAACGGAGAATTTCTGACTGCATGTAGCCCTGAAGCAGCATTGTGACCCTTCTTTGGAATTTCAATGTAAACATCATCTTAAGTATCCAACTTCCAAACTCTCAGGGTGGGATTTTGGCTGTGGAGTGGTGGAAACCACAGGGGGACCAAAAGCCCTAAAATAAGAAGTGATTTCTGTAGCCCACTGGGTCTCCCCAGGATGGTCTCCTGGGGCTGGAAGATGATACACGTGGTGAGTAATGTCATCATCATCCCAGAGCAGAAAACAAACCCAAGTTAAAGGTCTTAGAAGTCTTTCATCTCCACTTTCCCAAGCCACAAATGGCGAAATCTCTGCATGGCTTGCTCAGATTCCTTTTGAAAGATGAGAACTTCTGTCCTCCGTGGGAGAGGCAGAATGGGAATGAAGTTGCTCTGTTAATGAAGAAACCATTAATAATAATTGACCCTGCTAGAAGCTATTCTTGTGGTGCCTTCTCTTGGTGTCTTTGATAGAGAGGAGGAAGATTTTGATGAACCTACAAGATCCCTCCTATCTGTCTTTGAAGCAGTTGAAATTCACTTAAGATAAGGAGGAAAGAGGGTTCTTCCAAACTGAACATCCCAGTTGGCAGCTTCATTGGGCATGTGCTTTGCAGCAGATGGTGTGAAATGCTTTTTGTGGTTCCTGGCACAGCAGCTTTTAGAAACCATCTTTTCTTCTGAATTGCTCTTTTTGAAAAAAAAAAAAAGAATTGATTAAATATATATATACACACACACATATATATATGTGTATGGATGGATGTGGAGGTGCACTGTGTTTGAAGATGGTGAGTTGAGGGTCATCACCCAGCCCTGGGTACCTAAATTCATGAGCAATATGCAGGAGACTGAGGCTGGGGTGAGCTCTGGCAGCCACTGGAGGTTGTGCATACTCTGCTGCCATCTGGCTAACGTGGAATCCTCCCTCCCTGCCTTGGCAATCCAAGCAGGAAGCATTCCTTGCCTCTCTTTTGTGGGTGGCTGGGATATCACTTCATGCAATTATCTGAAAATGCTTGCAGATATCACCTCTCTGCTCTAGTGGAGCATCTCCCAGTACAACGCTGATGTGCTTAGTTCAGGAACTGTGATTTTTGGTTTGGTTTGGTTTTTTAGGTTTTTTTTTCAGCTGGAAATAATAATTTAACAATTTTCAGCAATTTTCTGTCTTCAGGGCCTGACCTGCCATTTGGGGGGTTTATATTTCTGCTTGACTCTCCAGAAGGGCAGATCAAGAGAAAACACCTGTCAGCTCAAAGGTACATGCACTTTGTCTGGCCTCTTCTTTGGGATCTCCCTTTCCATCTGCTCCATGTTTGTGTAATCCAAAACAAAGGCTGCACCAAGCCAATGCAGGGCAAGGGGAAGGGAATAAACAGTCATGTTTGTTTTCCATCCTCTCGCTGTCAGATACAAAGGACAACTTCAAAGCAGTACATAACGAAGCTGGGTGATACACCAACCATAATTAAAACGCCCCTGCAGGAAGTCATGTCACTGAAACAACAACTGCTTCAGAAAGCAATAACAGTTTTGTGCCAAAGGCATGTGAAACTAGTGTGTCTGGGCCTCCAAAAAAAAAAACCCACATTGCTTCTTGCTTTAATCCATCCCTATCCAGGACAATGGAATTGAATTCTGAGACTGCACTGTTACAGTGGGGCCAAATTAAAGCCCAGACTGGCATGGTGTCCATGAGCCATCTCTGAGCAGAGGGCTTGTGTTAGGGAGCAGAGATTTTGGGGGTGATCTCTGTGGGAGAGCTGTGCCTGGGAGAGCTCAGCCACTCCAGCTCCCTCACACTCTGTGGTTTATCAAATCTTGTGTCACTCACTGCCTGAGGGAATGAAACCAGGGCATGGCACTGCTGAGTGCTGTGCCCAGCACAGGAGGGACAGGGACCTGTGGGAGCCCAGAGCAGGGACAGCAAGTTGATTGTGGGATGGAGCACCTCTGCTAAAGGGGAAGGCTGAGAGAATTGGGATTGTTCAGCTTGGAAAAGAGAAGGCTTTGGATGGCTGTTATGTATGGCCTTGCAGTACCTGAAGCAGCCAGCAAGAGAGATGGAGAGAGACTTGAAAAGGGCCTGGAGTGACAGGACAAGATGGGGAACAGCTTCAAATTGGAATCGAGTGTGTTTAGATGAGATATTAGAATTTCTTTATGGTGAATGTGCTGAGGCCCTGGCACAGGGTGCCCAGAGAAGCTGTGGTTGCCCCGTGCCTGGAGGTGTTCAAGGCCAGGCTGGAGGGAGCTCTGAGCAACCTGGGATAGGGGAAGGTGTCCCTGCCCATGGCAGGGGGTGGGACCAGGTGGTCTCAAAGGTCCAAACCATTCTGTGGTTCTGTGACACGCAGGAAGAATTGGGCTCAGCAGAAGGGTGCTGTGACCCTGCTCCAGAGGAGATGGGTGAGGTGCCCTTATGGTGTTATAATTCAGTGGCATCCAGGTGGAAATGGTGAAAAGCTGCTGCCCACACCGAGTGCTGTATGGTTAAAAAAAGAAAAAAGGAATTCAAGAAAAGAAAAAAAGACTATTGGTGATGACTTGTGTAGAGGCAAAGCCATCCCTATCTGTACCAACACTTCAGCACCATACTGATTTATTCATGTCTTTATTACACACAAGGCCCAAGCCAACAAAAAGGCCCTACTCAGCTCTGGGTCGTGCTTTTGTGCCTTTCTCATGATGAGAAGAAATGTTCCCTCCGTAGTCATTGTGTGTGGGTTTTTAAATATTAATTAACATTGTTGTGGAGTTTTGAAGTATTAAATAATATCTGTGGTGCTGCTTTGTGGCCTGTGCAGCTGCTGTCCTCTGTGATGCTCTAAATATCAGAGCTTTCCTCAGTGCTTTCTGCGTTTTTTCCTTTTCCTTTATGGTCAGGGTTGGAAAGGATAAATGCTACTGAATGATTATGAAGTTGACTTTGGAAGACTTTATTTAAAAGTCTAGTTACACTCCTTTATTTAGAGAGTAGTAATCCTAAAGTGGAAGGAAATTGTTGAATAGATTTACCTGTAGGAAAAGGAGAAAAGCAGCTGCTACTTTCTATTTTATAAAAGTAGCTTAAAACATAGATGGTTAAAAAAACCCTAAAACCCAAACCTAAAACTCCCAAAAACTCTCAGCACAGGTCACTTTCAAGAGAGAAGTTATTCAGAGCTTGAGCAGCAAGCCCCAACAATGAATTTAAGTTACAGACAAACCCCATGTTTTATCAATCAACTGCTACTTTCAAGTTTGACAACTTCTGTAAGCAGGAAAATGTCAATTACAGAAGATATTTGAACCTGTGGAAATAACCCATGGAAACACAAAATGTCTGTTCACACATCAAAATGATCCAGACTCGAAGGAAGTTAAAAACCAGAATGCACTAAGGAATTATCTGATGGAAAAATGGAAACTTTGTTATGAATTTTCAAGAAATATTGGCTAATTAATTTCTTTGGTGAGTTTATAAGGTTATTTAGGATTGGAGAAAATGAGCTAACGTCCGTATTTTTCCTGCTGTGTAACAGCTATGGAAACACTTTGAAATGAGTGTCCCATCATTATGAATTCATTTGGTTATCCTTTAAATAACAATGATGGTACTCAGGCATTTTATATGGATCTTACATCCCATCTCCTTCAGGTGCTGCTTGGTCATTTCACTGAGCACTTGTCAGCTGGGTCTTATTAAATTCCCATTAAGGAAGGAAGAGCTAAATACCCAGTAAAGAAGCTGAAAGGGGAAAAAATCTAAAAAACACATAGGCTCAGGCCTGGAAAATTAGTTTGTGCAGAGCAGAAAATGTTCTATTTAAGCAAACAAAAAAACCACTGCAATTGACTGTTCTGCATCCATTGCCATGATAAAAAAAATTGTCAGGAACCTGGTTCTACAAAGCAAAATGAAATCAGTGCTCACTTTCTGCAGCAAGATGTGCTTTTTGCTGATGTGTTTTGTCAAATGCAGCTGGAAAAAACAGACACAAACTGCCAGGCTTATGAGCTCCTTGGGTCTGAAGTGTGGGATTCAATGGGATGAGTTTGAGAGCCCTCAAAGCAAAGCCCACGTTACCATCCACGTGGAGCTCTGATAATGAGTAGCAAGTTTGCTTGGTCTTGAGCTCAAATGTCCCTTCACATTCATTGCCTGTGATTTACAAGTTCAGCTGAACAAATTGGGATGATTTTATATCTGCACAAATGCCTGTGTTGAGTTTTGTGATGCTGTTTTACTGGTCTGATGAAACTAAGCAATCTCCCATTAAAACTCCAGGCATATGAATGCTAAATTAGAGCCCAAAATTATATGGTCAGAGGAGTGTTCCCAGCAGTGAGGAGCACAGCTTGCTTCATAGACACATTAATAAGCAACACTTTTTTTTTTCTCATGGAATATTTAGCATGGTTATTAAAGACTAAACATTTTTAGTCTAACCTGGAATACTTTCAGTGTGGGGTTAAAATGGGAAAGTTTTCAGTTAAAACCTTTTGTGCTGTAAAAGTTTCCTTTTTGCATTTTCTGTGAAAGGTTTCATTTGGTTAGACCAGACATTTTCTGTCTAAACCCAGAAATATTTGATAGCCTAATTAGGATTATTCCATTTATGGAGGTAATAAGCTAGATGGAACCTCATGTTGCATGGGGGCCAAGCATCACTGTTCACCCAAATCCAGCATTCTTGCTTTTTTTTTTAGTTTTTTCTTCCCCTCAAATTCCC
Organism: Passer domesticus; assembly: GCF_036417665.1. NCBI lineage: Eukaryota > Metazoa > Chordata > Aves > Passeriformes > Passeridae > Passer > Passer domesticus. Next base: position 121,870,110 of record NC_087476.1, on the reverse strand, counting down.
CTCCTGCCAAGGGAGCAGTATTACACAGCCAAAATCCTTGGAAAGCCCCAACAGCCCAATGCTGTGTGAGTAAGTGAGCATTAAACAATTAAAATACCACGTTGTTAACACCAAATACCATTTCTCAATGAAATTAAGGCGTTTCTGGAGCCCAGCCCTGGCTGCCCCAGACGTCCTTTCCTTCCTGCAGAGCCATCTGCAGAGCCCCTCAGCAGCGTGGGCAGTGTGCCAGGGGGTAACCCAGTGGGCAGCAGTGCTGTGCCCACCTGTTCCTCAGGCTGCTGGAGAGGGGCAGCTCCCCAAGGCTCCAGATGGGCTGTGCTGGAACAGGGGCACAGGGCCACCCTCAGCCTCTGGGTGCCATGGGAGGGAACTCAGGAATTATCCAGGGAGCCTCGGGACAGCTGATGCCAGGGCAGCAGTGCCACTCTGGCACCTCTTCTGTCACCTCGAGCTGTGCTGTGCTCCAGGGGTGCAGCATGTCCCTCCCTGGGGCTTCAGAGGGAGGGGACCACGCAGGGCCACTGCTGGGACACTGTCACCTGAGCAGAGCAAGAGCTGGGCAGGTGCCCTGGTTGGCAGGGTGTGCAGAACTAACCCCGTCAGTTCATGACATGTCCCTGGTCCCTCCTGCTGTCCGTGGTGGCATTAGGCACAGCTCCCTGTCTGAGATGGATCACTGGGAGGCTGGAGCTCCCCAGGGAAGAGCCTTTTTAGGATCCCAAAGCACCAGCTCAAACTGTTGTCTTAAAATGAATTCCAAGCAAGTGGCCTGGCATCACTGGGTAGGATTACTGACACCTGTTTAGTAAACAGCAAAATTACATCACCTCTTTTCAGCAGCAGGTTGTTAAAAGGGAGCTGGGGAGCAGATGTAACCTCCAGAATGAATGGGACAATTCATTAGGCTTCAAGGCCTTTAAACTCATCAGGGTTAAACAGTGATTTACCTCACACCGTAACTGCTAGCAAGTGATTTAGTGACAAGGGATTGACAAGGTACATTTCCCTGGAGGGCACAGTAAATAATTTTTTCATCCCAAAGTGTTTTTGCAGAAATGTTTATGTATTTGAGTATTCAAGGTTAATTAATTTCCAGTAGTTTGACAGAAGGCACTTTTTTTTTTCTCAATGACCAACAAAATCTTGTGTGAGTTCATCTCTTTTTGCAGTAGTATTTGGTGAACTTTTCCTGCATGATCTAACCTCACAGTGGAAAACCAAATAAGAAGGTGTTGGTAAGCAGGAATGAGTTCTCCAGCCTGCTCAGCTGGTGTTATGGGTGAAGACAATGCTCTCACATCCTGGAAACAGTACTTTTCCTTGGCCTGGGAAACCACAGTGCTTATGTGCACAAACCTGTGCCATGGGTGTCCTTAGGCAGACCATCAGTGTTGTCTTAACTGACTTTCAGACCCCCTATTTCTATTGTGAATGGAAAAAAGACACCTTCAGCTGTTCTGCTTCTCTCACAGTATCTCTCCATTGGTGTTTGAAGCTGCTCCTTGGCACCTCTTAGAGTTCTCTGGGGGTTTTTGGGCTTCTTTCGGTGGGGATTTGTTCAGGTAGGAGCGATAAGGAGAAGCAACCATTAGACAAGAAGCACATTGCTCCAGACATCCTTCAAACAGCTCATGGCAGTAGGATTTTGGTGTTCTGGGTAGTGCAAGCATAAAAAAGAGAAAAAAAACCCAAGGTTTTAGTGATCAAAACTTAGATTTGCATCAGGCAGCGTGGCATTAGAGATGAACATGCTGATGTGGGGTTTTTCCATTACTACTGAGCTGATTCAAAATGAACTATTTTGCTTTAAGGTGTTTTTCCATGATTTTTAGAGTTAACAAAGCGGAAATTTTCATGGAGAAATTTTTGGAGCTTTCCTCACTCCAAAATTTCTCCCAGTGGAGCATTTCCAGCAAGCTCCAGCTATTAATATACATTAAAGCTAATGGCAGATTGAAGGGTATTTTAAACAGTCATGTCAAGTTTTCAATGCTTAATTAAACAGCCCTGTACTGTGTGCCCATTAAATTCAAATAATGCCACTCCAGCACTGATCTAAGGCTTTTAAATGGCCAGGGGCTTGGCCTGCAGCTTGATTTGTGGTTTTTAGTGACTTTCCATGGCACTTTCCCATTCAGAGCTGTTTTGAACTTCAGAATTCAAACATTTTGGGTTTGCTTTTCCATTTTTCTACTTGCCCATGCCCATGGCTAATATGTTGAGTCCTTTAGGAAAAGGACACAAATTCTTCTTCATCTCTGTTACTTATTGAACTGATTGGGGTTTGTTATCTTTTCTTGCCAGGGTGACTTTTTTATGCTGATTTGTGCTGGGTTGTTGGCATAGCAGCTCTTCCCATTCCTGGTGGAGGATTTCAGTGGTTAATTTCTCTGAGTTACAGTAGCAAGGAGTTGGAAGATGGTAGGGGCTCATGAAAGGGTCTCTTGCACATGGCTGGAGCTTTAACTGTGGCAAAAGCCTTTCTGAAAATATTGCCTTCAAACGTTGTGTGGATTCCCTATTAGAGCCACAGTCTCCCAGGGCAGGTCTAAAGCTGTTGAATGGCTTAAACAAAATGCAAGGAATGTCTGATCTTGTTTAACCAATTTTAAAGTATCTCTCTAGGAGTGGTTGTTGAATCAATAATTTTCTTATGTGAATATCCCATTTTTTTTCTGAGTTTTGTGTGCAAGTTCAGCATTGGGAGTGGTGATTTTTTGGTGTCTTCATGGGCAAAGAATTTGTGTGTTGATTGTTTTGTGCACATGCAGTTAGTTACCCGTCCTGACGTGACCACTCCATCCCATTATCCCCATGTCATTTGGGATCTCCACGTTTCCTACCTCTGTAATTGTTACCAGGCTCAGCTGCTGCTGCTCCAGCCCACTCTGCCCAGAGTGGAGGACATGGATTCACAGGAGCTTTAGCACTCCTGCAGTGTCTGTGCAGCAGGAATTTCCCTCTGTGAAATTCATCACCAATGACTCGTTTCCACGGAAAGTTGCACTTCCAAGGGCCAGCCCTGAATGTACCAAGATACTGAAATCACTTTGTGGTGAGTAAGCTCCTTTGAAAGCAGGATTTAGACTTTTTAAGCCGTGTAAGTGTTTCTGCAAATCACATGTTGGTTCATGAAGTGCCGGGTGCTGGTGCTTTCCTTGGCAGTCACGCTGATGGCCGCGCTCAGAGCGCTCCAGCCGCTGTTTTCCAGGGCTCGCCGATATTCCAGGTCAGCACTCATGTCTGTCAAAGCTGTCCTGTGGCACTTGCAAGCCTGAGATACTTTGTACAATGTTGATGAGGATGGGAGAGGGCTTTTCCTGTCCTGGGAGCAGCCTCAGCATAATGGTTTTCTTGTGTCTGTGTAAGATTTGCTCTGCCCACGGGGTGGAAAGGAAAAGGCCTCTGTAAAAACAGGGGTTTGATTTTGCTGCTCTCTCCACACACATCCCAGTGGCAAATGACTTCTGTCCAAGTGAGAGCTCCTGGTGAAAGAAGAAAGCAAGAGAAGCACCGAGGTAATTTAGAGATGGTGAGGGAGCATTCCTCCTTCCATGAGGAATTCCTCCCCCTGCCAGCCTGTCCAAATCCCTGCTGAAATATGGTGTATCATGTTTTAATCCCCACAGGCTTCCTGAACTGTGTTGTTTGTGTGGGCTCGTTTGTTCCCCACCCACAAGAAGGAGGCAAGAAAACACAGGCTCCAGCTCTTACACAGTCTGGCTTTTCCAAGAGTTTGGAGATTTTGATGGGACAAACTTCCCACTCAGCTGACAGCCCCTTACCTGCAGGCCAAGCCCTTGAGTGGCAGGAGGAGGAGCTGGCAAGTGACTGCACATCCCAGCACTGCCCAGAGTGGATGCTCCTTAAATAATCCTTCTGTGGATTATTTGATGGGATAAAGGCACTGCCAGTGTCCACCAGGCAGGTGCTGACAACTGCCCTGATTTGTTTTCCAAGGTACACAAGCCCCAGAGTGAGGACTTTGGGAAGCCTCTGAGGGGTTTAGCAACATGAGCTGATTTTCAGCAAGATTTGTGGTCCTCTAAAGAGCACCTGTAAAGATAACCAGAGATGACAAAGTGAGTGAGTGCAAATATTCTTTCCAGTCCTGGACAGCTGTTCCAGTTGTGCATCTGTGCCTTTGTTCATGAATGTCTGTGGAATTCCCACCCAAACCCCGAGCCCGTGGTACTGTGAGGCTGCTTCCTATGTTGGCCAGGCAAGAATTAGTAATTAATAATGAATAGTGAGCAGTTCATTAACATCCCATAAGGTGCAATAGGTCAAATAGCTGATAAACTTGTGAATGAAATAGGATTTCTTTTCTTACTGTTTCTAAGGTGGGTTAAAAAAATAAGAAGAGAAATGAAACATTAAAATACTTCACTTTTCTCTTTACTTGCCTTTTTGTCAGATATGTGAGCCATATACAGATTTTAGCTGGTATTTTGAATAGTCTCTTAAATAAGTGGGGGAAAATCATGTCTGTTTTAAGCAAGTTGTTTCCTTTAATGCCTTGCTTTTAAAAAGTGCACAAATTTATATCTTGAGAAGTAATAGGTGAGAAAGGGCAGAATTAACCTAATTTTAAAGGGAAAAATAACCAATTCAAATACAAAATTGATATTATGTGTTTAGGAAACTACGTTTAGATATCTTTTTGCCTTAAAGATACAAATTCTAGTTCTTACATTTTCATAATAACATAGTTAGAATATATTTGCAGTTATGTAGGGTGACAACCAGTTCATATCCCTGCAAGTTAAAGTACTAGGACCAAATAACTTCATATTAGATTTGCTCTTCATAGACATCATTTTGGAAACCTGGGCCATAAGTGCAGCACAGCCAGGCTGTCACCTCCCCGTGCAGGGCTTGGTGGCCCTGGCCTAGGCCATATCCACAGTTTTTCTGTACCCACTCAGGCACAGTCAGGTGCCTGGGTGACTTTACCGTAGCTGGGGTCATTGTCATTGAGGATTTAATGGTGGCTCTCAGCTCACAGGCAGTTTCCAGTTCGGCTGCAGGCAGCAGTAGCAGCATTGAACAAAGGCCAAGTAGCCTGCAGATCACACAAGCTGAAGGGTTTCAGATATAGTCATGCCTGGAAATGAGAAAAGAAAGAGCAAAAGGCCTAAGGAAACACCAAGCAGAGATTATTTGCTGTTCCTGGAGCAGGATGGCAATGGAGCACCACAAATACCTGGAGTATTTACCACACTGTGTGCATCCATCAGGACTGGGCCTGTGTGTTTGGGGCTCTGCATCTGCTCTGCCCTCCCCTCAGTCATGACAGAACCTGGTTTAATATAGCAGGGTTTGATTGTGCTTATTTTTATAAAGTAAAAATTCAGCCATAACCAGGTTTCAATCCTTGCTGGTTCCAGCCACAGTCGAGCATTTGCTCAGCAATTGGCTCTGCTGCCTCTCAGCTCATTTTATCCAGCACTGCTGAGCTTCAGTGCTCGCCTGGGTTATACCAGGTCAGCTTTTCATTTCTTTCTTTTTCTTTCTTTCTTTTTCTCTTTCCTTCTCTCCTTTTTTTTTTTTTTAATCAAAAAGATTTTTATTGGTGCTCTGGAAAAATAAACACAACACACCGCTGTGAGTTTTGTAAGTGAACCAATAAAAAATGAAATTCACTGATGGATTCTTTAATAGCAGCGAGTGAGCCCAGGTTCCAAATGGACTTTATATTGTGCCATTATGTATAAACAACGTGCAATGTGATAGCCCTGGGCTGGGGGAGCACCCTGAGGACAGGATGCCCTTCCAGGCCTCTTGTTCCCTGTCCCAAGGGCTTCAGGTGTGTTTTGGGGTTAAATCTGCTGAGGGAGGGCAGCTGCTGGGCCCAGGTGCCCTGAGCCTGCCCAAGGCTCAGCAGCTGTGCTCAGTCCCACTTGGTGTGGCCTTCAGGGGTTGCTTTCCAGTCACCCTGCTCCTGTCTGCTCCAGGTATTGCTTTCAGAGCCTCAACAATTTTTATAAAAGCAGTTTTGAACACTTTCATTTAATGAATCAGTCCCAGAGAAAACATTCAGAGCAAGGTTTGCAGTTCCACTCAGGAACCTCTAAGCAGGCAAAGGTGCCAGCTTGGACTCCTGAAAGCATCATAGCTTTTTCTATTCCCCATGATTTCTTTGAGGCTATTCCCAGAGCCCAGCGAGGATGAGGGACAGGCTCAGTCTGGCTTCGGGGGGAAATCCTTGGGAGCAATGCAGAGCAGCTCCATCCCTTTGTACTGGCCTTGTGTCTGGCCAGAAGGAGCTCCCAGGAGCTGCTGTGCCCGGGGCCCTCCTGCTTTCCCTGGGCTGGAAAAGGCCTCCTGCCTCCTACCAGGACGTGCAGCACAACAGTGAGCTCCTGAACATGTGTTGTCTGGCTCCAAAACAGAGAGATGTTTGTAGCCTTTAGAAGCCAGAGTGAGCTCTTGCTCCAGAGTGCAGTGGAAGCTGCAGAAGGCGCTGGCTGGCTGCTGCCAGGGCTGGTTTGTAGGAAAAGAACAGGGTTGGTGCAGCTGGGAGTCTGTCAGTCAGTCTGTGAGCCGGCCTGGTGTCTGTCCCTGCCTTGGCTGCTCTTCCCCCACGTGTCCTGTGCTGAGAGGTGCTGACAGGGGCCTGGAGAGGGGCTGCCCATCCTCTCCAGCACACCTGGGGAGCAGGTGGGGAGGGGGGAGACATGGGCAAAGGGCAGCACGACAGGGGCTGTGTCAGGTGGGGGGAAAGGCTGTGAGAGAGGAGAGGCTCACCTGCCCCACAGCACACTCTGCCAGCAGGAGCAGAGGGCCCTTCATTCCACAGCCCACATCTGCCCCAGGTTTTGTTATCTGCACTGTGTTTTGCTCAGGCTTGGTCTGAAAAAATCCACAGAACAGCTGTGGGGCTGTGAAAATTATTTTCATCTGTTTGGCTTTTAGAAATGAATTTGCATCAATCTTTCCGTGGCTCCCTCCCACCCACACCCTCTCCTCTTGTCTCAGCTGTTCTTTCGGAGAGGTGAAGCAGAGTTGGTCCAGGGAACATCCCCATCCTGCTCTTTTTCTGTCTCCTGTGGCACACCCAGAAAATGCCAGATGCTTTCCTGAGGTTATTGAGGTGAGAGCTGTGCACAGGCTCTAATGGAGTGGAAACTCTTCCTGGTGGGATGTCACAGCTGGTTTGGGTCCTTTTCAGTTTCCCCCTGCAGACAGGAAAGCAGGCAATTTGTTGAAGACTTGCTGATGCTGCAAGAGAGAAGAGGTGGGACAAGACAGTGCTGCATCTTCCATCTCCCTTGTCAGCAGAGGGATCCAAACGATGCCCAGAGGAATTTGTCAGGTCTGCTCCTCAGGAGATGTTTTTGGGATCCATTCTGCCCTGATGGGCTGACCTGTGAGCTCTGGTGTGTTTCACTCCTTCCTCTGCAGCACCTGGGGCTGTCCAGTATCTTTCCAAAGAGAAGATACTTGTGGCTTTATTTCACAGCAGTTATTTATCTTTTATTTTTAACAGCTTATTTTTCTTTGTGCCCTTAACCCAGTGAGAGCAGAGTTCTTCTCCGGGCTCCTGTTAAAGCTGGCTGTGTGTGCATGTGTGTTTACATGTGTGTTGCACATAAATAATCCCAGCCTGGAGAGGTTCTGCTGGCTTCAGGCAAAGCCATTTTTTTGCTCATGGCATTATTGAAATTCATCTCCTGTGGACTGTAATTCCTAGGGAGGGAAAAGAAAATAGTATCAGGTGTTCTTTTTTTTTTTTTTTCCCTTGTTAGAAGACTATTTAATCTTTGTTGTAGGGTGAGAAGGTGAAGCACCAGACCTCAAAGTAGGCTGCAATAGGATCCTGGCAAACTTCCCACGTTATAAACTCTGTCCATAGGCAACACTCATTTTGTGCCAAGTTTGCTTAGCTAAAAATGACTGGGCCTGAGTTTCAAAAGTGGATATTTGGCAACAACTAGCACTGTATTATTTTTGTCCTAGCAAGGAAAGAATCAGATTGTGAATGACAAGGGGAAAAGTGCTGGGACAGCTCCTTCTGGGTAAATGGAGGTGACTTCATTTTGGTGGTGCTGACCTCCCTTGTGGAGGTTTTCTGTGCCCAGATGAGATGTGTAAGGTGACAGCCTGGTATTGCTGTCACAGGGCACTAAGAGTAGCAAGCTCTCATTCTTTATGCCACGCTCATCACCCTGCTCTCTAGGATCAGTTGAAGTCCGTGGAATTGTGCCAATTTTCCTTGGCTTATCTGTCTTCCTATCTTGTTTCTCAATTAGAGGAAGTAAATGATCTTTTTGTTTTCGTCTCCCCTTTCTTCGGGAAACGTTAAAGAAGGGTTCAGATTGCAGTGCAGCTGCATCATCCTGGGGAACCAGATGGTGGATGGGGGACCTGGAGGCAATTCAGGGGCTGGGAGCTGATGCCTGGCTGGGTGTGCACTGGGCTTCAGAAAATCGGGATTTCTTGCCTGCCCCCTTCACTGCAGGGCTCCAGCTTTGCAGGCCTCCCCTGAGCCAGAGCTCTGCGAGTAGAGGAGTCAGGTTCAACTCCTGCTCTCCCCACAACAGCACCTGTCTGTGATGCTCAGTAGGCTCCAAGAACTGTGATCTAATTAATTATATGTTATCTCTCTGCTGCCTTCACAAGTGTTTTTATTTATTTATTAAAATAAATGAACAAGAGGAATAAGTAAGTAGTGGGTGCTGGCCCTCACCCCACATCTGCCTCGGGTTATGCCATCTTCCAAAGCATTCAGTGCAAGCCTCTGTCAGAGAACCTTTTGCCAGGCTTCCCTGGAGTGATAGGTGAGCTCAGGGAAGGAATGGAGAAGCAGGATAAATTAGCTCCAAGTTTCCACGGCCAGACTGCTCCCAGGACCAGAACCAGGCAGTGTGAAAGGAGCTGATGTGCCCCGTCGCTGCTCACATTGCTGAACAAGGCACTTCCAGTTGTGGTTTCCCCTCATTTCTAATCAGAAGTGACATTCCCAGGGTGCCGGCATATTTTGGTGGATGCTGGGAGCTTTCCCACTGCCGTGAGAGGGGGCTTTCTCTGGAAAGGGATATGAGGGCCAAGCTGCAAGGCACCAAAACTCCAGCTCTTTAAAGAGGCAGGGGAGGGAAGGCAGTTGTTCAAGTTTTGTTAAAACCTCATGCTGCTGTAGGGTCTCGAGTCTGGCATTCAAAATCATTAGCACTCTTTAAATTTGGCCTAAAAATCCCTAGGAAAAGTTACACACGTGCTGAGTAACTACTTTTCACAATGTAATAACTTGGCCCTTTCAAAGAGTAGGTTTTAGAAGCACATCTTACTGACTAAAGGCTTGCCAAATTTCTTTTTTCCTTTCCAAACTCCACGTAATGATTCATGGAGACCCATCGATTTTGTTTCTAATAAGGTGCTGTTCTCGGGTCCGTGAAACTGAGGGGAAACAGAGCGACGTTTTGGAGAAATATGTTTTGTCTAGGAGCTGAGGCATCCAAAGAAACACAAGAAAAGCATTTTGAGATTAAAAAACCCCATGTGGTGTGATGTTAAAAATGGCATTTTAATGTGAATTTAGCATTTGCAGAAGTTTAGGGCTGATTGCACTGAGGTCTAATGTGCTCTGAAAGAAAGTAGATGAACCAACTATTTACTAATGTGTGTGTACAGCACACTCACCTGACACCAACACAGGGCCAGGCCCACTGATGGGGCTCAGGGACCTTTAGCCAGTGGGTTCATTCATGGCTTCTTCATTAGTAGGAGGTTTTCATTAATAAAATCACTGCACCTTCTGATGGAGCTGGCGGATCCTGGGATGAGGATGGCAGCCCTTGGTGCTTCTTGGTGCCAGTTCCTGCAGCACTTACCTGGTGGGATGTTTCTCGGAGGCATCAAGTGGTGGAGCATTGCATCCATATGGATCAGACTTGTCTGCTCACCCCAGCTGGGTTTGCTGCTCACAAAGAGAGCAGGGCCAAAACTCAGGGAAAGGCAAAATTCAAAAACCCCTTCTGCCTTCTGTGTGAGCCAGCCGTGGCTGTGGCAAAGACAAGCTCTCCCCTGTCCCAGAGCTTTTCTGATCCTCTGAAAGTGATTACTTGATGCAACAGCTCAGCTCGTTATCTCTTCCTCATTCCTTGCAAGGTTCTGGGAACAAAACCTGACCCCAAGCTGTGCAGCTCCCTCCTCTCTGCAGTCTGCAAAAGGCCAAGTCTACCTCTCTAACCATATTTTTTGTGAAGCCTGTGACCAGCCAGGCAGTTTACTTCAGGGTATGATCAGATTCCAAGCCACAGTGTGAAAATGTCAAAGGTCCCTGGAAAATATGTAATTACATTTTGGATTTGGAGGAAACAATTAATGAAATGGAATTTCTTGGCCCTTTGCTCAGTCGGATGATATGTAGTGGCTTGCCTGTGAGCAGAAGTCTGAGTACACTTATGGCACAGAAGAGTTTTTATCATTTTAAAACTTAATTATATAGGCTGTAATTAAGCTATATACAAAATGTCTGGTTCTTTGAAGTATATTAATTTTGGGGAAGTTCTCAAGCACACAGTAGCTGCAGAACAATCATGAAAGAAGACAAGGCTTGAATAATGATGACAGTTGCAAGCCACAAATAATAGGAACAACCTTTCCAAAACAAAGGGTTTCATATTTTCCAAAAGTATGAGCTTTATTATTTGTGTGTATTTGCAATTTGTACATGCCTTGGAGGGACTAACCTCAACTATAGTGCTCAAAATAATTGTGGGATGACATAAATGGGCACTTCTCTATTGAGGCAATCGCTTCTCTTGCAGCATGCCAGTTTTTGTTTACTTTTTAAACAAAAAATATTCTGGCTAAATCTGCAATAATCAGGATGTGATATGGGGCATAAATTAATTTGGGGTGGGTTTTTTTGTAAAGGGGGATTGGTTTTCAGAAGGTGTTTCATGCAGGTATGGATGGTTGAGGGACTGGCTGTTGCTATTTTTCTGTACAGTGCCTAGCAAGAGCGGTGTTCCTGTAGGTGAAACAAATATATAGTGAATTTAGCATTGAAAACAAAAATACCTTCTCAGCTGTTTCAGCCTGTACTGTGTGGTCTGGACTTTAATAATGAGTTCCCCCACAACACTTTCATGCTTAGGTCTATCTGCAGTTGGAGAGGAAGGTTTTTATTTCTTCATTTAAAGGGCTGCTGTGAGCTTTAAAATAAACACAACTGTCCCTTGGAATTTTAACTATTTCATGTTCTCTGGGCTTGTGGCTGTGGCACATGTGGGTCACCAGTCCAGAGTCAGGATTTCAGAGTCTCAGTTTTCTCTGTCACCTGCTGCCCTTGGGTGCCCAGCACCCCCCAAGCACCTCTTTCTTCTTCCAAACTGGCTCACACCAGAGCTTTGCAGTCCCACAAATCTGCTCACAGAATAAATGAGATGTGTTTTTCCTGTGCTGCTTCAGGCAAAATCCTCAAGCTTGACTTGTGTGTCAAACAAAGATGGTTTGCAGACTCCTGAGTGACTCTCCCTGTATGAAGAGGCTTTCCAAGTATGCCCAGGATCCTTCCAAGGATTCAGTTCCTCTCATCAGCCCTCGTTGTGGAGCCTCCTCTTTACCTACTTTTCTCCAGAAAGGTTGACTCAAACAACTGGTTCTTATTTGGCTTCCTCAGAAACTACAGGAGAAGTTTGGTTTAGCTGTGGCTTTATAAATAGTTCCCACTGTAAAAGATGTTTAGTCCAATGGGAGTCTCTTAAAACTGGAGCAAGGTGTGGAGTGGGGAATCGTTCCCCTTCCCTGCTGTCTGTGGAAACCATCACTCTCCTGCTTGCTTACAGCAGCAGGGCAGTTAATGGACTGGCTTTCTCAGCCACATTTCCTAAAGGCAAGTTATAGCCTGGGAAATTGGCTGTCAAGCCAATAAAATCATGTGGTTGCATTTCACCTTTTTGCATTTGCCAGGCTTAGGAACAGAGATAAACCCGGAGAAATGGAAAACTCTGCAGTTTAGAAACAGTCATTTATGTCTCGTTATTTTTCTTTCTTCCCTTCCTTTCTAAGGGAATTTTCTGAGGCCTTCCTCGATGTAGGAAAGGCAAAATCCTACCTAAGACTCTGACTTTAAACTAGAAGGGGGAGATGTTGGGAATGCTTGTGATATCTTAGGACATTTGCCTTAATCTGCATGTTTCCAAAGTGGAGGAATATTCTCAAAGCAGCAACCTGAATGATCTCTTCATCCAGAGGTGTCCTTTAGACATAATTCCATGTCTTTCAAACCTTTAATGCAAGGAAGTCTGCAGGACCTCGCTGGAGGTTTATTGTACACGGAGTCACATCAGGGCAGCTGTCTGCATGTGATCCGAGTAGGAATGCACTTTGTTTCTAATTACAGACAATGAGCAATTAATGCCCTCAAATGGAATGAAAAGGAGGGGCTATTTGCAAAACCCCTGCTTTTTTCCCTCCCTATAACCCATAAATCACTTTTTTAGAAATTGAGGGACAATTCAGACATTGCCCAGAAGCTGGAGGAGATTAATAATAATGGGTCTGTGCTCCTTGTTTTCATGGCAGCAAGCAGGAATTCTGCAGGCCGGGTCCATGTCCACCCGCGGCGTCCCGCCGTGTGCCACTGGGGCTGCAGCAGCTAATCCAGTCTTTTAGAGCAGTGTATAAAAATCTAAACCTTTTTAGTTCCCTTCCTAATTGGATTTATATCATTTTAGTTTCAGTGGGGGAGGTTTTGAAAGGGACAAATAGAAGCCAAGCACCTTTTTTTTTTTTTAATATTTTTAATTGCCTCCAGTATGTTGTTACTTCCAGAGGTAAAACCCAAGCTTAAAGTCTCGCTGTGCCAGGAATGTTGAAAAGCACAGTTAAAGCAGTGGTGCTGCAGGAGCCTGGACTGTCTGTGGATATAAGGCAGACAAGGCTCTCAGGTACAGGTAATCTTCTTTGTTAGGTACAGCTGGAACAGTTTTGGGCACACACAGAAAATGTTTGTGTGCCTGAAAATGGGATTATTTCTTCCAGCCATTACAGCTCATGTAATTAAGGTTTGTGGGCAGAGTTACCTTCTTGCACTGGCAAACAGAAAGAAGGAGCAAATGATACATTTTTAAAACATTAGGAAGTACTTAGCTGGACAATCCATATTTCTGGCCTACAGGATTTTGTTAGGTGTTGTTTGACTGTGGAGCCCCATGCAGAAATCACCTCCCTGGTCTTGCTTCCAGATGGGAGTTCAGCAGCCTGTGGCAGGGAATCCGGGGCCGTTGCTGTTTGTTCTCATCACTGAAATCCCCATCTCCATCTCAGAGTGTCTGCCCTCCACTCCAAACATTGCCCCTGCCCATCCCTCTGGCAAGGATTAGTGCAATGGCATCTTCAGCTGGGCAGATGAGCCTGTGCAAACTCACCACAAAATGTGTGTGCTGCTTTTTGGGGGAGAAATCTGCTTCTGGAATCTTGCCTGCTTTCTTAATTGTCCTAGATGTTTCTCATCATTTTTATCCAATGGTATAAACTTACATGGCTTCACAAACACCTGATCTGAACTCAGAGCTGATATGATTAAAACCAGAATCAGTGCTTAGCAAGAAGAAGCTCATTCTAATGGCTTTACAGCAGATTAATTCAGGATTTTTGCAAAGACTTGAAGGACAGGGTGCTTACTCCACCAAGTAGGAGATTTGGAAGTGGTTTTTCTGTGAGATGGCAGCTTGTGTGTGGGACAAAGGGATACTTGGCATGTGGAAATCTCGTACTGGATCCATCCCCAGTGACCTCAGAGCTGGAAAGGAGCAAAGAGAATGTACAAGTTCACAAGGACTGTCCAAGTTGGGTGAGTTTTTTTTCAAAGTGTGCTGTGGTTGGAAAATGCTGATGTGTCAAATCTGAGGTATCTTACAAGAAAAAGATCAGTTTCAGTCAATTCTTCATCTGAAGGAAAAGCAAGGTAGCAAAGCTCATAATTGTCAAACAATATTTTCTTGCATTTTTTAGATAAATATTATGGCTTTTCTGTCTGAAAACAACGTGGTGTATGCAGCATTAATTCTCACTGTAATGAAAATATTGGGAAATGGTTGTGTGTTCAAATCTGAAGGAAACATTACAGAAATATTTCAATTCTTCTGAATTATTTCTTAAACTCCCACAGCACACAGAATTGCCACGGTGGGGGTGGAGCTGTCCCTCACAGCAGCCAACTGCCCTCCAGAGCAGTGGGACGAGGCAGGCTGCACCTTCTTCTGCTCTGCCTGCTGGGGTGGGGGAGCCTGGGGGAGCCCAAACTCACCTCTGGGGCTCTTTGCAGGCTCTTTTCCTCCGTGTCTAGATCACCAGGAAAGGGTGTTTGTGTTCCACTGATAACCTGGTAAATCAACAGCTCCTGATCCGAGCCTAAAGAAGTAAAGGTTAAATAGAAGCATTGGAGGGGGAGAGTGTGTTTGGGATGTTTGCTTGCTTTTTTAATGCCAAATTTAGTTAGGACAGACACTTAGTGCTTGTCTTAAGGGAAAATGGTCTGTTAAAATATCTCAGGAACAGTGTTTCACTGTCATCAGTTATATGAGTTTAATAGCCAGAAGTTGTTTCAATATTCCATTTTTTATTTAAATAATAAAGCCATATGGGAGTGGGATAGCATCACAAGGAGATAATTTGGTGCAGGGGAACCGTTACTTTGTTTTGGAATGAGATTAAGCCGTAAATAAACACTACTTTGTCTTTAAGTTAGAAAATGGTTCCCATCCAAACAGCCTCCACAGACATTTTCCACCTGTTAGAGGACGTGTAGTATTGGGAGTCTTTCATAACACTGGAAACTGGCTCAAACTTTCAACGGGTTTGTAAAAAATAAACCAGCCTTGATTTATGACTTGAACTATGACAGGGAACATGTAAGCAAATAAAAACAATGAACTGAGAAAAAAGCAAATATACTGTTGATTTGGCACCGCATGAATCATGCAGGCAAATCTGAGAGGAACAGGAGGAATGAGCTTCAGAGTGATGGATTGGGAAAGGGGATCTGATCCCTGGGTAATGAAATGTGAGGGGGTCTTGCCTTGTGCTGTTGACCCAGAGGTAGCCTGGAGGAAAGTGATTCCTTCTGACTATACAGTGTTAGTTAAAACAATCCCCTGGGCTCAAATATCAGCTATTAAAATAAATTCAGGAGACAGAGGAAGCGATGTTTATAAGTTGGAAGTTTGAGCTGCTTTTTAAACAATTGTGGATCTACAGATTCCGAACTGGAAACGTGATATGGCGGGAAGAGGGCAAGAGGAAATGACAGGAGGGTAAACTGGGGGTGAGCTGGTAAGAGCATGGAACTGGGAGGCAAAGCAGCTTTTGGGGCTGGAGGGAAGGGGAATTCCCACAGGGCCAAGCAGAGAAGCCCCCTACGCATATTCTTGCTTCACCTCCTCCCTTTGAGGTGCCGTGGCTGTATGGGAAGATGCCAGAGAAACTCAGACATCCCAAAGACAACAAGGGTTTCTGTTACCTCTGGGTGTGTTTGGATTTTCAACCATAATTATAAGAGTTGGTCACTGTTTTTCGGCAGAACATTTTTCCTCCAGGAATGATTTGCATTGAAACTGAGGTCTTCCATGGAAAAATTGATGTGGCTTAGTTCTGGGGAGAAAAAAAGCAGTTGAACTATTTATTTAGTCATTAATAAGACCAAGGATGTTAATCATCATAATAGAACCCTTTCCATTTAGTTGCAGCAGCAGCGTTACCACCACCAAAAGAAATCTAATAACAAAAGAAATTTTTTAGTTGACCACTGACCAATTTTGGGTTTGGAACAAGAGCATTTTTTATAATAGTGACATTTTCCTTAAGTAATCACTTGAGTTTCTGCATTAGTCCAGAGCATTATTGGAAAACTGAAACTCTAATTTGGGTAGCAGCATGACCCAAACATTATGGCAAATGAAATGGCTTTGCCTCTGCTTTCTCTCATTACTCTCTGGGATCCTAAAACAAGATGCTTCTCCTGCTGTACCTATTTCTCTAGCTTGGAATTTGGTTGAAGCAGAGGATTTCTTTCCTGCTGAATTAATGTTACACTGAGCTGGTCTTGTTTTGTTCTCTAACTACCACAGCTATTTATAAGTTTGTTACGCAAGTTAGAAAAACGTAACTAGGAAATGTTATTGGTGGCTCTCTAGCAGGTGGATTTGGTTGTTATTCATAACAATACAGTGAGCATCCATGTCACAGCCTTCTTTTTCTTCTCCTCGTGCTGCTGGAGGTGTCCTGTGGCTTTTCCAAGTGACCTTTCACCATTTAACTTCTTGCTCGTGTCTGATGATGACACACAAGCAAATCCCCATCTGTTCCCATGCCCATCCCTACTGGATCCTTTCTTGTACTTGGTGTTTCCACAGAGCTGCTCCGGTAGGAGAGTCTCGTGCTGAGACTGTTCCTCTGCAATTTATGAGCAGGATTGGTGCCTGGAATTTCCCCGAGTGCCGGGTGAAAGACAGGCTCAGAGACCCCTTGTATACAATTCTGAAAAAAATGTGAAAGGCAATGAAATCTGAGCTCGGGCTCTCAGAGACAACTTGACAAGTCAATTGCCCTGTTAGGAGCTGACAACAGTGACCCTGATAGTAGAAATGATCCATTTCCTCTGGTTTAATTTATCACCAGCAGGATTCTGAGTAGCTGCTCAGTAGCACAATTTTCAGATACTGATATAGCATCAATCCCAAATGGGACATTTTGTGAACGGAGGGTTTACTTACAGACCTAAAAAAAAAAAAATTCCCAAACAAAACCAATCCCTAGGAAAAAAAAGTGCCCCAGGAATGTTCAACATGTTTATTGTTAAGAGCTGAACCTGATCCACGTGAAGCCTCACGTTTGAAAATTCCTTACCCGATATTGGATGCTGGTCCGTGGTGTTGCTCTCCTTTCTTAGGTATTTCAGTGTTCTCAAATAATTTCATAATCATTTCATTCTAGAGATGGAGGGAGCAGTGGTCACAGTCAGTCTGAACTAAAGGTGAACAAAAAAAGTCCTTACAACATGTCTGGGGAAGAACAAGAATAGAAGAATTTGAATTTACTTCAGTAGCATACACAGTCTACTTTCTTTCCTTTCAAAAACTCTGACAGGAAAGATGTTTGGTTTGGGGGGGGCTATTCACAAAGCTCCAGATTTTATGACAGTATTTTCACCAATGTCATGAGAAGTACTTTTGCAATGATGCTGTGTTTCTCAAGATCCCAGGAATAAGCACTGGGAGAGAGAAAAAAAAAAGGGTGAGGGAGTGTACACAAATTTATAAAAATATACTTGAAATGTTTTCATTTTAGAACTTTTTTTAAAATATCTGAAATTTGATAAATTGCAGACAGCAACTAAAAATTTTAAATCCAGACTTTACCTGGTGCATCTGCCACATCTGTCCTGAGCTCAAGCTCAGTTTGGGTACAACTTTCTTCCTGCCACTAATCCAGAATCTATTTCTCGGGTGAGAAACTGAGCCCCAAGCACGACAGGAGGGCAGAGGAGATTTACTGGGAGCCTGCTCCCTGTCAGCTGGGGAGTGCAGCTCTCCTGGGAGTGCTCTGGATGCCCCCAGCCCATCTCACTGCTCTGGCTCTAATGGAAGCCTGAGCTCTTTAATGGAGCCATTGAAACTCGATGGTTTGAGTTAGGTGGGTGAATTCCCCCCCGGAGCAGCGTGTCCAGATTTATACAGGAAGTCTGTGGCAGAGGCAAGAATTGAACCCAGCTTTTCTGTGACTATCTTTTTATTCCCAAGCTTCCAGTTAAACTGTAATCCATCTTGAACCACTTACTGGAAATAGTTCCCTAAAAATAAATTGAAAGTCTAAGTGATCAGGAAGTTTACCTAAACTTCAGAGGCAGGTTAATATGAGAGTACTTTGGTCTGACTCCTTGGAATGGCTCTTCTTGGAGAGGGCAGAGCATTATGGGCAGAGCTCTCCACTCCTCCATGGATTGTTAGTCTGCTCCTGGGGGTCTGTCATTGCTAGCAGATACCTCCTTCCAGAGCTCATGAAAAAACAGGCATTAGTGAGATCTGGGAATTGATTAAAAATGAAAATAGAGCTCTCAGATGGGAGATGGACACTTTGCATGAAGTACTGGAAAACATCTTCTCCCAACATGAAGTTGGATTTAGTTATCCAGGAGCTGTAAGAAGGGGCATTCCCAGCTGCCCACAGCCAGCAGGAGGGGGATGTTTCCCACCAAGCCCTCAAGAGCAGGAGGGAGGCTTGCAGCCTGTCCTGTCTTCCTCTGGCAGGGCTGAGTGGAGCCTAATTTCCAAGGCAGTGTTTTATGCCAGTGGCATATCCATAAGTGGTTTTGGAGCAGGTTTGCTGGGAGAAATCAGCCCGTGTCAGAGTCTGACAAACCTGAGAAGTCATTTGGCCTCTTATGTTTGACCTGAATTACTCCTGAGCACAACATGTGTGCTGCTAACGAAGGTGAGACTGTTAAATAAGGTGACAGGACAAGAGTTAGCTGATGTAATTAAACTGCTACAATTTTGGCAGTTTAGAGTTTTTGGAAAAAACTTCAGCTTGCACCAGTCTTGGAGGAGATGCAGGGAGGAGGTGGAAGCAGCAGAACAACCTGCTCTGATGTGGAAGGGACTGGCATTGCAAACGTGCTGCTTAGGTGACAATATTATTGTAGTGGTTTTTTATGTATTTATTACACACATATATATTACACATGTACTTTTGTGCACACGTGTGGGTGCAATATATTAAGACTATCGACTGTGGAGTTACACAGAAGAGTTTAAACTGCAGTAGGGTCACTAATTTCATTGCATTTTGTGGTTTCTGTGTGAAGTAGCACATTTCAGCTGTGCAGTGGGCAAAGGGGCACTTGTGCTTCATCCAGAGGCAGAGCTGTCCTTTTGAAAACAAAGATCTTAAACCTGGTCTGAGTCAAGTCAGACATTGCCTAGAAGTGGTCAGAAAACAACCAAAGGGGTGTTGTCACCCCAATGTATGCAAAATGTCCATGGGAATGTTTCCTTTGGACAAGTGCCTGCCAGCTTGTCGTGGACAGCTAAATCCCCCTGGGGCCGTGTGACAGCCCTGAGCCTCTCAGCTGAGGGCAGCTCTCAGCAGAGCCTGTTCTTAAGGATGGGGACCAAAGTGGTTCTGTTTTCAGGGGTGCTATGTCTTGGCATCCCAGGGAAATCTGAGGTCAGCAAGGTGGGTGGTTTTGCAGTTTAAACACTGCACAACAAACCCCATCCCGACAAAATGTAAACCCTGCTACTGAAGGTAGCGTGAAACCTGCCTAGGCTGGAAACCTCTAAACCTGGCCCAAAAAATGCCATTCCCTGGGTTTCCTCTGCAGAGGCAACATCCTTTTTCTCATCCTAGGCTGCCTTTGGAGATCCAGATAGCTGTGTGTCTGTATGCACAGGTATATGCACAAAAAAGCTTTTTACATGAAAAAGCACCCCCAGCACTTCCTAACCCCTGTGCTGAGGGCAGCTCTCCTGTAGGGTTTAAACCTGCCCGTGATAAATGTACTGCTATTCTGGCTGCAGGTTTTTATTTCTGGGGATATCAATTGGATTCTTATTATGAAAGCAGAAAATTGGAGTTACATCTGGTGGCTGACGCATGTGACAGTATCACTGCGAGGAATTCCAGTTTCCTGAAGCTTTTCAATTAACTCGGAGCACTTTTCCTCAGGTGCTGCGCGCTCGGGTTTTCAGCCTGCGCCTGCTTCCAAGCTGTAAATCAAGGAGTGGGTTATTGTACTTTCCTAGGAGCTCTTGTGCCAGTAAAATGAAACAGCAAATAATAAACCCCAAGGAGATTTATATAGCCCGAGTTGATGAAACAATTACTTTCTCATTCCTAGGCTCACTCAGAGAGGTGGGTTAAAAATAACTGAAAATTTACAAGAGCCTAAAACTGAATCTGAAAAGTACAACCTCAGCAACTTATTGGGCTCAGCCTAGTGAGCGCCAGATTTACTGTTTGCAATTTCTTCAACTTGTTCGGTCATTTTTATTATTTTTATTTTTTTTCATCTGCCCCTTCCCCAGGCTGATGACAAGCCTTGGCAAAAACATCTGTGCAAATAAAGCTGGGGAAAGAGTGGAGGGCCCAGCCAAGAGCTCCCTGTGTCTGCTCTGGCAAAAACGTTTGATAAAAGCATCCTTTCCCCCAAAGCCTCTGGGCTGGCATCTCACGTGGCAGATGAAGATCCTGGTCGGGTCCTGGGTGCCAGGAGCCTCAGCTGGGCTCCTCAGGCCAGGGCTGAGAAACCTGCCCTGTGCCCTTGGGGTGAGTGAGGAGCCTAGCCCTGGGCAGGGTGGCACCATCCCCTGGGCTCCAGTCTGCAGCCAGCCCTGGTAATGCCCTGTTCGTGGTGACTCCTTTCCCACCAGTGGCTCTGCAGGGCTGCGAGCAGAGACCAGAGCTGGCACCAGCTGAGCCTGACCCATGGAACATTCCTGGGAGCAAGGACCCTGTGTGGAGGGTGTGGCTCAGGGTTTAGGAGACAGGAGCCTGCAGCAGTGAGCCCTGGGCAGCAGCGAAACACAATCAGTGTATTTGGGGCAGGGCAGAGAGAGACCCAGCAGGGAGTGGGGGTGTTGGGAGGATTTAACTGCAGTGCTCCAAAGGCACTGTTTCTATCCCAGCCTGATCCATCAGCTTGATAAGTGCTCTGCTGACAGCGTTGGGATTAAGGTGACAGCACTTTGCAGTCCAGACACATGGGGAGGTCCCACATTCAGCTGGAGTACTTGGGTAAGAAAGGAGCAGGTCAGTGGCCATTTCCCTCTGTCCCTGGTGGTGGCAAATCCTTGAAACAGTGCACTGGCCCTGCTTTCTGCCCTGCTGGTGCTGGTGAACACAGCCAGGAGCATCTCCTCTTGCACAGCCAGGATGCCATCATGTCCTGATCGTCCTCTTCCTCTCTTTGAGCTTCCCCATGTCCTCTTTGGGAGTCATTCCTGGCTCACAGTCACATCGAGGGCATGCCAGGTCCCCACACACCTGGGGACAAACACCTGAGGCTCTGTCTCTGTGTGACCCCAGCCCTGGCCATGGGGGTGCAGACCCTTTGGAAACCACCTCACTCTCTGCTTCCTACTGCAACCTCCTGAGGAGATGGTGATGTGCTCCGAAGCCCTGCTTCAGGAACAGCTTGGGGGTTTCAGCCTTTAAATAACATTTGTGTCCTATCTTCCTTTTCTCCTGCAACATGGGCAGGTGAATAACGTGTTCAGATTGGAGCAGTGAGTCCTGCCCCTTCAGCTCTGCATCACACCATGTCCCCCTGCTGCCTCTGTCCCAGTGGGGACACTGGCACCTTCCAGTCAGAGGCTACTGGTGAAAAAAGCTTTAGCCTACCTTTTCCAGTACAATTTTTGTAGAGGTCATTCCAAAGGCAAGGTGGAATGAAGATGTTTGTTTGGTTTCCAGAGATGTTTCTGTTATAAAGCAGGAAGAACACAAGAACATAGAAATGGGCTGTTAGTTGAGTGTAGGAGATTTTGTTTTCCTTTCAATGGAAAGTTCTTTCCCTCTACCAATATGTTTGGGTTTTTAAAAAAACATTTTTTAAATGAAAGAAATCAACACATTGCTTCCAGCTGCCTTGTGACATCCTTGTGAGCCTCCCCAGTGAAATTTGGCTCTCCCCAGCCAGAGGCCATTCCCCAGCCACCATCGGGCTGCATCTATCAGTGCCACAAATCCTCTAATTAAAAATGGTGGCTGAAATAATGATATGCATTTTAACGGACCAGTTTCCTCTCTGAAGGCTGGCATGTGATTCTTATTTACTACGTTATATAAATCTAAGGGTGGGATTTTCCAAAACCACTTGGTTCTGCCCTAATTCTTCTGCTGCTGAAGTCAGTGGGACTCTCTTACCCCTGGACTGCAATCGGAGCAGTTAAGCCAGCACTGAGAGCTTATGGAAACCACATCCTAACTATGCTCCCAGACCTCACCCAGTTTTCTGCTTTCATGGCATGAAATTTGTTTTCATCCTATTAGATGTGCTGGAATGCTGATATCCAAGGGCAGCTCCCAGGGACTGAGCTGAGCATTGATTCTGGCCAGGCTTGGCTCTGTGGGTTACGGCTGAAGGGTTCCCGTGAGCGCAGCAGGGCCACCCCTCACAGACAGCTTCAGCGGGGTCAGGGCAAGGCAGAGCTGGGCATGCCCTGCTCATGCCAGGCCTTCAGGGTTCAGCAAGGCACAGAAAGCACCTCGGCCTCCAGGCAGGCACCTGCCTGGGCCAGGTGGCTCCACCAGCCATCCCAGAAACTGTCCTCAGTGCTGGAGACAAGGCAGTGGGTTTGGGGCACGTGCCTAAAGCAGTGCTTCCTGCCACTCTCTTGGAAATGAGTGTCCCAAACCTGCTTTCCTGAGTGAAGGATCCTGGCTGTAGGTCCTTGAAGCTCTGTCAGCTCAGGGCAGATCCAGCCTTCTGAGAACAGTGATGGAAACAACTTCTGCAGGGATTTTTCAAGTAACTGCACTCTCCACACAAAACCACTTGGGTAGAAGATATCTGCTCATTCTTCAGAGAGAAGTGCCAGATTGCTGCTCCCTGGGAGCTTGGTCAGTTCTCTCCATTTTGGTACTTTTTGGGTTTTTCCCTTTTTTAATCTTTTTGTTGTTGTTGTTGTTATTTATTTAATGTGTCACTTGCAGTTGCTCTAAAAGTTCTGCTTTGCTTCTCAGATTCTTGGTAGAAAGTTGACCTCTATTCTTTTATGAAAATAAGCTGAAAGCCAAGCCAGCCAAAACAAAACAGTTCCCTAATTTTACCTCTTAATGTCACTGTACCACATTGCCTGTCAGGCATGCTGGCAAGATCCTGTCTTTTGTGCTTGGATTAATTTGGAAGTGGCCATAGGGAGGGAAAGGTGGCTGTGCCAGGCGATTCACTCATGTTCAACATGAGATAGGATGTGATGGATCCCATCCCCGTGACCTCTGCCATCTCAGGACTTTGTTGGAACCTGGCGGAGTGTAAAGTGACTCCACAGTGAAAATTCATCATGGGGAAAAGCTTCCACGCTGGTCTCCACATCCCAGAGATGAAACCAAGTGGAAAGAGCTGCAATCCCTTTCCCTGTGGCCAAGAAAGTCATTTTGTGTTCCCTGCACATGCTGGACGGAGCTCGGCCCACAGCTGATTGCTGCTGTCGATCCAAATCTCCCAAAAGGCTGGTGTATTTTCCTGCTAATAAATGTCCCACGAATGTTTTGAATTTCTGCACTCATTAGGGCTTAGGGAGGCTATTTGTCAGGACCAAAGACGTCTTCCACAATAAGCCAGCAGCTGTCTGCAAAGGGTGAGGAGACGTTTGTTGCCGTGAGCTGAGTCTGCTGTCAGCAACCCGGCCCCTGACCAGCTCTAGTAAATGTTTTATTGATTTAATATTAAATTAACTGCCTGGGCATAAGGAGTGCATTATTTTTAATGGCATTCTGATATTAGGGACTGCAGTTTGCTAGAATGCACCTGTAAAATTAGTATCCCCCAGTATTCTGCAGGAGCCATAAAATGAAATGCTCGTGGTGCTCAGGAGCTCGAGTAGGGTTACAGGGGACCCACCTCCTCCCCGCTGGCTGCACCAGTTCCTGCTGCCACGGGAGGAGGTCACTCAGCTCAGGAGGCTCCTTCCAGATTCCCCTCCTCTTCACCCTGGAAGGGGGCTAGTGGAGTCTGTGGAGCCCGAGTCCTAATCCCAGAGCATCGTGTGTGACAGGGCACAGGAGCTCGCGGTCACCTCTGTAGGGTGGGGAGTGCAGGAGCAGATGATTTCCCTCAATTTGGGGTTTTTCACTAAATGGAATAAAGGAGAAAAAAAATTATAATTAAAAAGCATCACTTGTTCAGCCCTGAATGTTTGGAATTTTAGTGAAAGAAAAAACATTTGGAAACAAACAATTTAAAATGTAAATAAACAAGCACATGCCCTAGTGTAAGAATGGAAATACTTGAATATTTTCTAATTTCAGAATGTCTGGGGGGTTTGTTTTGGGTGGTTTTTTTGGTTTGGGGGTTTTTTGGGTTTTCTTGGGTTTTTTTGGGTTTTTTGGGGGTTTTTTTTGTTTGTTTAGAACAGGGCTGTGAATTTAGTACAGGGAAGATTTCAGCCCAAACAAAAAATAGTTCAAATACAAACTAAAGAAACTAAAGCTCAAATGAAGTCCTCCATAGTGACCTTTTTATTGTCCTTAAAGTGTGTACCTGGTAAATGCTGCCTTTGGGTTTATTAAGGTTGTAAAAATGCCATGTTTGAGCTGTTTATATTTTTTAACTCCCTCAGAAAATGTTAATTACAGAGTCATATCTTCTTAAATGGCCTTGAGTGAGGGATTCTGAGAAATCCTGGGATTTCTGGGAAGCTCCTTTCACGTGGATTTCACAGTCATGAATCACAACTCCAAAACAATTATGGATCCAGGACACACGACAGGCATGACACCATGATCTTAGGATGTCCAAGTTATAAAAATAAAACCCTTAAATTAGAAGTTGGCAACGTCAGGAGATGAGGATGAGGTAGGATACCAAATTTGTGTATTTTGTCGTTGAAGTTGCTTTAAGAGCTGGAGAGATGAGGGGTTCCACACGTGGCTGAGTGACCAAGTTAATTCCAAGTGGCAGCCGTGAGTAAAGCAGCAATCCCAGTGGATTGGGATCAGAATGGGCACCCAGCAGCAGCTGGTACAATGCACTTTTCAACTGCTTCCAACAAGATCACTCTCTTTGTACGTATTGTTTGATGATCTCTCCTCTGCAACTGCTTTCTTGGACATATCAGTGAATGAGATCCATCTTTTCATACCCCTAAGGCAAACGTTGACAAGAAAACTGTAATTTTTTGTCATGACTTTCCAGGTGACATCTAAGTTTCCTTCAAAAAAAGTTGAAAATTTCACTGACCTTACGTTCAGAGTTTTTGGGCACCAAAATTCAACTATATTCTGGGGGAAGAGAGGCAAGAGAATGGAGATGTAATTTAGCAGGGATCAGTCATTACAAACATTGTCAGTTCAACAGACAGGGTTTCTGTAGGACCAATGATGAATTTCTCAGGTGACAAAGTCCACCCAGGAGCTCTCTCAGGCTCTGAAGCTCATGAGTGCACCGAGGGCATGGAGAAAACCACAGAGAGGATCTGGGCAAAGATTTGTGTTGGCTTTTGTAGGTACTAAAGCCTGGCAGCCTCCTGGGTTTTACAACACGATGTTGGTGCTGTTCTCCCTTTCTCTGCCTGCTTCCCCTCCTGGTGCTCGACACTGACTTGCCACCTTTCACGTGGCACTCAGAGGTGAGCACCAAAGGTGGGTCACTGTTGGGTGGTTGCTTTTTGGTTGACAAATACAGATAATTCCTTGGCCAGGCAACTTGAGCTGACGGAGTCAAACCATACTTTTTTCAAAGGATGTGGTGGATTTACTTATTCCTGTTTCTGTGTTTGATTTACTACCACATGATTTCATTAAATAAGAACTTAAGATGGGGATTTCTGCCAAGCAACTTTAGGCAAGGCCCATATTCCACAAATCCCTAAATTTGAGGGTGGTGGGTGGGGAAATAATCTTTTTTTTTCTAGCAGATGTCCATTCTGCCTGTGGACTGGAGTTTGGAATAGTTTGTTATTACTGTTGTTGCTTTAAAAACCTTGTAAAATGACGTTTATTTTCTTCCTCTAAGATAATGAACTTGAATTTTTCAGTTCCATGAAGTTGCTGATAACTGTAATGGCTATTCATTCTCTAATTAATAATAGCATTGGAGGGAATAAAGGAGAAAACTTCAAACAGGCAGCATTTCAGGCTTGAACTGGTTTCAGGTTCAGACAGGGTTTCTTGGCACTCTCCCCTGCCCTCCTCCAATCTAAGGCCACGCAGCCCATGTTTGTTGGTATTTTTAAGTAGATAAAATATGTCAGAAAGTTCCTCCCTTTAATTACTGGATAGAAAATCCATATCCTGGTAGCTCAACTGTCCAGATCATGTTAAACTTTAGTGGAAGGAAATAAGTAAATGCAAAGAAGAAAATGCCAAAGCAAATGCAAGGAGGGAAGAAAAAGTGATGTAAGTTGGCCAAGAAATGCGTTGTGCTTCCCGGCGCAGCTCTGCAGGGTATCCATCATCCCAGGCCACTTCCAGCCTCTCCACTGCTCCAGCAGCTTCAGCGTGCCCTCTCGTCAGCTTCCAGCACAAAAGATGACAGTCAAAGCTACCACTGCCAAAGCAAGTCTGCTGGATGCTGAGCTCTGCCCTCAAAGCTGTGTTTGTCCCAGCCCCTGGCGCTAGGGTGGCTATGGATGCAGACTGAGGTCACAAAGGGACGCTGTTTTGGAAAGTTGGGCTGGGCAGAAAGGCACACCTGGGCAGTCCTGTCTCCATTTCTGAGCTGGGTCTCCACTCCTCTGCCCAGAAGGATTTCTAGGTCACACCTGGCCAGCAGAGGTTCGAGGCATTTTGGTGGTCCTGGTGCACTGCCCACTAAACATCCTCAGCAGACTGCTATTGTTGCTTTGAGCTGTTCCAGAGGAGGCTCTGGAGATGTTTTGGGAAGCCACTCCTTGGAGCTTGTGCAGGTCCCCTGAGCTCAGGCTCCAGGCCAGCATATGCAGCCCCTCACCAGAGCAGGCCAGCGACATGACCTCCTGTGGCTCAGCCTCGAGGATTCCTTTTGCTTCATTTTGCTCTTTCTTGGCCATTTTCTGTTTGGCTTTGGGTGATAAAGACCATCAGCCATCTCCCAGCCAGCACCTCATGCTGCTGCTGGGCTTTCAAACATCTGAAGCATTCTGGCCAGTGGCACAAGGAATTGTGTTTACATCTTCTCTGAGAGACATCCAGGCTGAGAGAAAAAAAAAAATGGCCAAGACAGCTTAGTGCTTTTGGCTTATTGTTTGAGTATTTAAAGATGTCGCATCTGGAAAGTATTCCATTAATTTGTGGCTAGCACCCATATATCAAATTCATGAGCTTCCAAGTAAACAGCTGTCACTGGGGCTGCCACGGAGGGAAATTGGCACTGCTGGCTTGTGGTGAGCAGCGAGGGAACACGCTGGTACAGCCTAATCCAAGGAGGAAACATTAGCCCAGATGTGCAGAGGACAATGAATGGATTGTTCCTTAGAGCTCCTCAAGCTCTCTGCTGTAGTAACATGAGACACAATTGAGGCCTCAGATTATTCTATTCCCTCACACACGTGCACAGACCTGCACACACCATGGCAGCCTGGGAGCTGGGGTTGCATCTTACATCCACAGGCCATAAAGCAGCCACCTCCGAGTTGTGTCTGAGGGACAGCTGCCATCCGTGCTGCAGGAACATCTGTCTGCAGGCTGCTTGGGCCACGTGGCTGCTGTTTGACACTCACACAGCTGGGAGCACCAACGTCCAGGGCTTCTTTAAGGGCACCAGGACCCACCAGGCCTCGGTGCAGCAGGGCTACAGCGGGGTGCTTGTCACACAACTTCAGGCACTGCCAGGGCCTCTGCTGGAGCGGGCACTTCCCATAGGAGCAGCTCAGAGCAACTCAAGGAGTTCTACCTGGAAATGCTGAGATGAGGGCTCAGCTCTGGGTTTCAAGAGCTGCTGGGGTTGGCAGAGCTGTTTGTTGTTGGCCCAGGCCAGCATGGGGAGGGTCTGGTAGCTCCAGCTGCCTGCTTGATCCATCTGTATTGTAAAAGCAGGCAACCCCTTGTCTGGGAAGAATGATCCTGACTCCATTGATAGCAGAAGGCTAATTAATGCCTTTATTATACTATGTTATTCTATTCTATATTGCACTATATCATGCTACATCTAAACTGAGACTGCACAAGCACTCAACTGAACAAAATCTCGTGACTGTCTCCCGACAGTCCCAGCACACACGTGGATGCAATTGGTCACCTCCCTAAACAATCTCCAGAACACATTCCACATGAGCACAAGAGGAGCAGCAACTGAGATAAGAATTGTTTTTTCCTTCTCTGATGTTCCTCGCTGTGATTCCCAGAAGATGTCCTTGGGAAGTTGTGCCTTGCTTTTCTCTGTGCAGAGAAGTGCAGCCATGTGTCTGTTTGCCTTGAGGTGCTCAAGGGAATGAACCCATGAATGAAGAGGAATTGTGGAAGTGGGACAGAGATGATGCTGTGATTGCTGTTTTGGGAGGGGCATTACAGAAGTGTTGGAAAACTCCACAACAGTTCCAGGGTAGGAGCGTTGGGGCACCTGGGGTGACACCAGCTGAAATGGAGGAAAAGGAGCAGGAGGAGTTCCCCATCCCCCTTCCAGGAGGGAGGCTCTGGGCCTGGGGAGGTGAGATGAGCCCTGCAAGGAGGTGGGAGCATCAATCCCAGGGAAATCATGGATGACACGGGAGAACTCTTCCCTGCTCCTGCCCAAAAGCTGCTCTGGCATCTACTCTGGATGCTGTGGCACTTCACAGGCTCGGGATTTGCCTTCTGTTTACTACCCAACCCAAAGTGGGTTTGAACTGGTGACCTGAAGGTGAAAGGTTCTGCATCTTATTAGAATTACTGTGAGCTGCTGAACGAGTCCCCCATGGCAGTTAAGATTTGATTATGGTTCTAGAAAATGTTCAGCTTTTACAATTAGTGTCAAAGCAGTGGTAAGCCCCTCTTTGATTCCTGGGTGTAGGCTCGTGCTTTTCTTAACCTCACACATATGCTGGCATATTTACAGTAAGTGCTCAGGGGTTTGTTTTTTTAATTATTATTTTTTTATTTTTGAATTAAAAATGAAAGTTCCCCAGGGAAATTATGCAATGGGAAATAGCCACTTCAATAAACTCGACTCACACATTTTATTGATTATGGTAAATTTAATTATTCTATTTAAACCTTGCTTATACACACACAAAAAAAACGTATCCTTTTCTTCCTACATGTTTTTTCCTGTTTTTGTATCCGTCCCTACAGACCAAAACTGTGCTCTATGTTATTTTAAACTTTTTAGAGAAGAAATACTCAAGGCTAAGTTCCTTCCTCATAATTATAAATTAAAAATTAGAGAACATACCATAAATCTTACTCAAAACATCTTCAAATAGAAGTACTAATTGTGAAACAGCAGTAATTATGGCTTTTAATGTAGCTCTTTTGCCTCCACCTTATATTATGTGACCACTTTCGCTACAGGAAACAATTATCAAGTGCAAAGGATGTTAAAAAACCCAAAATAACAACAAAACATAGAACAAAATCAGTATTTCTCTTACTTAGGACTTCATTAGGTAACACTCTTTGTTTTCTTGATGTTCAGATATCACCTGGAGGTTTTAGTCTGTTTGGAGACCATTGCACTGAGGATTTTAGAGGCTTCTGCCAAAAGACAGTGAAAGGGCTGCGGATCCCTGGGTCTGAAAATTTATTTCCCTTTCCCTTCTCTTTCAGGGAGCTGCTGCTACTTCTTCCACTCGCTGAACTGTGTTCAATGCAGGTAATCACCCTTTTTCTTCTTAAAGTTAAGAACAGTCTCCCCTTCCTGGGGAAACACATTCATTCAGTACATTGTGACTGTTCCCATGACTGGGGAATGTTCCTGTGGATACAGGTCCGTGGGGCTGAGGTTGAAGCAATCCTCCATGGCTAGAAATTAGGATGTGGGAAGTGGAATTGTCCCTAGAGATAAAGAATCACAAGGAATTCCCAGTCTGTGCTCACTCTTGAATGAGGGACCTATTCAGAACCAGCCCATCAGAGCAGAGAGACAAATCATGGCTGGACTCCTTCCCTGACACTCAGAATTGTCTGGGGTTCTGGAAGCTGAACTCACCAGTTTGGAAATGTGAGGAAGGACCCAGTATTTGTTCAAGGATTTGTTCCTTTCAGATAGAACTTTCATCTGAGTTCTTTTGTGAGACTGTCAGACCAGGGCTGGTCTGAATCCCACGGCCAAATCCTCATCTGGGAAAATCTGAAAGGGCCCCGATTATTGCAAGGGATTGCACCCCTCAGTCTGTGGGTGCCCTGGAAGGAGCCAGTGGCAATGAGGGATGGTGAAGGTGGAGCAACAGGGCTGGGATGTGGAAGGTTCTCAAGGCTGCAGGTGAGCAGTGTCTCCTTTGCTCCCCCACAGTTTCTCTCCAGGTGGCACACTGGAATGCCACCCTTCTAAGCACAGTGACCAATCTTCTGGATATCCCTTCTTGGCAAAAGATGGACTGGGGAGACCTTGATGCCTTTTGATGGGTTTCCTGCATCCCAGTGTGAGTGATTCATTAATCATATTTGTCCCTTCAAGAAGAAAATTAACTGGGATGCTCTGTATTCTGGTAGGTTTCAGATTTATTTGCTTTATTCATAAAGTATAGCTGCAAATAAGTATTTGCATATTTCTAAATGACTTACACTTAAATATAGCCACAGTCTGATGTGAACTGGCAAAGCTCCCTCAGTTAAATGGATTCACTCCAGCTAGCACCAGGAGGATTAGGCCCTGGGATTCAAGCAAGCCCTGTGGTGATCACTATGAAAAGAACTTAGATTAAAGATGAGTTTGGAAGCAATCAAACTAAATCATAAGCCTGTCTGATTGAATTTGATTTTCTGGATTTCTGAGAATACAACCTTGTTGCAATGTGTATTACACCAAATCCTTCAGCTGATGAGCCCATTGCCACAGATGTCACTCTCTGTGCCACAGCTCCCCAGACCATTTCCATTTCCTTCCCTGTAACAGTCACCAGGCTTGCTCTGGCCACCATGCTGAGGGAACTTGGCCCTGTCTGGTCCCAGCCCCAGCTTTTGGCCTGGCTGACACAGAATCACTTTGCAGATGGGCCAGCCTAGGACACGTGTTCCTGCTGGGATGGGCCTCTGCCCCGCCTTGCTGCTTCCTGTATGAGAGAGAGTGTGAGAGCTTGGACCAACAGCCAGCTCCTCAAATGGCAACAAAAGACTCCTTGTCATTACCAGCCTGGCTCAAAGTGCAGCAGGAAGGGGGATTTTTTTGGCAGAGCTGCAGATTGCAGTCACAGTATACAGCTCATCACCTACTGCTGCCAGTGATGCTCTCTGCTAAGTTCTAAAAGTCACCTCCTTGCTCCTTTCCACAGCTGTGGCCGTGGGCTCTGTGAGAATTGGCACACCAGGAGATGTCGTGGGTGGCTGCTCTGGTGACACAGAGAGAGACATATGAGCAACACTCCAAATGGAATCCCTGACAAGAAGGAATTTTGAAGCCCGACTTGAGTTCAAGAATAACCCCAGAAGAAAAATTCTTCTGCCTTCCCTCTTGAAAAGTGAGCCGAGGTCAGTTGTCTCCATTCCTGCTTTCCATGGTCTTGTATAAAACAATCTGCATGAGAACCTGGAGGTGAAAAAGCCAAAAGCTTCATGCTGTAAATTTTGAAATGGCACAATTGCAGCGCTCTTGGTATTTTTGTTTTTCTTCTGGATGTCTTCCTTCCAAAGCAAAGTGCAGTCAAAAAAAGCAATCTTTTTTTGCTAAGTGATTCCCTTTTGGCATATTTCAAAGAAAAATATGTGTATTCCTTTTATTTAGCCTGTTAACCACATACATATATGGTTGTTCTGAAGCTTCACCAACCATTTCTATTTACTACTGCTTCAGACAAGGCAGGATCCAAGTGCCTTTTGGGATCCTTGCTATCCTAGCACACACAGAGCTCAAGGCTGGTAGGAAGCTTCAGTATTATTTCTTCCCTGCCCTTTGTTATTGCCATCATTATTAGTGGCAGTAGTGCTGTCCAATGTGGTGCTGCACACCTTCAGCCCCCATGGGAGCCCCTGACTCCATAAAGGATTCATGTCTGGGATGTAGAGGCACTGTGCTCAGTCCTGGCCTCCTTCCAGCCTTTCCCCAAATGCAGGAGGGAGAAGGGCATTGCACAGAGGGAGGATTCTGGGTTAGGGTGCTCCTCATGGGCAGGGGGTGCCGGGGTGCTTTGGGAACATTTTCTGCAGTGCCTAATCCTGGTCAGTGCTGAAGATGCCCAGGCACAGTGTGCTGCCCACCTGCTTCACTTCACAGCAGCACGTTGCATTTCTTGGGGAATAACTATTTCCTCTCCTGCTCTTCACAGGAACCCCTTGATTTCATGGGGGTAAAAAAGTCTAAATTGTTTTTATCTTTCTTATTACTTTAGCCTGTTTGACTCACTGATTCATTTCATACACTGAAAGTTGCATTCAAGTTTTAAGCCTAATTCGTCTCCCTTTTTCTGTCTCTTTTTGTTGTTATTGGTTAGCTGCAGAAGGAGCAGTCTGGATGCTTTACCTGCCCAAAGGCACAGGCACGTGGGCTTCTCACTTTGCCATGCCTCCCCAGGATTTTGTTACATTCCCCTAGAACTTATCTGTAACTTGCACTGCAGAGGTGCTCCCCAGGAGAAAAGGCTGAGTCCTGCATCAGTAGCTGAGTTAAAGCAAAGCTGGTGGGGACAAGCCTGTACCCCAGAGCCCCCAGCCAGCCCCCTGGCAACAGGGATGTTGTGATTTTGACTGGTGCTCCTGCTGGCCAGAAGCCCTGTCTGTGTCACTGCAGAGCCCAGGCGTGCCCAAGAGCAGCTGCTCATGCCCATCTCTCCTCCTGCTCTTTTCTCCTTCCAGACTTTACTACGTTTATCCTCTTAGCACCTCTGTAATTATCTGTCTGTAGCAGATGAGAAACAGGAGAACATGCAGGTTTGCAATTTGAGCTGGGCCACGCAGGAGCTCTTTGGCAGAGGAGGCAGCCTCCTGAGGGGTGAGTAATGTCCTTTTGTCAATCCCATTAGACTCCTGGTTTTATCCTCACACACCTAGAGACAAGCCCAAATCACTGAACCTGACTCTTCTGGGACTGATGGCAGCCTTTCACCCCAGTCCCAGCACAGCTGCCAGAGAACTGCAGAGCAGTTCCACTCTGATTCACTTTGAAGGCTCGGCTCTTATTTATGCTACCAATGTAAACATCATTTTAGTCTGAAAAATACACAGAAAATTCGTAACAGCTGCAGTTGCTGTGTGCAGTGCAGAGTAATTTTGCCCTCACATCTATATTTTAACCAGTGTGACTGGAAAAGGGAATCAGATGGTGCTTGGCTTTGAATGTAGGTGTATGGCCAGCTCTACTGAGCAGTTAAACCCAGAACTTTACCAGGAACCTGAGGGTGGCTTTAGAGCCTGAGTCAGCAGCAGGAGTGGAGTAGAGGCAGCCAGGGCAGCTTCAGGGAGGCTGAGCTGAGCAGACTCTGTAAAAGAGCAGTGAGACCAGGTCTGCTGAACATCCTTCCTGCTGAGTGAGTCAGCAGCAGTTTAATTAGGCATAGCTGGGCAGGGAGCAGCAGTTATGACAGAAGAGGCTTTAGTTGATAGGATCGTTTTCTGCACAATAATATTAATTAGCAATTGCGATAGGGAACTTGAGGCAGGTGGAGCACTTTCTGTCAAGGTATTTTTGTAAGGAATTAGCCTGTATA
The DNA here is from genome assembly GCF_036417665.1 of Passer domesticus. Taxonomy (NCBI): domain Eukaryota; kingdom Metazoa; phylum Chordata; class Aves; order Passeriformes; family Passeridae; genus Passer; species Passer domesticus. The sequence goes on along the minus strand of NC_087476.1, from coordinate 121,836,682 downwards.
AACACCCATTGTGAATACATTGTCCTTGTCAGGTGTAACAAGTGCCTGGGCACATGGCATCCTTCCTCACAATGGAAAGATAATTAAAGATGCAGTTCCACACTCCGGTGCTTCTCCCAGCTGCTAATTGTGTCACCCAGAGATCCAAACAATTATAGCAGGAAAACACTAGGGAACTGTTAACAGTAATTTCCAAAATGGGCCAATAAGTAGATTGAGAAAATGCTGTGAGCCTTGAGCCAGCCTTGGAAAAAGCTAGAGGAAAAACTGTATTTCTGACGCAAACATGGAAATTTGAAATGGGAGTGAGGTGTCTAAACATCTTGGAGGAACTTAGACCCTGAGCTTTCTGAAGCCAAATCCCACCCTAGCCTAGAAATAATTTCATATTTCACAGCCTTCACATTTTCCTCAGATGAACGTTGTTCTTAGAAGCTTATACAAGGAGGGCAAATCCTGAAGACATTACTTAAAGGAAATTTCTATTCATGTCGCTGAATATTCACTACTGATAATCCTGGTAATAATTCTCATGAAAAACTGTGTTACATTGCATGTTGTAATTTGTGATGTACAGCAAATATAATATATTGTATAACTCAGTATTACAGGTCTGCATTACATACCTGCAATATTATGCTCTGGTAATTAAACCAATTAAAGTGCAGTTATGAGCTCATTAAACCCAAGAAATATGAGATGTCAATCAATTCTGTGTTCATCAAGATAAAATCTTATCAAAGTCAAATGGTTCAGGCCTTCAAACCAAGTGTTCATTCATGTCTCCGTTTAACACACCCGGAGAACATGATCCAGAAATGCCTGTAGAGACAGATGTGAGCTGCACCACAGTCCCACTGCACAGGGAACTGCTCCTGGATATTTTTACCTCTTTGTTCCCATGATTCATCTGAGTGGGATATTCTGTTGCAATCACAAGGTTTAAAATATTTAACACCATCACATGATTCTTTAGAGCTCTGATAGAAGCAAAGCACAGCTGCCAGCCAGGTATGTGAGTTTTGCACATTGTCCCTCAGTGAATGCCAGAACGACTTAGGCTGAGTTCTCCTGCTGTGCTCAGATGCCTTTTCCCAGGTGCTGCAGTTCCTAAACTGCTCCTTGCAGAATTGGCAGGTCCAGCTCTCCCTCTGGGCTCAGAGGTGATCCTGAATTAGCTCTTTTGAAGCCACCTGGGACTGGTGCCTTCCTGCCTGGAGCAGAACGTTACACTCTGGAATAAACATACTTGGGGCTGAAATCTCCTTCCCACTCCAGCTCTCCCATGGCTTTTATGGTGGGGATAAGATTTTGGGCAAAACCTCACTGCCATCCCAGTCATTTGCTGGGAGTGTTTGTGGAGCTGAGTGATGGCAATTCTGGGCTTTGCTGGGTGTTGAGAAGAGAAATTTGGTGCAGCCATGCTGGTGATCACAGGGGTGCAGAAGGAAGAATTCAGATTGTGCAGAGAGGCAGCAGAGGAGTGGCAGCGACAGGGGGCTAATTGAGCTGGGCCCTGAGGGTGTGGAGGGCACAGCCTGCCCTCATGGTGTGTTTGTACAGCATCTGAACCCTCACTGGCCCTGGTCTTGACTCTCCTCTCTAAGGGGGCCTCTAACACAGGCAGTAATAACTCTGATGATGATGCTAATGAGAGTCTGATAACACTGATTTTTTCATATGGTCCAGAAAAGCTCCATGCCTCAGGTTCAGCTCATCCAGAGCAGAGGAGATGTTTGTGTTTATACTGATTTCTGGTGGGAGGAGAGTGTTCATACCCAGAGATCAAGTCCACAGGGAGAGAGTTGTGGAGTGATTTTTCTGTTGTGAGTAACAAAATTATGATCAGAAAAAAGAGGAGGGAGAGAGGAAAATGTGGATGATGTTGTTATTACCAAAATGAAAGAATTTGGATATAATCATAGCAGTTAGGGAAACATGTTTTTAAAGACCTTGAGAGAGGTCATAATGAGAGTTTACCTTGTTGATCTAATCACACTTTACAGGACCATATGCCAGTTCCCAGTGGTGTCCATAGTGAACAGCAGGACATCAGTAATTTTCCAGATGTGGCTGCCCCCTTAGAAGGACAGCAAAACCAGTGAGAAGAGCTCAGCACTGGGGGAGCCTCTGAACTCCTTTTGACTGGGATGCCCTCATGAATAGTTTGGTTGTTGCCTGGTAACACTGGCATAAGTTCTTCTCCAGTGTGACTGAGCCCACAGGAGAGGAGAAACTGGGAGAGGGATCATAGGTTCTAATTTTATGGGAATGTCCTCATAAAACAGAGCTGAAGTGTGCATGCCATAACATCTGTCCCAGACCCCGATGAACATTTGGAGCCACATCAGTAGTGGGGGACAAGGGAGGGGTGTCTGGTGCCAACAGGGCACTTTGTGCAAGGTGCCAGTGCAGAGATGACGGTCTCAGCTTCTGCCCTGAGCTTTCTCTACCTTCAGCAAGCATGGGCTTGTTTGGCCCCCTTTGGTCACATCCTTCCCTCCCCCAGCCTTGGGGCATTGCCCCGGTCCCACTGCAGCACAAGCACTTTCCAGGTCAGAGCACACAGCAGCAGGAGAGGTCACAAGGGACTGTGGAATCACCAGATCTTCCACTTTTGCTTAGACAGAGTAGTGTCTCTCACAAACTCTAACTGTGGTTGAGGATGCACTTGGAAAAGATACCCCAGTGAAGGAGGAAAAGTGATGTTCCCCAGGGAAGGACTGTGGAATCATTTGTTGTCTTCTGGAGGTTTTGCTGGCAGCCTGGCATCCTTGCTCTTTACTTCTGTCCTGTGTGCTTTGTGCCCATTTTGTGACCAACACCAGCCCAGGGGAAGGAGCTGTCACAGTCTGGTGATGTGACAGCAGTTCCTGGTGTCACCCTGATGCAGCTGACTCACAGCTTGCTCTGGAGGAGCAGGAACAGTCTGAGATCACCAGAAGCACCAAGTGGCTGCACGGTGCCTTCAGACAGACTCTAGCTCAGGACTGGGCTTTGCTTGCACCTCTGGATGAGGTCAACATTGTCATTTCCCCAGAAGAAACAGAGGGACTGGGACAGTCATGGGAGCAAGGAGCAGAGTTCCCTAATGAGCTGGAGGGGGAAGGAGGAAATTTCAGTCAGGGCTGTTCCTCTCAGGGCAATGGCACGTGAGGAGCTGCTTGGCCAAGCGTGCTCTGCCTGCCCAGGAGAGCGGCTCCAGCCAGGGCTGTGCCAAGGAGCAACGTGCTGCTCTACGTGTCACTGAGCGTGGGCCAGGGGCAGAAAAGGAAAAAGCCCTCGTGGGAGATGGCCTACTTTTAATGGGCCCAAACCTCTTCCACAAATTAAGTGAAATATTTTAAAAGGAAACAATATTACTTTGGTTTTATTTGTTTCAGCTACTTAGTTACAGCTCCACGTGGACACAATTAATGGAGGAAATAGAGTATTTTATAAGCCCAGGACTCTGAGATAGATATTTTGTGACCATGTGAAATTCTTTGCCCTAATCACCACACATTCCTAGGGAGAAGGTTGTATATTATTGAAGATTATTAACCTTGATTCCAAAAATGTGTCTAGTCATTGAAAGGCAAAGGTCAAAAATTGTCATGGCAAGCTCAGTGACAGTTTGCCCTCCACTTTCCACTAAATTCCATGCTGTCCATCTCGGGCTCAGGTCTGCCCTAATAAAGTGTTCCACAGCAAGAAAGAGAGAAATGTCCTTTCCACTGGAGCAAGTGTGATTTCCTAGATCCTTCAGACTCCCTGTGACTTCATGTAAATCACTTGCACCTTCAGCACCTTATTTCTTGATGATTTGAGGGTTTCTTTTAATAGAATATGATTTCTCCTTTATTTGCTTGTTTGCAGGATGATTTTTTTCAAGGCAATGAATCATCTTATTTTGGTGGTATCTAATACCAACCTCTCTGATCTTTGCTTGTCAGAGAATAAAAACAGATTGAGGTAAAAACCTGGGAGTGAAAGTTGTTTAGATGAAGAGTTTAAATTGTGCCCTGTCCTGCTTTCTTGATGATGGGTAACAACAAAGAAGTTGTCCTTAGAATAAAAATACATTTTTTTTTTCAGTCTTCTGGGACTGCTAAATATCAGATATGGGACCCACAACATAGCAGGACTGGGGGTTGTGGCAGGAGCGAGTGGGGCAGCAGGGTGTGAGTTCTGGATGGAGAGAGCTGACCATCTCCTCAGGTGGTGCAGGTCCATGAGCCGTCCCCTTCTCCCAGGCAGGCCTGGATACCCTCCCTCCCTCTGGGCTCTCAGAGCAGTGCTGGGCAGGCTCCTACAGGAGGTAAACAACACCTCCTCCATGCAGCAATCTCTGCAAATGTCCCGACAGCGAACCCAGCAGAGGAGTAAATAAACAAGCAGCCCTTTGCCTTCCCCTCCGGCCCGGTGATAAATTTGGTTACTGTACACGTCGCTGCCCGGGCCGTGCGGGGCTGCTGTGAATCCATTAGCAGGGCAAGGGTGAGTGACTTCTGACTTCAGCGACCCTTAAAATTAATCCAGCATTGTAGGGGCAGAATTAAATGTGATGAGCTCAGAAAGTGTGATAAAACCAGATTTAAGTGCACAGCTGGACAGCAACCTATAAAGGCAGAATTTAAAACCGTAATAAAAACTTTGTAATCTAATTACGACGGCAGAGTTAAAGGTGAGGTATTTGCAGCATGATTCACATGCACCATGGCTAACCTCTGACATCTTGAATATATTATGTGGTTTCTTCACTACAGGCGTAATTTTTGAGTTACTCTCTCACACTATATGGTTGCCTGTGTTTTATTCTCATGCACTGTCTCTGGAGGTTGCAGGGCAGGGCAAAAGCCTCTGCTTTCCTGTCCTTCTGCCTCCAGGGATCTCTGGGCTGCTGCTCCCCACGCTCTGGGCACCTGGGCAGGGGCTGCAGCAGGTGCGCGACACCTCCAAAATATTGCAGCTCCTGATGAGAGAGTCTGAGGAGAAACTGCAGCAAGAGTGGCCATGTCTCGAGCTGGTTTTAGCCTAGCTAAACTTAATACCAGGGGAGGGAGAATGCAAAGGAAGTTAGAGCTTGGGTGCAGGATACAGTCCCAAGCAACGTCGTTGTCATCCTGTCTCATTGCAATTGGCACCCAATTAACGCCACCACTGATAGCAGTCCAGTCTCTGATTTCAGTGTTGGCTTGTCCAAACACCGCAGGGAGGGGGAAAACCAATGTGTGAACCCTGCCTGGCTCCTCTGCACTGCTGCCAGTGACGGGGCTTGCTCTGCCCATCTGGTGCAGAGGGCTCTCACCAAGCTGGGCACTGCCAAGCCAGACAACCAGCTCAGATCCACGTCTGGCATCTGCCAGCACAGGGGTTCTGCACTGAAGCAGAGGTCTGTTCCCTGGCTCCCATCAAGCATTGTCCAGCATCCCAAGAGCCCTTCATGTGTTGGCAGGTGTACTGGTGGGATTAAACAGGTTTGCTCAAGCTGGCAACAGCTGTGCAGTAACACCTGAAGAGGTCTCACTTGCTTCAGCCAGCCTTTGTCAAGACAGAAGTTTCAAATTAGAAATCTACCCCGTGTGATAGTTCTGATTTTTTTTCTGTATCCCAAACACCAATTCAAAAATGGAGCAAAAGTGCCAGAAGAAAAATCTTTCTATATGAAGGCTATAAAGCTCCACATTGGGGGTTTTCTTGAGCTAAAATTACTTGGTGGCATTTCTGAAACCAAGTTTCATTCTTTTAAGTCTGATTGGCACAAGCTGTATGCCTATAGCATAATGCTCATGGGAGGGGCCGAGGACAGCCTTGTCTGTAGAATCAGCATCCCAAAATAAACTACATCTCCCTCAAGGCAGTGTGAACCCAGCTGATCAATCTCCACAAATGTTGTTCTTAAACTGATGAAATATTTCCCATGTTTGTGAAACCAAACTGAAACAGATCTGTTTCTTAGGTTTCCCCAGTGAGTAATCCAGTAGTGTTTTTCCTCAAGGAAATAAATATTTTTTCAGGATACTGTGTTTCAGAACATGACTCTCTTTTCCCCTTTTATGAAGCTCAGGGGGAACAGCAGAGCCCTCAAGGACTCCCTGTGAAGGGTTCAGGGTGATGCTCTTCCTAAGGAAGAGGGGCTTGTGTGACCCATTGGCTAAAACAGGTGATTGATATCAGCAGTGAAAGAGGCGTGGGGTGTTCTTGGAAAGGGGCTGCTCAAAATTCCAAGAACACCTTCCCTTTGTGATCAGGGGCCTATGTCAGTATTGATATTAAGAGACAGAGCCCTGCTTTTTGCTTTAGAGAGAAAAAGATGTTATGTGCATTATTGGGGTGCCATATACACTTCTCCTGTTCCTGAGATAACTTTATCCCAAACTCTCCTTCTCTTCCTACAGCTGTACAACAGCTACACCAGGAGAGAACCCTACACAGGACAAAACAGCTTCTAAAATGTGATTGAGGACTACCAGGAAACACCACAGCAAATGCCCCAGAACACAGGAAAGAACCCACCAGCTGCAGGAAGGCAGCATGAGGATCAACAGAGCAACATCCCAGGTACAAAGAGGGTGAGATCTCACGGAGCCCAGGCCAGCAGGCACACACTGCCTGCCCTGGTGGGGTTACAAATCCCTGGATGGCAGCTCCAGCTCCTGCATGCTCCAGCACCCCGCACAGGGAGAGAATAAGGGAGCATTTAACACCCTCAGTCTGCAAGACACAGACAGGAGGTGGTAAATACCTTGATAAGGAAACTGGAGTGAAAATACCAGCTTTAGGCAATCCAGATTTTATCAGGGAAGTATGCAGGAATGAGTAACTGCCTGACATGCAGATGTGCCTCTGCACAGTGCCAGCAGCCTGCCAGTCCCCACAGCTGGCCTCAGGCAACACGCTCCCATTTCCAAACCCATGTGATTTCAGGGGTATGCTGGGGAGGCATTTTTGCATGGGGTTCTCACTTAGGCAATGGCAGTGCCCAAAATGAATCCATAGCTCCATGCCTGGAATCTCTCTACACTTAGCACTGGGGACTTGTTTTCCTGCTGTAAGAAGCAGCTTGGCTTGTGAGTAAAGGCTGTTGCTCTGCTTAGCAATGACATGCATGTCACAGCATGGGAATCCATGTGTGCTGGTTGAAAACAAGGTCCTGGAATCCAAGGGCTGGGCAAAGTCACAAAAATTAATCCTGTATATTGCTCAGTGAATGGATGGTGTCTCATGGACCGTGTCTGTCACTGTGGGCCCAAGAGAAGACTTGTGCCCAGTCCCATAATTGTCTCTGCAGTGCAAGTCACAAATTGGGTGGGAACAGATGGAAACTGAAGTGCTGTGAACTGGCACAACACAAATTCACACTTGAGGAGATATGGGGATGGTGGGGAAAGAACCCCAGGGAAGTTGTAACCACACCAAGCCTGTCAGAGTTCAAGGAGTGTCTGGATCAGGCTTGTAGCTGTATGGTTTAATTTTAAATAGTCCTGTGAGGAGGTGGGGAGTTGGACTCAATGAACTTCATGGTCTCTGCCCAACACAAGACATTCTGTGGTCTGATACAGCCAGTTTGAGTAATTGTCTCTTACTGTAGCCCTGGACTCCAATACATGACAGAGGACCTGAGTGCTGGCTGCTCTCCCTCAGACTCCAGCTCTCTAGGGAACCCATTGCCTGGGCTGTCATCAGCCAAGGTGGAAACATCTGCTCAAAGAGCCTCTCCCTGCTGGCAGTGCTCCTCAGGGCTCTTACAGGCTTTTGGACCTTGTTGTTTGGTTGCAGCACTGATTCTTGATCAGGTTTTCAATAGAAGAAAAGGCACAACCAGCCCATTACTTGATGGTAAGGGGAGGGTAGAAAGAGCTTGGCAGCTCAAAGGGATGTGCTGGAAACCTGAACAAGGAGAGAGGAGAGCCTTGCTGAAATGGTAAGGGCACCACTGTGCCACACCAGGGGCTTAGTTGCCAAAGGGGCAGTCTCCTTCTTGGGGTGGTGCTTAGTGGGGCTAATGACAACCATAAGTAGGAAAAATATGGATGCTATTGGAGAAAGAGGCCCGGGAATGGATAAAGAATAAATTGGCTGTGCTGTGTACAGAGAGGGCCAAACAGATGTTGGGCCTGATCCAGAGCCCATTGAGTTAATGGAAAGGCTCCCTTTGGTTTCATTGGACGCTGCCTCAGACCCATTCCAGCTCTCCAGGAAGCAGTGGAGACCAAGAGCAATAACTCGTGGTGGCTGCAGTGGTGTGAGTTGCAGAGGTGTGGCCAGGGGGGTTCATGCTGCAAACTGATGGGTCTGACAGACCAGTCCCTTTGGGCTGGGTCACCCCTCTGCTGCTCCCCCAGCCCTGAGCAGCCTCACGCAGCTCTGGTCCTGTGGCCAACACTTTGGCATAACTCTGAGCAGAACTGGCCTTTCTGCCTTCTCATGCACCCTCCTACTGAAGCAGGTTCCCATGTGATCTCGTGGTGGCCCAGGATTTGGAAACCAGTGATTTGAGCCATCCACAGAGAAGAAGGAAAGGAGGTCTGCTGAAAACTGTTGACCAGGGAGGAATTTTGTTGTGGACCAGCAAAAAACATAATGTAAAGCAGGTGTTTCTGCAATTGTGAGACATTCGTAAAGCCAATGTGTCCAACAAGTCTCCCACTCACATTCTGGTCCACGTGACATGGCAAGGTCTGACACAGAGGACCGCAAATAGAAAACATCTCTCTGTACTAGTTGGCCTGCACCAGGGCCTCCCTCCCCTTCTGCTCTCTGCTTTTCTGTTTATTTAGGTGTGTGCCTTTGTTTCTGTTTTTACATTTAGCACGAGTGGAGAGGAAGTGGGATTTCATGGGGCTTAGGAGGCTGGAGCTCACCACGCTTTGGAGCACGGGCCTTTGTGTGTCCTCACCCTGCAGGTGCGAGTGTTCGCGGGCCAGACCCTCACTGGTGTGAATGCCCCGGGCTCCACGAGAGCTCCTCCTGAGCCAGCCCATCTGAGCAGGCTCGTGGCATCCAGGCTGTGCTGAGGCCAAGCTGCTCTCATGGTTCGGAGTGGGAGCTGGAAGCTGAGCAGGATCCTTTTCCTCCAGGTGATGGTAACCAGGAGGAATGGATCAACCGTGGCATGCAAAGATGCCTCAACAAACAGCAGGTGCTGTTTTGTTCAGGGTTGTGAATTTACTGGAAATGTAATTTGGGGAATACTTTAATTCAGTTGAATTGAGGCCAACTTGGAGAGGGGCAAGGAAGACTGTTTTAAGGGTAAGTTCAGGGCTCTTTTCAGGACTTCCTTCCCCTCTGCAGCTATTTCCCTGCCCACACATGTACACACAATACCAGGACCAACCGTGGCTTGGGCTGAACTGTATTTTAGGTACCTAAGAGGTTTAAATCATGACCCTGCAACACCCAATCTCCAAAATAGAATCTCTTGCTCTTATTGACAGTAGAGCATTTCTAGCCCTGTTTAAAAAGAAGCTGATACCAAGAGAAGCCACTGAACTTCCTGAGTGAGGTAAGGTCAGTTTAGGGCTGGGTGAATGGCCTGGCAGGAAGGTGGAGTGGAAGTTTGGCTATCCCACCATAACACAGCAGAAGGAGAACGCCCCAGCCCTGACTTCCAGTCCTCTTTTCAACCATGCTGGCTTGTTTACATTTGGGTGGTAGATGGGTGGAGCCATTACTCCAATTTTTTGGCTTGTGTCTGTCCATTTGGATGTCAGTGTAAACTGATGCAATTAATAATTGTGGCCCGCTATTGGAAATGATTAGTCTGTCCATTTTCCATAAATATTGGCTGGCTGGCTTCACCTGGCAGAGGCTGGGAATTGTCATGGCAGAGGTGAAAGCCCAGAGAGTATGGGGATTCATAACTCCATGAGAGCTCTGGTGTTTTCCAGTCTAACAAGGCTGTTGGATTTAGACACAAGCAGGGTGCTGGAATGGGATTCGGGGAGCAATAGAGAAAGTGCTGCTTTAGTCAGAAAGTGAATTTCTCATCAAAATAAGCCCCAAACTAATGGGGGAACTTTTAAATGTTGGGGGAAAGCTGGAAAATATCCAGGCTTTCTAATTAAATAGCACTTCCCATTCCTACATCTCCAGCACAGCAGCCTTTGCTCTTGCACACAGACCAGCTCCAGTGGGCAAAACCACATGTAAAATGTAGCCGTGTTTGAACTTCAGGGCTATTTATTCTACAAATGGGCTCCAATTCCAAATAACACTGATGCCAACCAGGTTTTTTTTCCTCAGGATTCAGGCATACAACACACTTTCCACTTTTGGAGCTCATCATTCCATAACTCCAGAAATTGCAATATAAACCTTGGCTACTATGCACACTTCAACTTGAAAACACAGCAGTGATCTGGGATTTTAATTCAAGAAAATTTGAGAGTGGGTTAGAAATAGGATCCAGATGCATCTCTAATAGTGAAAAGAAAAATTAGCAGAACATTGGAGCTGAAATGAACTCTGTCTCTCTTTCAGCTTTTTTCCTCCCTTTTGCTTTGTAAGAGGAATTACACAGACCCAAAGCACCATAATTAAATTGTCATTTGTTCCTTGCCTTGGTAGAAGCTCTGCCCAGCTGAGCACCTCAGTTTCCATCCTGGGCATTTACCTACAGCATGGGGCTGGGAGTGGGGGGCAGTTTCTTACTTGTTTTAAGAAATTAGGAATCAGAGGCATGCACAGCCTGTCTGGTAGAGTCTTCAGCGAGCGAGTTGCCAGGCTCTGCAGGTTATACATCATTAGCACACAGAGTGTCCAGGAGAGCCCAAAGCTTGTGCAGGTGTGCTGGCAAGGCTCTCACCACTTCCCTCCCTCCCTCCTCCCTCTCTGCCGCACTTCCAGCAAGCTGATACTTGAAACCCGATGTGGCAGAATCACAGAGAGCTCCTCTCGAGGCTGTCAGCTCCCAGCTCACCCAGCAGACGTGACTGTGAGAGGGCGCGTGGAGCCTGGAAGGGACTCGCTGGAAAAACAAAACCATCGAGTCAAAAGCTTAGTGTGTTTTTCCATGAGTGTATGAAAAAAGTGTCAGTGTTTTTTTAAACATTTTCAGATATTAGAAGTTTAGTGAGCACAGAGACAGCTTCTTTTTTTTTTTTCTCCTCTTTTTTCCCCTGCCCTTGAACTTTGAGAATGACTGTAGGGAATATATCCTAGGCTGTTTTCAATGACCCATTCACGTGGTGGGTTTCTTTCAGCTTTTCCCAAAAGAGAGTGAGCTTCACTTGACCTCTGCTCTGGCATTAGCTGCCATTATTTGTGCATCCTACTCAGATAATCAATAGAAGTGGATGGCATCTGAAAATAATTATACACACAGCTCTTCCCCAGCTTCCAAGATGAAGACAGAAGCTGGGAAAGGAGCCTTTGCATATTCAGCACTTGTTAAAAGAATGAAATATAGTGCTGTATGTTATTGTTGTATCCCAAATCCTGGGCATTCTGCAGCAGTTTCTTTTGACATTGCATAGCACTCTGGCCACATGCACCTGAACACAAAGCTCATCAGCTCTCCCATCCTTCCTGGCTTTGCTGGAAAAGTTGTGCTGTCTGCTCGTGTGGCACGCCAGAGGGCAAGAACTCCTGTTGGAAGAAGGATCTGGCTGGGTCAGTGCCCTCCTTTTTTAAGGGGTACCAACAGGGCTGCAGCTCCACAGCCAAATGTCCTGGCCCCAAGCCAGCGTGTGGTGACAAGTGGGTGGCCTGTGCAAGGCATGGTGTCTCTCTGTAGCAGGGATGAGCTTTTCCAGCCAAAATCCATGTTCAGCCCCCCAGCTAAAATGGCTCTGTCTCTACATGGCTCATAGCAAAGTCACCTTGAGATGTTGTCATCATCATCACCTTGGCCTGTCGTCACCTCAGGCTGTCACTGCCTACTGAAGAACCTGATTCAGGTTCTCCATCACCCGAGAGTCCTCCCAGCCAGGAAAGTAGTGAGTCATGTTGTATTAGAAGATATTTAATGTCTATTTTAGGAGGTTTGCAGCCTCAGCCTCCCTTCAGGCAGTGGCCAAGATGAACCATTGCCGTGAACACGAACATTCCCACTGCAGCCTCCCTGAACAGCAGCAGCTCTGGATGCCATCATGGGGCCTCTGAGCCAAGCAGGTGGTAGGAAAAGGAGAGGCACAGATTTTGCCAGGGCAGGCTGTAACTGCAGGGTGAGGCTGTGTCCTTTTCCTCCTGCAACCCTGGAGAAGCTTTGTGTAGCACTCGTGTCACAGTGGGGACTAGATCCTGGCTATGGCCAGGTTTAATGGTCTTTCCATAGAGCCTGTTCATGGTCTCTTAAAGACAGAAGGAGAGGTGGGGTGGAGCAGGATCTGTCTCAGTGTGGCTGTTTCCACATGTTTCATTTACACCTTTCTCTCCTGATTTGCAGAAGGAATGCCATGGCTGTACAGCCTGGAAAATCCTGTGATGCCGGCAAGAGCTGACCACTGGGGACATCCCGGGTCTGGCAGCTGCCTCCCCGTAAGGAGCTAAGGACATCAGGAAACCAGCTGCTCCCAGGGGTTTCCCAGGGCTGTTTCAGATATCTGGACAGCAGAGATTACAGGGCAGCAATTATTTTTGGCCATTACTCTGGGATCTCTGTTATCTCCTAATCTAGGCAGCAAGCAGAAGTGTTTGCTGATGGGCTGCTCCATTGTCCATCCCCAGCTTTTCTCCATGGTGGTACATTGTTTGTGGTGCTGTCCAAATCCTCCTGCCAGCCCCAACAATCCCTCCCACAACCCTGGCGTGTCGGGAGCTTCCAGGCTGAGGAGAAACCGACCCCGCTCAGCGCGGCTCCGCTTGTGGCAAAGTGTTTGTGCAGTGATTAACTCCTGCACGGACACAGACAGCCACAAATCTCCAGGTTGTCTCACAGCCTTTTCATTCAATTAAGTCTGTTGACTTAGTCTCATTTTGAGCAGTAACTGGATTTAGATAAGGCAGTGGAAAGCAAAACATCAATTGTGTGATTCCTGGCCCAGCCGGTATGTTGATCCGAAGGGAATGTTTGTGCGGGCGATAACGGAGGCAGTGCGGTGATTAGGACAAAGTCATTTGTGCAAAGACTTCCACAGAGTAAAAATGCTCTGTGTTAAGTGCAAGCACTGGCCTGAGGAAGCAGAGGGAGCTGCCTGCTTCTACAAATTCCCTCTCTGCCTCACTTGACGCATCTGCTGTGAGCACACGGTGATGGAGAGGTCCTGGTCAGACTGAAAGGGGAATCATGCTGGGGTCAGAACTGGGAGATCCCCCTGGCTGAATGGGCTGCACTGGAACCCAGCCCCCAGAACCATAACTGCTGCAAGGTTCTACAGGGATGTAACCAGTAGATCCAGCCAGTTGCTCTTCGTCAGAAACAGACCAAAGTTATTCTGGGATAATTCCTCCCCACGAGCTGTGGGGCATGAGTTCACAGGCAGTTCCCTAGGGGCTTGATTTGCCCAACATCCCTGGGAAGAGGAGATGCAGGTGCCATGCCCTCAGCATCCACTGCTTAGAATACAGGTGGTCCAGGTGGAAAGATCCTCTCTGTACAATACCTGCTGTCTCTCTGTATAAGCAAAAGGTAAGAAAGCTCTCGTATCTGCAAGCAAACATTGTTGTGATGCACTCCTGTGTCTGCTACTGCTGTCATGCTGTAAGCAGAAAATATGTCAGGGAGACATCCATTGCTATATCTTTGTCACAAGCACATTTCTATGCATGACTTTTTTGGTCGCTTTGTTTTCCAGGTAGCTGTTAAGCTAATGGAAAGCATAGGGCATTCCTGACATCCTACAGGTCTTCAGCAAGGACCATGGATGAAGAGTGCAGAAAAAGACAGTGAGAAGACATTACTTCCTATGTTAGCTGAGGATAATGTATGCCATTGGAACATGACAAATGTATCACTGACTTTCTTGTTTTCTCATGCTGCAGAGGATTTCTTCCTTTGGTTCTCATTTGTGTCCTTCTGTGGCATAAAATGCACAACGTAAAGAGATGGTTCTAGCTGGCTGGACTGAGAACTGGCCACTGAGAACTCCTGGTGGCCATTGAAAGTGGGCAATAGCTTTTTGGTGGTTCACAAACAAGGGGCTGTGTGCAGCCTCACTGAACCTGTTCCTTTGAACAGCATGGCTCACCACTGCAGGAACAGGGGAATGTGTTACCTCAAAGGATTTTTTCTCCCATTCCTCCCACCTGCTCACATTCCTTTTGGGCCATGCAGCGCTTCTCATAGAGGTGATGCTGGCAGCAATGTACACCCAGTGGTTTTGAGAGAAGTTCTGTGCCATGGGCAGTGATGCCTCACATCCTTATTGCTGTGTGTTTTGGTGCACTCAGACACTCAGTATTTCCATCAGTGGCTCAGACCATGGAGTGTTCATGGGCACTGCAGGAGTGGTGGAGGGACCCCAGTCACTGTGGACTCTGTGCCCAGCACATGGCCCTGCCCTGGCACGGTGTGCAGCTCCTGGACTGTATGTACACACACACACAAACACTTAATTGTTGGCAGCTTAACATCTATTAAACATCTTCTGGTAGCGATGAAAGATGGCATCCTCCCAGAGTTTTGCATGAGCTAATCGGCCCTTTGTGTGAAAGTGTAGGTGGGGACTCTTCTAACAATACAAAGTTGGTTAGCTCATCATCTTGGCTTTAGGGGCATACTGATGTGCCCATCCTGCTTTCAAAGCCATGAATAATCCAGCTTTGCTGCTGTGAAAAAAAAGAGAGAGTGTAGTTTCAGGGCTTGGTGCTCAAGCCTGTTTCTCAGTGCAGGGGATGAACAGGGATTCACCTGTTATTCACTGGTATCACTCTTGGCTTCAGTCTCCTCTGGACTGCTCTTGGTATCAGAAATGATACCTATCAGTATAATTGCTATTTTTCAGCCATCAGCTGGAATAACACCCTTGAGGATTAGGCAAGCATGATTCAGTATCACTGTGAGAGGACCATCCACAGCAGCCTGTGCTGCTCACGGTTCATTTAAACCTCTGTTAACTGTCTGCATGGTGGAGCAGTAGGTTAAACCAACACAACAGCCTGGAAGACCCTGACTTTGGGAGGAGGATTGATCTTAAATGTTCTTAAATATTCATGAATACATTGCAGAAATAACCTTAGGTGAAAAAAGGAAGTGCATAATAAAAATACACATAAGGAATCAGGTCAAGGTCCTGGCACTATGCCAGGGGAGCTGGTGGAGGACAAGCTCCAGTCTAAGTCTGCCATGTGATGCTGTGGCCAGAAAGATACTTGGTGTTGGAAGAGATATTAAGAGCACCCTGTGTATGGAGGTCCTCGTGGTCCTGGAGAGGCCCAGGCCTCAGACCCACACTCCAGACTTCAAATAAAGATGTAAACTCCAGAGGAAATCTGGAGGAGGGCAACAGGACTGATGAGAGATTTCACAAAACACCACCTGTAAGGAATTGTTCTTTAAATTGGATTTGTTTAGTCTAGAAAAGACAGAGGACAGCTGCGAGAGGCTTCACTTGAGAAGGCAGTAGCTGAAAAGGGTCTGGTAAAAGAGTGCAGTGGTCATAGGCCTATTTGCATGGGGAAGGACAAGAGCAGGTGAGAGTTTAGGAAATCTGTTTCCTTAAAGAGCAGGAGATGCTGGAACAGGTGATGCAGAGATCTCCATCTCTGGGAGTTCTCAGAGTTTAAACTGATGTGTCTCGTGAGTGGCATAGGCACAGAATGACACAGAAGGTCTCCCCAAATCCCTACATGATTTGTTTAAATCCATTCTGTGGGATTTGTTGCTTTCTTGGCAGTAGCAGAAGGAATGTTGGACTCAAGTTTGGTTGCTGACATGGAAAACATGCTGATAGGTGGGTATGTTTGCACAGAAAATGTTGATAAGACAGGAAAAATGACATCGTTGTCAGAAACAACAGCCAAAAGTTTCAGAAGTTCTGCTTCAAAGAAGTATATTTAAGGAAAACAGTTCCTGTGGCAAAACATCTTTTATTAAACAAAAGATTTAGCTGGAAAAATTTGCAGTGAGCTCTGCAGATTAGCAGCCCAGCACAATCCAAAGATATCTGAAGTATAGTTAGTGATCCTAGAAATGGTTCTTTTCACCATTTGGGATTAAGCAGAGATAACACAACACCTCTGTTTGCAATGGGAAGGTGAGGAAAGATTTTCAGGGCAGCCAGAGAGGAACTTCACCTGTGAAAAAGGCCATGGAAGAGTAAGGATTGAGAAAGACTCTGTGCAAGAAGCTCCAGATTAGGAGGGCAGTGGTATCTCTCAGAGAGCCAAGGAAAGATTGTGGTTCAGGGAAGAGAGACAGAAACGCAGGGCTCAGCAGCTGCTGGTTCTCACAAAGCCTGCACTCCGTGTGTTCAGCCCAGGAAACTGCTGAGTGGGATGTGAAGCTGCCATATGTTTCTGCAGATGCTCCAAGGGTGTGAGCTCCCCTTATGGATACATGCTTTACACCCAGTCTCGAAACTGGGTCAAAGTATTCCAGATCTCCAGGAGGAAACTCCTGAGAATTTACAGCCCTGAGGTGCTGTGGTAATGGACAGCAATTTTACTTTCCCCTATTGAGGGTAGGCAGAGGCGAGTGCAGCAGGAGATCCACACTAAAGACAAGGCAAACACTCTGCCTGACTGTCAGATTTCACACCAGCAAATGGGAAGACAATTAAATAATTGAAAGTCAGATCTGGTCCTTGCTCTGGGAATGCAAAGGACCTGAAAGGCTCCTACATAGATATTTGTGCCTGCCTTAAACCACCACAGAAACTTCTGTGTTTCACTGGTTTTGCCATGCCTTTAATAGGATTATGCCAACTGAATATGGAGGAATGAGATCTTATTGTTAGGATAGTCTTGAGTTGGTGTCATTTCCCTGAAGAGGAGGGTGCAGTGTTCAGCTCTGCCCACTGCAGCTCAACAGCTGCCCTCCCTCCCAAACACGTCAGGCTGCAGGCTCACACCTTAAATCAGCAGTCCTGCAGGTGTGGGAGACAGGGGACCTTCAATTCCCAAAAGTGGATTTTCTTCCTCCAAAGCAGATTTTCCTCCAGAGCCCCAGGGAGATTTGTATCCTGAGATACCATCCCTCTGTCAGGCATGGAGGGTGAGCTGCCACCATCATCATTGCTCTTACCTTTCATTTCCTGCATAAATAGCCCCAAACCCCTCTGGAGTGGGGGCAATGTGAGACAGACACATTGCCTCTTAGTGCAAAGCTAGCTGTGTTTACTCCATTACTCAGTTCCCAATTACAAGCCTTACCTTACAGGAGCTTGGGATGGCTCTATAGTTTCAGAATCTTCATGGTAAAAGGGGCATTTTTTAAATGCAATGTTTTCCAAAAAGACTATCTTAAAAATATAGTGCAGTTCAAATCCTCTGCTTCCTTTAATGCTATTTTCAGGTTGGGGTTTTTTTTCGAATTAGGTTTAGCAACATGCATGAGATGTTAGATTAAAGGGACAAGGCTTGGGTTTTCTGTGTCTGTACAGAAATAGCTGTTCCCTGGGTGGGCCAGGTGAAGCTGAGCAGAGTTATTGTCCCTTGACTTCCCCAGCCTTCTGGGTGGAGGAGGCAGAGATGGGACTGGCTGCCTGCAGGAAAGTCTGGCCAAAAGCACTGGGCCACATCCTTTGTGGAGGTAAATCAACATTGTCTGGGTGGTTCTTCTGGAACCATGATTATTTTCATCAGGATCAGGCCTTTTCCATATGGTGAGGAAGTGGTAAAGATCACAAAGGGAGGGAAATCTGTCCATGCATGGCAGTAATGGCAAGAATCCATGGGGTTTTCCTATGTAGGTCTAAAGAATGAAAGTGTGGTTCTTTCCCTTTAAGGAGACTTGCTGAGCCTATCAGACAGCAAGCCCAGATGCCCAGAGGAAGAGCAGTGCTGGTGTGAAGACACAGCCCCAAAAGGCAGAATGTCTGGATTTCATTTGCAGCTCTGCCACCAGCTTCCTGCATGACTGTGGCCTTGGGAACCAGGTCTGTTGTTCCAGCAGCCCTGTGCCCTCTGCACGGGCACAAGCTGTGTGCTCACTCAGGGCTTTGCAAAGCTGCAGAGAGCCACGTGCTGCCCTGCTTTACCCAGGAGAAGGGGATGAGTTAGTGAAGCCACTGGATCCCTGAGAGCAGGGATTGGATGCAGAAACAGGGGAGAGTGTCAGAGCAAAGCCCACCTTGCCCAGTGGCCCAGTGCTGGCAGACAGTGCACAAGGAAGAAAACAAAGTCAAGGTGAGCAGAGCCGGACTTCCAGAGCTGGGAGTGGTTTGTGTGAACTCAGCAACCCTCAAAGGATTTCTAAACCCAGGAGCATGAGTAGTCCAGGATGAGCTCTCAGGGCACCTTGGGATGGAGGAGGCCTCATTTCTTCAGCTCTACATCAGACCTGCTGGGTCACACAGGGCTTTTGTAGCTGCTGCAAAGAACAGCCTTCCCATGGCTGTGTCAGCCCTCACAAGGAAGTGATGCTGCCTGCCAGGGAATTGAGGCTAAATGTACTGGTGTTTCCTCATGCTTTGGAAAGGAAGAAAAGTCTGGAAAGAGTTATTGTTGTGGTGTAACAGGAACTTTGCCAGTATAATGTCCTGTAATAACACCTAGTCTTCCTTCAGGTCATTAAGTTACCTATTTTTTAGTACTCCTGCTCATGACAAATAGATCTTGAGTTTAGAGATGCCCTCCTTTCTCTTTCCTTTTTCCTGGCTTGCTACATATATGTATATATGTTTTCTTTTTTTGTGGCAGTGCATCCCTATATCCCCATTTAGGTGTCATCTTCCAGATCTCTCCTCCAGTGAGCTGTGACCAGATAACCAACACATTTGTGCTCTGTCTCCATGTCTCAGTGGGAACTAAAGCACGAGGAAATATTCTGAAGGGTACTAGAGATGATGAAACTGGATTTAGAATAAGGAAATATCTGTCTGCTCCCAGAGACAGTCTCACATCTGCTTTGTCTGTGCCCCACAACGGAGCTGCACCCTGGAAGCCACAGAGCTGAGTGAGGGCGGGGGTGCCTTGTGGTGGGGTTCATGCATCCGGGCTCAGGGTGGTGTGACTGTGGCTACACTCCACCTGGAGATGGCTGCTGTCCAGCTGCCTGGGAAGGGGGCTGGATGGACAGGCAGCTGTTCGCCCCAGCCAGCATGGACATGCCCAAATTCTCCTCATGAGCTACTGGAGGGTACTCAGATATTCCAGTGATGAGGGCAGTCTGAGAACCTGTTTAGACCAGAGCATGGGTTTCAGTGGCAGTTTTCTGGCTGATTAATTGGGTGACTTCATGCAAGTCTCAGCTTGCCATTGCCCTATCCAATAAATGGGAATAGCAGCATTTGTCTCCCTTTGTAAAACACTTTGAGGTCTACGGATAATCCTCCTCCTTTTTCCCACCCATCATTATGGGACCAAGTGGAATCTTACGACACGTTGAGTTTCTGTGGTCTGGCGTTTGCCAAGCATCTGAGAATGACTCTTTGGCTTGAGTTTGCAACGTCTGTGACTGCCACGTGACTTGTCATGGCAGCTCCTCGTTGAAACCAGGTCACCACTCACCTGAGAGTGCTTGAGATGGGGAGAGAGCTGAAGTGGGCACGAGGAGGATACAGACCCCAGGGCATCCTGTAGCCACACACGTCAGCAATCCATCAATAACCCACAGCACTTTGTGGTTCAAAGCTCTGCAAACACTTGAGAGTGGAAAACTCCAAACAAGAGAAGATTCCTCTTGACCACCACACTGCTCTGTTACCCTGGTGAGCAATAGGCAGAGCTGGAGAAAGATGAGAAAGATCTTCACTGGGCATGTGGAGATGTTCTCATAAGATGATGTTCAACAGTTGGAATTGAAAAACCTTGTGCTGTTGTGTACTACTGATATTTTAGGACACAGTTACTTCTTTCTCTGATTGTCCTTGGAATCATAGAATAGAATGGGTTGGGTTGGAAGAGACCTTAAAGATCATCTGGTTCCAACACCAGCCCTGCCATGACCAGGGATGTCACCCACTAGATCAGGTGGCTCAGGACCCCATCCAACCTGGCCTTGTCCAAGGAATTTCTCCTATGTTGGGATGCAAATCCATTCTTAAATCTCATCCCAAGCAGGTACCAACAGGATGTGCTACTGGAGATACTCTGTTTCTTGCAATGGCATGAAAGCAAACCTAAATGATTGCAAGTAAACCTTGAAGAAGGAAGGGAATAGCTAAGAAATCAGGTTGCTGATACGCAGAGATCTTCCCAAAGAACATTGCAAGGCTGGAGGAGCCTTAAAGAGCCAGGAAACCAGCAGAGATCAGTATCAGGTGGCAATGAGCTTACAGGAGAGAGGCTTGAAGAGAGGCTTGATCACAATCTCACAAGAGGAAGGGAAATGAGGCAGATGTATCCAGACATCTTCTGGCTGAAACTGGAAGGTGAATGTTTTTTGTTTTTTGTGGTGGTGGGGAACAGGAGCAGCAGCTTCCTGCAGAGTAATGCCCCAAGGCTCCTGTAGTCCCTGAGTAGCCAGGGGCAAGTGTTTGAAAAAATAAGCTGTAGTTGTAAGAGGAATGAGCTGGAGGTGTGTGGTGGCCTTTGCCATGTTCAGGAGCAGATCAGGGGATCCTCCTAAGTCCTGCAGCTCAGGATCCAGTGATTTGGATTTCTTCTGCTACAGCAGCATTAAAGCCAACTTCATCTTCTCATCTCATCACGTGCTGAGCCCCACCAGCAGGGGTAAAGCTTTTGAGAGGGAATAGTGCTTCTGGCCCAAACCAAACACCAACAGTTACCTGGGCCAGCTTGAGCTGCCTCTTCTCTTGTCCTTTGCCTCCACTGTATCATTACAGGATGACAGCATCAGAATTACCTGGTGCTCTCATCTCTCCTTAAATCAGAAAGAAACCCAAACAAACAAGTAACATACCAAGAGCCCGTGAGGGAGTGCACATGAAAGGCTGCAATTTCCCAGAGCAGCAGCCAGGGTCTCCTCCCTGGACAGGGCTGTGAGGGACTCAGCACCTGGCTGGGCTGGACCCAGTGCTCTGTGTTTCATGACTCCTATCAGGCATCATCTGTCCATACACAAGCTGTGCTTTACTTATAAAGTAAATTGCATTACATGGGCTATAATGTACAATTTCAAAGCAGACCCACCTTAAAAACATTTTGTTTAATAAAATAACTTAATTAGAAGAGAGCTTCTGGCTGATGTGGTTGAGGCTGTGATAATTTTTCCTTCTCAAATCATTTTCTCTGTTTATTATACTTAATTATAGTGTAATTATGTATCCATCCTCTAGGCAAATTATGCAATCAGAAAATGTGAGTGGTTCATTTGCCACTGCTGTTGGGACCAGTGTTTACATCCTGAGTACAAAATATGAGCATAAGTCCTATTATTTATAATATTACATATATACATATATATAAAAGAAGTTTCACACAGGATGAAGAATTGGTGTAAATATTTTATTGGCACTCATTTTTGCATCATCCACTCAATTCGTTTGTGGCCTACTAATAATGGAGACACCCAAAGCTCAGGTAAGTAAAATCTTTACCATGAAGTTTCTCAAACACAAATACATGGCTGAGGAATGTGGAAGTTGCACAGCTGAGCTTTAATTTTGGTAGGAGGATTATTATTACTTTTAAGAGCTGTTTTTGCATTTCACTTCCTAATATTCCAGGATATAGCACAACCAGAGAGAAAGGAACCCCACAATATCCAGTTGTGGAGTGTGGAGTTGTGTTCACATCATGGGTTCAGACTAACCT
Source organism: Passer domesticus (assembly GCF_036417665.1). NCBI lineage: Eukaryota > Metazoa > Chordata > Aves > Passeriformes > Passeridae > Passer > Passer domesticus. The sequence goes on along the minus strand of NC_087476.1, from coordinate 121,814,941 downwards.
ATTTTTAGCCATGTGCTTCGTGAAATTTCTAACCATGGCAGCCCTGACTTTAGCAGATTGACTTGTTTGTTCTTCCTCTTGTTTCCCCTGATGGGAGTTGACAGATCATGTTTGAACATACCAAAATGTGAAGCCAAGTGTCCAAATCTTGAAAACCCTCCTGAGATGGATGTTTTCTCCTTCTTTGGCCAGCTCTCAAGTTAATACAAACTGAATTCCCACTTGGCAATTTCAGCTTCTCTGTCTGTGCTTATTTTGCAGGATGAAGCCACTCTCACAAGCAGAGCAGATGGGGAGGTGACACATCTACTGCTGGAGCTCAGCCCCCCATGTTTGTTACAGCTGGCAGAGGTGAGACATCCACCTCACCATCCCACGCAGAGAAGGAAAAAGGTGATTCCTGATCATCCTCACCAGCTCTGCAGCTGCCCCATGGCCTCAAACAGCCTTTCCCTCTCCCCACCCCCAAAATGCAACCACTGCCCCATTCCTCCCTCTCCCTGAGAGGAGAACTGTCAGTTGTGGTCTCTGAGGGAAAGGCACTGCCTCAGCCAGCCTGGAATAAAGGTACAGAGTGGAGAATCAAAGCCCAGATCCAGGCAGATACTTTGTGGTAACCTAAGATGCCGTGAACATCTGGGGAGATTTTTCAAAGGAGCCAGTGAATCCTCCTGGGCAGGGGCTGTTGCTCCATCCTGACCCTCTGGGGAGCTGCATTCACCCCCACCCAGGGGAGCAAAGCAGCCCAAACAGGCTGCAAACAGCCACTGCTCCCTGTGCTGCCTGTGGCCGCAGGTGGGACACAGCACATGGGATGCCACGTGCCAGGAGCCCCCAGCCTGGAGCAGCAGCAGCTCCCTGGAGAGCTGAGGACCACAGGAGCAGGCACTGAGTCAGTCCACGGCAAGGAGGCATCTCCCAGAGCGGGGCGAGATGGAGCAGCAGCTACGTCAGGAGTTTTTGTTGTTCCCTGATGTTATCCCCACTTTCCCAGGTCCCAGGTTCAGACAGCCGTCTGCCATGCCAGACACCGAGATGCTACCCATGAGCTGGCACTGCTGCCACCAGCAAAGGGACAGGCCATGCAGGGCCTGGGCCCCGCCAGCCTCTTCCCACTGCCACTCTGCACGGCCTCATCCCTACTGCTGACACTGGGCACAGGGTGCTCTGGCCCCCTGCCAGGGGAGGATTTGTCCATTTTAGTCTCACTTGCTTTTGGGGTGTGGCCTGAAAGGGAGTGTTGGAATATTTGTAGGGGGTTTTCCACGTTTTGTTATGAAACGCTTGGGTTTTCCATGCCTTGAATTTGGGAGCACATACCTTAGCAAGCAATTTTACAGGTGCTTGGCTCCAAGGTGATGCTTCCCACCTGTTGCTTTGTAAATGCTCTGGAATGAGGGGTGTATTTAACTATTTCTGAGCAATGGGGAAGCTGTGGTGCAGTTTACCTGAGGTCAGGCAGAACTCTGAAGGAAGGGCTTGGAGCAGGAGTCAGACTGCCAAGTCCCCAGCTGCCAGGCACAAGTGGGGCTCTTCCATCCTTTCTGTCCTTTCCTGGTTTTGTTTCCCCTTGTATTCCTAGGGGGGAAACGAAAGAAGGGGAAATTAAATGCAGATTATAAACTCCAGCATCTGTGCTAGGGGAATCTGCAACCAAATGCAAGTGGATGAATTTGATGCAGTATTGGCCTCTGATTCTTAAAGAACTTCTTTTCTCAGAGGGAACTGGTTCAGAAACCATCCAGGAGCTAAAACCCCAGAGCTGTGAGTGAGGACAAGAGCCACCCATGGCTCTTGAATGTCAGTTATTGGGAAGCCATAAGGGAAGCCTGGGCTGTTTTTCTCTCTTGGAGCCCCCCTGGAAGCCTCAGCCCCAGAAATGTGTTCCAGCACATGCTGAGCCTCACAGTGTCCAGGGGAGCATTGCACCCATATCTGAGCTGTCGTGAGCTAAAGCCAGCAGAAGTAGCTTTCCATTCACACCTTCTGTTTTCATATCAGCATGCCATAATGACATGAGGCAGCAGATGGATGCAGACCAGGAAGAATATTTGGACATATTAGGCAATGGGGATTGGTCCATTCAGCTCACACATCTCCAGCTGAGAGATCACAGGGCTGCAAAGGACCAAACTGAAAGCTTTTCATAAATAGAAGCAAACTGGGCTTTGCCCAGGTTTATTGAACATTTTATTCAAACCACCAGCTCCTGTCCCAGTCTGCATAACCCCACACCCTGCCCTTTAAATTGCTAACAGAATGACCCCATTTTCATTGGTTTCAGAGTCTTTCTCAGAGTTGTCACCTTTCCCCTCTGGGAAAGGGCTGAACAGCAGACATCCAGCTAAAATCCTGTGTCAACAGATAAAGGTAAAACACACTTTTCAGTCAGCTATGGGGTGTGTTTCCCAAAAGCTCTGGTATCGCTGGTCTTCTCTATTTTGTGTAACTATTACTTTGCCTGATAGAAAGGAGCAATGCTCGACCATCTGGTAGCAACACCACCATAATTTGCTTCACTCACTCTGCCTTCAGCAACAGGAACGGAACTTCCTTCTTGTTTCCCTTGATCTCTCAGCCCTGTGCTAGAGAGACAAAGCCAGAAGGAGCCGTGGGGGAGTGAACTGTGCCCTGAACTGGCTTTTTGAGTTTTGAGGGACATCTCTGATTGTGAGTGAGATTCCTTCACAATTAGGACATTTCCCAGTTCTGTGTGAGCACGGGGATGAAGAACTCAGTAACCCCAGCTGGGAGAAGACACTGGGTGTCATCCTATGTGCAAATGCCACTTCCACCTCCAGCAAAGCCTGGGCACTGGGATCACATCACCTGGGCCTCGTGCCTGGGGAATCACCACTGAGGTCAATGCCACCAAACAGCACCACACACACACACACACACACATCCAACATGACTGTGAGGGAGGTGCTGAGCTCACTCATGTCCAGCATGGAGAGATCTCCATCAGGGACCAAGCCACTTCTTCATCCCCATTACTTGTTCCCTTAGAAACCTAAACCAGGGAAACTACTGTTTGCTGCCATTCCTCTACATCAAGAGGAATATCCAGACCTGTACTCCTGTTTATCCACTCTTGGTGAGTGTAGTCAGACAATGAAGGCCTGGATGCTGGAGTTTATGGCTTAAATCAGTGGGATTATTCATGAGCTGAGAGATAACCATGTGCTTTTATGCTTGGCTGGAGCAGCGTCTCAAGCTGGCAGCTGGGAGTGAAAAGCTCTGAGTCACCGGGTCCCTCCTCTCTCTCCTTCCTGCGGGACCAGTCTGCCCGTGTCTGCTCCCTGCCTGCTTTTATCTGATGGCTGCTTTCAAATGGCCCCAAAGGCCTCTTCTGGCCTGATGAAAATTCAGTAGAAGCTGGACTAGGTGGAAAGATGGGAGGACATTTAACTAATGAAAGTGCTGGGGCTCAGGAAGGCAATTACATCCTTTCTTCCTCCTGACATTCCCACACAGGCTACTGGTGATTGCTGCAAAATCTTCTACGGGCAGAGAGGAGTGGGAAGCCATGGAAAGGGTGAGACAAGGCCCTCTGAGCTTGGGGGAGGCTCTGTGGTGTGGTGGTTGGGGTGACCAGCACAGCAGGTTCCCAGCAGTAGTTACACCTTAAAAGAGGCTCCTTTCAATTAAAAACTTGATCCTTCAAGCCTCTGCTTCACCTATGTACTTTGTAAAACAAAAACAGGCAAAAAACTAGAGACAAACAGAGATGCAAGGGCGAAATGCATGTGTTTTATCCCCAAATATACAGAAGTCCCCAGAGGGGTTTTCACACTCAGCATGTCCCTCTCTAAAGAAAAGATGGTTTAAAATACAGACGCCCATCCCTTGTCCTGCTGTTCCTGTGCAGTGGTGGTCAGTACTGCAGGGGGTCTCTCTCCCCGTGGACCTGTGCAGGACCCACTCAGTGCTGAGTTTTAGGAGAGACAAGCAGTGTGAGCTGCCCAGGGTGCAAAGGACTGAGTGGATCGAGGGCTGATGGTGCCTTTTCCTGGTCCACTTGTCCCCTTGCCACCATTCCTGGGAGGAGAAGTTGTTCCTGCAGCCCTGCTTCAGTGCACCCCTGGTTTTGGGGGAAGCTGCCTTTGGCACACGTCTGTAAGATGGGCTGTTCTGCACCTCCCTGTTGGTTAGCAAGTCAAATAGGAGAGTGTGAGAAACCCTGCATAGCTACAGCTGCTGTGCCCAGGAGAGAGTGCAGGCAGAGGAGCTGTGGGCATCCTTCCATCAGTAAATACAACTGCTCTCACTTTCCATTGATAGACATCAAAAAGCAATTAAAAATCAAGCTCTTCAAATTGATAGGTCTCCTGAATTTGAAACATTTTTCATTATTTGGTTGGTATCACTGCCTAGATTAGATTATTTTTTTAAAGAGAAGATTAAAATAAACAATATTCATGGTATAATTATTTGAATGACTAAGAAGCTACAGCTTTATTTTTACTTCACAGAGGACCAGGAGATGTTTTTAATGATATGTTTTACTCACATAGAACCTTTCATCCAAGAATCTCACACTGCTTTTCAAATAATTAATTAATCCTTGTACCTCTCCATGAGACAGTTATTATCTCTGATGTTACTGATGGGTAAGCAAAGGCACAAAGGCGTCAAGGCACAAACTGTTTTCCAAATATTAATTAACTAATTCTCCCAGCACTCTGTGAGACTGTTACTATCTCTGCCACTACCACTGGCTAAAGTAAGGCACAAATCTGGACTAACTCACCCGAGGCCATGCAGGTGAGTCAGGAGCAGGACTGAGAATAGCAATGAGCGGTCTCTGAGCTCATTGTTTCCAGCAAGTCCCACCCCTATTCCTGACAATGGGCAGCACATTCCCGGTGTGAAGCACAGCTGAAACCAGCTGCTTTATGAAAATACCTGCTCTGCTCTGCCTCCATCCACTGGAGATCATGTTTGCCCACATCAATCTGCAGTTTCTTTTGAACTTGTTGTGGCTGGTGGAGGCCAGAGTACCCGTGAGGAGCAGTGTTTGGTTTAAAGGCCCTGGGGAGCTCTGAGATGGTGGTGGGGCTGTCCAGCAGCACACAGTGCTTCCAGAGCTCATCCCTGTGCCAGCCTGTGTGCCATCCTCGGGCCAGCACAGCCTGGGCTCAGCCAGGCACAGGGTGCCACGGGCAGGTGCAATAGGCTGAGCTGCTGAAGCTGTGTGTGCTGCCCCATGTACCCACCTCCTCCTTTGGCACATGGCAGTGCAGGATCTGTAAGGGTCTGTGCAAGGGAGTGTGGAGGAACTCAGCAGCCAAACCCACCTTGTCCCTTGCACAGTCCCTCAGCTCAGGCTTCCTCTCTGTTTATCCCATGGAGCAGGAACCTTCTGTCCTCCCCAGGAGGGAGAGGAAAAGGCAGGAAGCTGGAGGCACTCTCTGCCCCCAGGAAGGGTCCAGCTGTGGGATTCTCTGCACAGGCACCTGAACCCTCACCACAAGCACATCCCAGCTGAGCTATTTCAAACATGGGCTTGGCCCCATCAAATGCACTCTCATTTCCACATGAAAGGGCTGGAGAAATATGAAGCCAGCTCATCTGTATTGATAAAAATTTGGCATTACTTTCCCCCAGTTATCTAAGCTTTCTGTGTACCTTAATCACAAGGCAAAAACCTGGAAGATGGGGTGCATCTCAGCTGTCTTTCTGGGGGTGGGGTTTTTGGGGTTTTTTTGGGTGATTGTCCCTTTTTTCCCCTAAACTTCCTTTGTCCAGTTCCACTCTGCTGCAGTCTGATTGCTCTCTCCCCTCTGCAGCTTGGATGCCTCACTCTTCTTGCTCCAGCTCTGATGCAAGCGCTGGGGTGCCGAGTTTGCCAAAGCTGGCACGAGCACCCCGTGCCCGTCTAGACACAGCCTAACTGTGGCACTAATGCCAGGCTTCCACAGGCTGAGCTCGTCAGAGCTCTGCCCACGGTCAGCACTTTGATCTTTATCCCTGAAAACCACAGCCATTGACAAAGGTAAAATGAATTTCTGGCTTTGAAAGACTTTGATGGCATTCCTCTGTTTTGGTTTGCATTTTGTTGTTTTGGTTTTTTTTCACTTCTCCTTTGCTTTTCCAGCTGAACTTCATCATAAAGCTTCTGATTACAGCTGCAGCTCCAGGACCAGAGAGAGGTCATGCTGTCTTGCTTTCTGCTGGTTTAAAATCTGAAGGGGAAACCCTGGGACACTTCTGAGTCTGCCAGTGAGTGAAATGTAAACCATAGTGGGAATCGGAGATAGAGGCCCCTCAGGATCTGGTCTTGTACCTTCTTTAGAAAAACAAACCAAAACAAAACAGTCCTGAGTAAGGCCAAGTGTCAAGAGCAGGAGAGAATGAGAACTATTTGGTGTTAGATTTCTAGCTGGAAATCTGTGGCCTGCCAAGCACTGCTGTTTGCCTCCGTGTAGCACTGGCTGAGCTGAGCAAGGCCTTCTGTCAGACATTGCACAGAAGGGCTGTAAGAGAGCCCTGCTGGAGGTGCTCCTCAAGATGTAAACATGGTGAGCACATCAGTGCTGCTGCTCCATCTTCTCAGTGGGAAGGGTCACACAGGGCACCTGCATCCACTGAAGGGCTCCAGGTGCCTTCACGGCAGTGATCCCATCAAGGCTGTCAAAGAAGGCAGAGATGGCATCTCTGCTGGCAGGCTGTTGGCTCCAGACGTGGTGGCTGTGCTGTCACACACAGCTGACAGTGCTGCCTCGTGTGTGCAACCATTTCTGACACTTTCCCTGCTCTGAGTTGCAGGGTTCGGCTCGCTGAGGGGAAGTGCTGCACATCCCTGAGCAGCTCTCTTTGCTAGAGAAAAAGTCAGCAGCTTTGAGCCAGACTTTTCTCTTTGTGAGGTTATAAAAGCCAATTGTGAGATGCCTTGTCCCTTTGAATTTACTGGAGGAACCACTTCACAGGAGGGACCTTCAGTGAGGTACTTCCACCAGCCTGGATGAATTTCAGTGGAAGCAAAGGAGGGGGTCCTTCCACTGGGCCTGGAACGAGAGCAGGGATTGAAGGAACTGGAGGTTAATACCATGGACAGTGCAAAAGGGGGAGGCTTTAATTAAGGGAGATGGACACTGTTTGTTTGCATATCTGTAAAAATCTTCCAGGGACTGGGAGTGAAACCCAGGTTTGCTGAGGTCAATGGGATTTTTGCCACAGATGGCCAGGAGGGCCCAGCTCTCTCCCTAAACACCTGCATGGAAAGGTCCAGAGACCTTAAGTGCTGGCAGTGACTGGAAGCACCTACAGGGATGGCCAATCCCAAAGGTAGAACATCCCAGAGCAGATTTTAGGGTGTCCAGCTCCTGGTGAGGAGAGTCCATTTGCCAAAATGCACTTTGTTAAACAAACAAGTGAAAACCAGCTTCGCCTTCAAGGTGGCTCCCAGCTGGAGCTGACTGAAAACTTTCTTCTTATCATATATAAATATCACATACACACATATAGTTGGCAAGGAAAAACCTTATCTAGCTGGTGTGTCTATTTGAGATAGAAGGATGTTTACATTTTATGTGTATAAATATATTCCTAATATCTAAAAAATATTACTTTTCCTGAACACTTGACCAGCTGATTCACAGATGCCAAATGTTGAGACAATATATTAAATAGAAATGTTGACAGTTTCCCATGGAGAGTTTTCTGCAGCATTGAAGAAGCTCTGGTCAACATTTGCTTTGAGATTTGAAGGAATTTGGTTAACATTTTGCTGTTGCCCATTGCTGAGTGCTCTGAGTTGAGCTGGGACCGGAGGAGCACTGGATGAGTAAAGCTCTTCTCTTATTTACAGCCTTGTCGAAACAATGAAGGAGCAGGAATCTCCTTGGAGAGCAATGGATCACAGCACTTGTCAAGATCATTTCCAAATCAAAGATGACTTCCAAGGAGCAGCAAGGGCATAATTTTGGAGCCAGTCAAGCCAATGGCAAAAATCCCAATTTCTGCACAGTATTCTTAATGAAGCTTCTGAAATTTTGGAGCTTCATGTACTATATATTATATATTAGAGATGATATTGTGGCTGAAAGGTCCTGCCCAAATTCAGCATCTGTGAGCCTTACAGAGGTATGACCCTAAAAAGGAGTGATGAAAAAGGTCAGCCTAGTTTAAAAACAAATACCACGTTTATAATGAGGCCAAAGGGAGAATGAAGAATTCAGTACTTAATACTGACACCTGCCACTTGCAAAATATCTTCACCACTAGAAACAAATATCTGCGAGAGTTTGGAAAAGTTTGGTCACTCATTTGTTCCTCCTTTGTTTCCATTTCAGTCACGGGTCCATCTGCCCAGTGACAGCACTGACATTGTAAATGTCACGAAGTGAAGCTGCTCCAGGAGCTGCTCCCAGGTGAGAAGGCAACAGGAACAGCTATAATTCTTACCAAAACAAAACAAGGCAAAAGAGTATTTGCTCATGGTTTTGGATATAGTTGTTAGGTCCCAGGCACAGAGATTAGTCAGAGTACCCATAAATATCACTGTCACAGAAACTCTGATTTCCAAGTTCTTTGCTTTGAAACCCCAGCTGAGCTCTGGCTGCTGCGCTGGGAAATCCAACGCCAAGGACTGAGATTTGCCCAGTTCTTGGTCCCCAGCAGACCATTTCAGGAGGGGAAGCAAGAGGCACATCCATGCGGGGATCTCCCAGTAGCAAAATTCCCCCACTGCAAATCCTGCAGGTGACCCCTCGAGCTCCATTCCCAATGTCACAGCTTCCAGCGGCATCGTCCAGGAGGGATCAGCCCCAGGGTGACAGAGCAGATGTGGAGCCTGGCAAAACACCCAGGCCAAGTATCACAATGCTCAGGTCAGTTTTCTCTCCTCTCTGCAGGTCTCTGCTGGGAACCAGAATCCTGGTCCTAATAAATATGGCAGTTCTGACTGTCTTTTAAGAAAATTTAGTTTCCTAGAGGAACCTCAGACAAAAGAACCAACCCAAGATATTTATCACTTCACACTACGTTAATGCAAACAAAAACATTGCACGCTGCAATAAATCCATTACGGAGTCTTACCAGAACAAACTGATATTCCCATGGGGCCAATTTCAAGCTGGAAGGGTTTGGGTTGGTTTTTGCTATTAATATTCTTTCGTAATGGAGAAGGCATTTTTCAATTGAATGAAAAACTTTGCCTCCAAAAATGTCCAGTTTCATTGAAAGATTTAGAGGTTTCAACAAGAAAAAACTAAGACCAGCAATTCGATGATTGCCTGAGTGAGAGATTTCTTCAGTGTTCCCCCTCTCCCCATCACCTCAAAAAAAGTCTAAAAGTAAAATATTAACTGAAAGAACCAAATCCATCCATGTCATCAACGTTTTTCATGGGGGAGAGCCATAGTCCCTGGCTACCTCCATCATTTACATTGCAATAATGATATGTTTATGTGTTAAAATTGGCTTGGCCGAGTCAGGAATGCCCCCAAAGACTCTCTGAGAGACATATTTGTACCTGCAGAGCAGGACTGGGGCAGTCACACATAGGCAGGGCCAGCCCAAGAGAGAGAGTCCCCTGGATTTGCAGAAGCAGAGCTCAGCAAAGCCTGGCTGAATGGCACCATTTAATCCTGAAAGGAGAGCCCAAGTGCCAGCCAGCACGAGGAGATAAGGAGCACCCTGGAGAAGGGCACAAAGGTGCCACTGAGGAGCAGCACTGGGCTTTGCTCCCACAGGGGTCACAGCTGGGTCCTCTATTAAATTTTTCTCAACACAGCAGTATTGAGAATTATACCAAGTTACTCACTAGTATGTGACAGTCCTGGCATCTGCAAAGACAGTCAAAGGCTCTGTTATCTTTTTTATAAGCTGGAGAATTTGGCTCTGAGGAGACAAAGGTCCAACAGAGCATGTGGGGAGTATCACTCATGTAAGTAAAGTGGTACCTCTGTCTCTGTGAAGGTTCATCCTGGGTTTAGCTACAAGAGCCTCCATCTGGAAATACCAGTGACTGGTAAAAATGTGTCTATTCTGATTTTTTTTTTAATTATCTATTATAGTAGAAGGAGAAACTATTTCCATTTCATTACCAGTATCCTTTTGGAGCTGAGGTTCCTTTGTGCACGAGCTGCATTCAGGTTTGGCACACTAAGTCATCAGTGTGGCAAAGCTGTTCTCAGTCACTGCTCTGTTTATTTTCAGTGCCCCATCCTATCAGCTCAGATTGAGTTGGGAAGAGGTAAAGCGAGGAGAACAGGCAGTTTTTAAGGTCGCACCAAGAAGAAGGTAAGAAAATATAATAAATTTTATTTCATGCCTTCTTGCCAATTGCTAGAAATGTGCAGTCCATATGAATGCATATAACAAGGAGGGAATGTTGGGAAAACCAATAAAGATTTTGTGGTCTTAACTATAATGAATGTAGTTTGATATAGAGTCTGTTTTTCACTGCATGGCAAAATGAATCATAAAATACTGGACCTTGAAACTCCTGCATTTTTTAACAATAGCCTGGGGACGGTTTACAGTGTAATGAATTGTAATTAACCCACCTTCAAAATCTTTTATGAGTATTTTGCCAATTAGCTTCGCATGCTTGCTAATGACTCATGGCCAGCGCATGTCTTTACAGAGCAGGGTTCACAGCACACACCAGCCCGGGAAGGCAGCAGAGGGACACAGGATGGGGAGGGACATGCAGGTAAGACCCAACCAGTCCCAGCAACCTACATATTTCAGCATTCAAAGAGCCTTTGCTGTTCTCCCAGCCCCAAAATAACTGCAATAATGTATAGCGACGTCAAAAGGCTTTGGTTTCCGAAGGATTGCGAGGAATGCAAAGGGCTCAAGTCCTGACATCTGTTGTTACTTAGTACTAACATATATAATGCTGCTAATTGCTGAGCCATCTTTGTTTTCCTTACTTAGCACTAGGGTTAGAATTATTTTATTTTTGTGGTTCATGGCTTCCTGCCACTTGCAACACAAAGTCCACTCTAAAGAAAATAAAACAACTACCAGGCTGCCTACTAACAGTGAGTGGAGGGCTGGGGCTGCCTCTTCCCCCTCTTCTGTTTTAGGTTGTGTTTTGGTTCCTTTTGGGTTTTTGTTTTTAATTAAGGTAAAATGAGACAGCAGAGCTGGGACCTGACCAGTGTCACAGCAAAAGCCACACGGGCCAGTATGGCACCTCCCAGGCTCCCCTGTCCCAGCATGGGCAGGAGGTGAAGCAGGCAGTGCAGGATCCATCCCTCCCCTGCTGTCCCCTCCTCGCTGCAGGCAATCCGCGGTTTATGGACTTCCCGAGGCAGAGGCTGCCTCCAGACCAGTGTGTTTTAACAGCCACCCATGGATCCATCCTCCTCAAATGTTTTTGATCCTTTTCTCAAGCCATTTATAACTTTTGGCCTCCGCAACATCCTGTGGCAATGAGTTCCACAATTTAATTATGCTTTGTATGAAAAAGTACTTCCTTCTGTTGGTTTAAACCTTCTTGTGTGACAGCACCACCAGGTCCCTCTAATTCTTAGGAGAACCAGTGAACAGCCAGTTCCTATTTGCTTTTTTCTGTGTCAGTCATGATCTGACAGACCCTCACTGAACCTCCTGCTTCTGTGACCCCTTTCCACCTTGAAGGCTCCTCATCTGCTTATTTTTCCATCTTTGTGGAAGCTGTTGCCCATCTCTCCTCATCCTGAGTGTTTTCCTTCCTGTGCTTTCCAGTTCAGCCCAACTCTTCTGGAGTTCCATGGCCAGAAAACTCTGCCATGGAGATGCAGTTTCACTGAGGAGTGCTGTAATGATGTTTTCTGATTTGTTCCTGGCTCTTTGCCAGCTCATTCCTAACATGATTTTTGTCTCTTCTGATGGACTTTAAATGATATTTGCAGAGGCCTCCCAGCTCTCTTTGCCCAATATTATTTTTAGGGCTCATCTGTGTGGAAGTGCAGTGAGGGTGAGGGTTGTGCACTGCCCTGCCTTTGTTGGCACTGCCCAGCATCAGCCATTTCACTGCCCAGCCACTCGGCATCGTGACCCCTTTCAGCTGTGCTCTGTAGCCACATTTGCATCATCTGCAAAATTTCTCTTGGCTCTGTCCATCCTTTTTACCAGGCTATTTATTATTTATGAATATGTATGAACACTATCTAATTAGTATTTCAACAACAACTCAGTTCTAAGTAATGCATGAAGCCTCTCTCACACAAAGATGTGTTGCTGGTGTGCAGACACCAGCCAAGGCCTCGAGGGGACCCACCAGTGACCTCCAGTGACTGTGAAGGTTCAGAGATTTATACCCATCCTCCAAAAAGGAGCTTTTAACTCCTTATAGCTGCAGGAAAGAACTTTCTTTTACCATCTCTTATCATGAAGCCTTGTTGCAGACAGTTTTTAGGCATTTATGTTTATTGGCACAACTCTCTGAACTCCTCTGAGCGTGTTATCAATATTGAGTGGGTAAGCAGAGAAATCAGTGATAAGAAGGCCCATCTGCTGTGTCAAGTATTTCACTCCCCAGGCAGGGATATGTCATTTGTTAGTTTATTATGTTTAGTAACTCGCAGTCTGTCCCTGTTGGCTCTGCAGACCATGGAACACAGGTTGGTAAGAAAGACTCAGCTACACCAGTGCCTTTTGTTGCCAGGTACAGAATCACTCCTGTTTACAGGTGAACTGCACACCTTTGGCACTGAATTCCTGAAGGTCACCAGCCCAACCCACAGAATGTTCCTGAATGCCCTATTGCAGGAGAGCTGAGAGGTGGGCTTGGCTTGGTGTGCCTGGAAAATGCCCAGTGCTGCTCTCAGCTGCCCTGCTGTCATGGAATTGTCAGCTACACTGGAAGCAAGTTGGCCTGAAACTGCCCTCCTTGCACACTCAGCTGAAGAGATTTTTCCCTTTGCCAGTTCTGCTGGAGGCTCAGCCCTCATGGCAGTGTGAAACCCCACAGGGCAGTTAGCGTTGCCAGGCCATTTCCTTGTGTCACTAAACGTCACCTCTGCTCTGTTACCCCATGTCATTCTCACTTCCCTGTCAGTCTGCTGCCCCAGGGTTTGGCAGGAAGGGCCAAACTTGTGACAAACTTCACCTGAGACTCAGCTTGTGCCTCATCCTTGAAAGCCCTGCTTGGGAAGCATCCCTGAGTGCTGAGCCCCTGCGCTGGCTCTGCTGTGGTGCCACATGGAGTTATCAGGAGTTTCTGAGTGTTACCTCTCTGGCTGTTGCTCCATGCACACTTTGCACCTGGAGAACCTGTTTGCTGGACATGCAGGTAATCCACTGCAGAACTGTATCACAGACATGACGTGGTGCTTGCAGAGAGCCTCAGTGGGAGGGCAGCTGAGATTCACTGCAGGAATTGTACAGTTCTTGCTGTGACTCCTCAGAGTTGAGCACCATGTTTGGACCACAAGTTTTTCCAAAGAAAAACTGCAATATCTGCATATTTCCAACCATACTGATCCTGCTGTAGTGACCTCAATTGCAATCCCAAATCTTCAACCTGATTTTCCTCTTCTTAATTCAGTGGGAGCTTTTCCTGTACTGTGCAGGACTGGACCATGTGTGTACATCCAGGTCGTGGAAAAATATTATTTCTCTACTAAATGAGATCACTGTGTAGAGGGACTGCATTTACAGTCCCAACCACTTCCATACATTTCCACTTTTCTGCACTGGGGCCTAATCCTGAATCAGGGAATGGTGGCATAAAATTCAATCAGGGTTATTATATGTGTTATTTTAGCTGATCTAACATGTCACAAAAATGTGTTGTATCTCTATTTTTTTTTAAGAGCAAAATTAAACATATGGTTATGTAATCAGTGGGAATCACTAGACACCTACACAGGAGAGCTGCAAGCCTGGAAATGCTCAGATACATATTTGAAGTAACACCACAGGTTTTTTGGGTGGGATTCTTTGCACTGCTGCACTACGTCTGCACAAATAATTTGGAAGTTGACCACTCAGGTAATGTAATCCAAAATTCTGTTGCCCATGTTGCAAACAGAAGAGGAGGAGAGAACATTTCATTCCTGTCTCAGGCGGAGCAGAGCACAGCTGTGGTGTTTCATGGCAGGCAACACCACTGCTGTAACCCAGCAGAGCACTGGTGGGGGGTGTGAACTGAAATAATTGCTCTTCTGCCAAAGAGCTGAGGCAGAATGAGTTCTTTTTGACTTTTTTTTTCCCCCTTCTCGTTGACTCCAAAGCATAAAAGCAATCAGTGTTCCTGCAGTGCAGTAGGGACTGCAGATGTGACATCAGCACCCTGGCATGCTGGAGCTGTTCTTTCTGTGCACAGAAAGGGAGGTCTAGCGTGGCTGGCTGGGGAGTGATGGAGGTGCAGGGACTCCCAGACTGCCCAGCTGAACCTCCCCATTCTGCTGCTGTGCCTTTCACCAGCTGCAGGACAGGGATCTCAGCACTGAAGCCAGTCCAGGTGTGCTGGGGATGGGATAATGCATCAGTTATCACACATCCTGTCACACAATCACTGAGCTTCAAGAAGAACTCTGAGATTCTTGAGCCAACCTTGATCACCACCTGCCAACCAGACAGTGGCACTGAGTGTCACATCCAGGCATTTCTTGAACAATTCCAAGGACCCTGACTCCACCACCTCCCTGGGCAGCCCATTGCAAAGTTTACCAACCTTGGCACTGAAGAAATTCCTCCTGATGTCCATCCTGAACCTATCCAAACTCTCAGGGCTGATCCACTCCCATCACTGATTAGCATCTCTCTTTTTTATCTTCTTTAGCACTTAGCCTCTAACACCTGATGGAAATTTGAAAGGCTGGAAGTGTCTACTGCACCCTTGAGTAAAATGCCATCCATTTTACAACAGACCAATTCATGCATTTGTCTGTAAATTCCACAGTGCCTCTTTGTTTAAATGCTTGCTCCTTATGCAGGATTATTCACTAAAGTCTTTTATTCTTGACATCCCCCACAGTTTAAAAAGGAACTTTTCTCCATGTTGACAAGCTGTATGTGAAGCAGCTCCTCAGGCTGGGGTGGCTCAGTGGCTTCCCTTGGATCAGTAACACTGGACAGGTTTTTTGGGAGGGTCTTTGTGGTTACCTGCGTTCTTTTGGGCTAAGCATTCATTTCTTAGGCAGAAACATATTTTTATATAATATTTTCTTCCCTGAAAAACAGATTTTCTGTTGTGCTTTCCAAACAGTAGCTGGGAACCAGGCTCTAATTCCAGCCTAAGCCCATCTATGGCATCTCTTACCAGTCTTGCACCTCTGCACCCCTTTGCCTAAAGAGTTCTTCTTTCATTCTTTAGACAGAGACACAGAGCTACATCACACTCTAAGTTATAGACTACTGAGCAACCAGGGACTTCTGCCAACTTGGAAACAAGATATGAACTAAAGAGTTTCTATTTTTGCATTAAAATGGAAACAGGTGGGAAGGACGCGTGGAACTTATCAAGCCACATAAATACTTTTTTTCATGTTAAAATCTGAATGGAATGGAAATTACAATCTTCCAGTGCTGCTGCAGAGCAGCAATATTGAGTTTCTCCTTACTCAGCCTTTAGCAGTAAGGAACCAGGTGCAGTGGAGCTGGAGTTCTGGAATTTGCTTCCCAACTCCATCTAACTCTCTCCTAGGTCTGCCCTATTTTGAGTTATTGCTCCACCTGGCACAGGGGATGTTGCTGGCTCTGGAGAGAAGAGTCAAGTCTTGCATTAGTTTTTTTATAAATTGCTAGCTGGAGAATAAGAACAGGAATGAACTGCTGCATGGCAGAAATCAGTGGTTTTCCCTTTTCCTACCTGATTTATGGCAGTGAACCTCCACTCCCACACTGAGCGAGGTGCTTTGGCTCAGCTCAGGTATTTGCTGCGTGTGAGCACTGAGCCAGTGTGTGGTGGGGAGAGCAGAGCCACACCATAGCTCTGCCTTTTGAACCAGACCTTTCCCACCCCCTTCCCACCTCCACGGCAGAAAACCTGAGGGAAGTGCCCCAGCTGAGGTGGAGCATGTTCCTAGCAGGACTTACTAAAGCAAAACCCACATCCAAAATAATTTTTGAAATTATGACATAGTGTAAATGAGACAGACTTTCCCAAAACACTTGGCTGTCTGTTGTCCAGGGAGTAGGAGCAGCTGCAGTTCTGGTTGGACAAATAAGTAACCAAATGGATGGACAGACAATCTAACAGACTCCTGACTGTCTTCACTCACCCTTAATTAACAGTTCCCAGTAAACAGCCCTGGCTCTGTCATTATTTTAGAGCAGGAAGATATTGATACAGTACTGCAAATATTGCCATCAGCCCAGCCACAAATGTAACCCATGTGAAATCCTACTGGAATCAAATGGATCTGTCAAACTGCATCTGTCCAGCTCAGCAAAGAGCCTGGGACCTTGAGCTTTTCCAGTAAAATGTCCTGCATGGCCCATTCCATGGGAATGTGCCATGTCTGCAGTGCTCTGTGCCACAGGCACCAGGGCAGCCTGCTACTGGCAGTAAGCTCCAAGTCTAAATGAGCTTAAAAGGGGATTCAAACACTTCTCCTGTTATCAAGCTGCATTTTTAATTCAAACTAAGAACAGCTTTCTGTTATGTTAAGGTTTGGAGGGCTGGCCAGTAATATACATATGTATTTGATTTTTTTTACCATTTTGTGCTTACTGGTTGTTTCTTGTTTGCAACAGAATCTGGAATCCAAAGAGCAAAGTATTTGCAAAAGCTCTATGGCTTCAAGGTCTTTGAACTCCCAACACCAGGAGGAGAGGAAAAGCTCCCAAGACAGGCTGTTCTCCTGAGGCTCTCAGCCCAGTTTCCAGGAACTGGGGCAGTTCCAGTGCATTCAGGAGGATGGATTTTCCTCCAGAGGGAGGAAATATCAGGTACAATTCAACTATGCAACCAAAGCATTGACGTTTGCCTGTCACTTGTCTAGACACAAGTTTCAAAAGGGAGTAAAATAAAAGGAAGAAAAATACCCTGTCTGGGAATTCTTACCCAGTGACTTGCACAGCCCAAGAGCTGGGTAATTCTCCTCAACTGAATAAACATCAGAGGCTGTCTGAGAGCAATTTGGCTCCAGAACAAATATTGTTACTGCATTCTTTGCACCTGCAATGGCCAGGGAAATGATCATACACCCTCTCCACATCTTCCTGAGGCAGGCTTTGAAAGCAGCTGGGAAGCATCTCCCATCTGCCAGGGCACAGAGGTCTGTGTGGGCTCCAGTGAGACCCTGCTGGAATCATCACATCCCACAGGGAGGGGTGGGGTCAGCCTCCCAGGGACAAGGAGTTACTGGTGGCCTCCTTGAGGGACTCAAGGACCAGCACTTGGGAGGAGGAATTGCTGTGGGTGATGGTCTCACCTGGTGCCACCTCAGGCACATGAGCACAGCCATGGCTGATGCCCCTGTGCGTGCTTAAATCTGAGTTCATCAGCTCCACAGCTGCTCAGCTAACAGGGCCTCAGGACAGATAAAAACAGGGTAAATTGTATTTTAAAGTGTCTCTGCTGCAAAAGAACTTTTTCCCTGGATGAATCCCAGGCAGAAATAGATTTGTCTAATAAGGAGATCTTGTGTCTCACTTGGAACTTAATTCAGTCCTGAGTCACAAGTTACTGGGTTTGTGTTGCTCTTTGAGGAGATTTCCCTTATTTCCCTGTATTTCTCTTAATTTTTTGTAAATTTAGTGAAATTGCTGTGGTTCTGTCTTGTATCAAGAACTTTTCAGGTTATTTGCATTTATCAAAAGCACAGAAAAAAAATGGACAAACTCCATGTTCCACTGGAATGGTTTGTCCACAGTACATAAACTGTTGTATCCCAATTTGCCACCCTGCATTGCACTAGCTGTAGAATTTGGTCATTTAGTCCTGTACAAACCCCAATAATTTGCTTTTTAAATATATCATAAATAAACATGCATTTATTTATTACATGAAGCACATGTGGTGCAACAGGCTGGTGAGGAGGTGGCTTTGCTCACTCACATTGCACAGTAGCAACAAGGGTAGGAAGTTTTATACCGTGAGGAACTCACTGCCTTAGGAGGGTATTTTTGAATTTTGTTTTTAAATTATACCTACAAACACATGCACAAAGTCCTTGTTTTCAGTCATCTCAACATTATCAATCTCTGCATCATCTGCCAGATTTAAAAACAGATGATGACAAAACAATTTAAGCTGAGAAAAAAAATGGTGGGTAAAGAGGAGAAAAGATGTGAAGAGAGGGATTAGATTATTATGAGAGAACAAAAAAAGAGACAACACTGAATTACAGAGCCTAAATTCAAAAGAATTATGCCAATTTCAGTTAGCTAAGTAGCTGTAAAGACTACCAAATATTCCTTATGATTCTTAAGCATATTAACAGATAATTATTCATATCTGTCCATGAAAATTAACCCTCACAAGAATGCAATTTAATCACTGCAAATTCAGATTGGCAGAAAAAGCACTCTGGGCTTTGTATCACTTGACTGAGCTTAGCAAATGAAAACACAGGAGATTTGGTTGATCCTCCACAAAGCTTTCAGGATGTGACATGATCAGAAAGGAGCAGGACAGTCTCGTGATGAGGTTTTGATTGTGGGGTGGTGCTGAGCGCTGGGCTGGACTCGTGAGCTGTGCTGCTCATCCCTGCAGGGGGATGAGGCCCGGCATGAGCAGCATCCCTCTTGCTCTGTTGTGTCCTTTTGGACAAGGAGCAGCGTGTGCCCCGGCACTGTGTGAATGGCCCTGCAGCAGCACCGTGCTGACTCAGGGATGAGCCTGAACAAAACCTGGCCGTTTGTGCCCCAACAAGGGAAGGCCCTGCAAACCCCGTGTGTCAGAAAGTGTTCTGCTCCTCTCACCACGCTGACAGAGCCCCAGTCACCTCGCCCACCTGGTACCCCCACCATTCATTCCTGCTGAAGGCATTCCTCTGGGGATAGCTGGAACATCCCAGGCTCCCTGAAGGAGCAGCCCCGTTAGCAGAGCCCCTGTTAGATCCAGCCCAGACTTCCCCACAGTACCACATCATAAAACCATCGTGCATCTGGCCCAAATTTAAGGCACAGTTAGCGGAATTGATACAAGAAAGAAACCAAGGACTGAATTAGTATCCCACAAGGTTGTTTGGGTTTTTTTCCATGTCCCAGAAGAAGTGAGGAGCCATGTGGAGAAGTTCCTGGGTCCGCCTCCGAGCCCCTCCCAAACGCTCTCTAGGTTTTACACTCTTTCAAACAACTTCATTACCTGCCCTTTTTTTTGTTGCCAGGAGAGGTTAACAAAATTACCGAGGGATGAAACATTCTTGAAACATTCTTTCTGGCTCATCAACCAGGATTAGCGGATGAATTGCACTGGGTGGTGCACACCTAAAGCAGAGGGGTGGTGGGGCTGCTCCATCACCTCGTCCTCCTCAAGGAGCCACCACAGAATGCAGGGTGGGCACACACGTGGGTTTGGAGGGGAGGCACAGGGACAAACCCCAAGTGCTGCTGCTGAGGGCTGCCCTCTGGTTTGACCAGGGCTGCCATGAGCATGGCACACACTGGGAAATCCTCCCCAGCACCTGTCCCCGTGGGCCTGCCTGGCTGCAGAAGGGCCAGGTGAGGAGCAGGGCAGAGCTCCATGCCTTGGGAAGGCTCAGCTCTCCCTCAGCCTTCCCCTCCTTGCTGGGGAGGGCTGTGCTCCTTGGCAGCACCAAGATGTGCCAACCAGGTGGTTCTAGCCCCCAGCTCTGCCTTTCCCTCTGAAGAGCAGTGTTTCCAGCCTCCCACCACACAAACACTCTTCCCACCAAATTTTTTTCTCAATAAACTGCACAGGTTATCAGGACCTCCACGTCTGACTTTGCACTGCACCTTTGCTCTTCCAGCAGCCTGCCCTGCATCACTGACAGGTACCAGTGTTCCCAGGGTGTTTGTTCCCTCCTTTCGTCTTTGCTTTTGATCTGTCACAACCAGTGGGTTACAAAATAAAGCTCTGCACATCCCCTGACATTTATACTTATTAAGGTGGCCCTGGCAGCCCAAAACATTTATGGTCACAGCAATTTAAAACATTTTGTTGCTGTCTTGAGTATCTCCTGAAAGTAGAAATTAAAACAATTGGGAAACACAAATGTTTTATAGATTATATGTACGTCTTCTAGAGGTAGTAGCCAGCTAAGCAGAAGGTAAGGGGAAAAAAGCAGAGATTAAAATCTAGGTCAGAACAAATGTTGGACAAGAGCCCGTGCTGTCAAGTCCCAGGCGTCCCACAAGAGAAAGAATGAAAGGGAGCAAAAAAGAATTATTTTTCTTTTAGAGGAAGAATAGTGGCTTTTGCAAGCATCCCATAGTATGGAAAAAAAGACATTTCAGAAATGCTATTGCTCCATTCCATCATCTGCTTCTAGGACAGCCATTACTGGTCATTAATATTACAGATGCTTTGTTACTTGTGCTGCTGGCTTGTGCTTGTCTTGCCTTGCCCCTCCTTCAGTCCCAGCCTCACCTCTGGTTTGCTGCTCCCTGCTCCAGACACAAAGCACCAAGCCCTTTGGTCTGCTCAGTCCCCAGAGAAGCAAAACAACCTTCTGCCTCTCCTCCAGAGCAGCTGGACCCGGTGCTCCCAGGCACGGGTGGGCACCAGCAGCAGGACCTGTTTGCACTCCCTGTGCTCCTCTCTCAATCTGTAACGAGCCATGGGCACGAGAGCCGGTTTTCCCCGGATCCCAAGCATTTGGGTGCTGCAGACTTCACACCAGTTAACCCCACCAAAGAGGGAAAGTGAGCCCTGTGGTTACTGCAGAGGCAGGACCCCGTGCCGGCCCTGGCAAGGAGCAGGGCCCAGAGCAAGCCGAGGCACAGCCATGCCCACGCCTCTGCCTGCAGCTGGAGCGTGCCCAGGTGCCAGGGCTGCCTGTCCCGGGGAGCAGGCAGCAGCCACTGAGCACTGAGGCTCATGCTCCGCTGCAGTCATGCCCTTAGGCTACGCTTTTTTCAAAAGCAGCAGCATTATTTGAAAAGCTTCACTTTCAGAAGTAACTTAAGCACTTCAGTAGCAAGTCTTGCTGGCTCACAGTGAGGTTTACACCCTTAACTGCCGTAAGTTACCCCTGGGACAGGCTCCAGGCTCCCACCATTTCACTGCTTCTCTGAGTGAGCTATCAGATCTTCAGCACAGGGACTCTCCATCAGACTGGGTTTTAATAATCGTGCCTAAATCACTGGCTTGTTTGGGTGCCAAGATGTCCAGAATAATGGTTGGTGTTTTTGTTGTGGGGCTGACCCTGCATTCCTCAGGGAGTCAAAGCTCCCTTCACGTCTGAAAGGTGCAAAGGAAAGCAGCCCACCATCATGTTGCCAAATCATTCTCCATGGAAGATTTGATTTGAAACTCACAAAATACCAGGATTTATGAGGAACTGGCCGCAATGTGATCATAAGAACATACCAACATTGTAGCTCCCCACTCTTTGATCTTGGCACTTTAATGATTAATTAGTGCTAAAGCACTGGAAAAATACCTCACTTGAGGCAGTTTAAAGCTTCTCTTTGTATAGATACAAACTATGACTCACATGAAAGGATAACCCAGAACTGCAAGAGGGTGAGATTAACTCAGAAGCCTCTGGTCACATGCAGATGTTTGCCCAGCTGGACAAGTGGCAGGATCTGCTCAGCTTTAGGGACTGTTCCCATTGAACTGCCTACATTTTCCATCATGCACTGCAAGAAACTCTGTCAACATGGAGGGAAATCTATCCCTTAGAGAGACACATGTTCAGGAGGTGTGAGCCTTAAAGAAGCATTACCTGGCAATTTGCAGAAAAGATTCCTCACCTGGGGTGGCTGGAGAGAAGCCATTTTCCCCTTCCTCTGTCACAACTGTGCATTTAAATACTTCCAAATATGCTCCAAGTTGTAAGTACAACTGCCACCAGTGCTCAGGACAAAGCATTGGACATGGGAGGGAAGGCTTTTCTAGCATAATCCTGCAGAGTTTACATGAACTGCACCAAAAATTGGGTGCTGACCCTACATGTTCACAGCCCTGCCTCTCACCCTTCTTCTCCAGCCATCTGTCCCTGTGCATGCAACCACTCAGGGACATGGGACAGGACAAGAGCACTCAACCTAATCAGAAATGGCTGAAGTGCCCCCACAGCAAAAGCCCACTGCAGTGTGGGGACCCCAAACCAAAGTTGTCTGTAACCCTTCTTCTCCCAGAGACTTGTGGGCCAAGCCCCCAGCACTGGGGTGCCTCCAGGCTGGATTTCCACCTCTGCCTGCTGCTGGGACCTGTGTGCAAGGGCTGTACATGGCCTAATAAGCCATGAGATCCTGCCAAAATCAAGTGAGTACAGCCCTTCACCCTGATTCCAGCTGAGTGCTGCCAACACCTTCTGATATATGTCAGGTTTGCAGCACTGCACATGGAGCCCGCTGCTCACAGCCTGCAAGGGAAGCTGACTTTGTTCTGGGACAAATTTCAGGAAAAGTTTGCTTGGGGTCTCTTTTCTATATTGGAACTCTCAAATGAAGCGTTTGACTTGGACTCACCAGAGCAACAAAGATGGTTTGCTGAAGATGCCACACCAGTTTTAGTTTGGATCTCTCACACCTCCATCACTGCCAGGCTCTGGGCCCTCAGGACAGGGGGCCATCCATCATGGCACAGTGAAGTTAGGATTTATTTCTGCATGCATTCAGTGTTTCCATCCATAGCATGGGGCAACCCTGTATTGACTTGCTTTGAGGTCATCACATCAAGGTACCCTTGAAGCACAGATCCTCAGTGCTTTATTGGCAGTAAGTAAGATTTAATATTCACTAGCAGAGCTACTGGAAGTGCTCTTGGTGGAGCCTGAAATACAAAAGGATTGGCTGGACTTTGTGTTCCTTACAAGAACTGAGGCTGAGCTCAAGTCCAGTGGAAGTGCAGCTGGGGTGGAGCACAGCCTGGTCAGGTAAAGGCATTGTGGCACACCCACATCACATGAAACAGGGAAATTGTCTTCTTTATTTGACATCCCAACCCACTTGGCCTCAGAGGAATTCCACACGATCCCCAAACTGAAACAAAATCTGAGGTGGGAATACAGAATTGCCAGCCTGTGTACTGACAGCTCTCTGCTCCTAGTGCTTTGATCCTCTCTCAGTTAAAGCAGAAGGGAAAAGCTGGTATAAATAGCATTAGCTAGGAAACTCCAGCTAGGAGGATTTCTGAGCATTCAACACTAGTTGTGCTGTGAATTTTAGAGGCCACAAGGAGCTTCTCTTCCCTCAAAACAGGGCGTTTGCCTGGAAGAGGTGGAAACCCAAAGGCAAGCAAGTGATCTCAACCAAGCACGGTCATTGCTTGGACCCTGGATTCCCACATTAACAGAAATGTCAGACACTAGGCTGGTGCACAGAAATATAGGGATAAGAAAAGGAGAATCCATCTGCTTCTGTCTGTCTGTCTGTCTCTATCCCTTCTCTTCTTCTTCTCCTCCCTCAATTCCATCTAGGACTAAAGACCTTATCCCTTCAAACAACCTGTCAGAAACTAGACTACTTCAGGGTAAAAATTTCAGCCTGAATGATGAGAAAGACTCTTAAAAAGTCTAGGAATAAATACTTGAAGATCTTTGTTATTATGTACACAACAGCAGCTGCTTTCATCCTAAGCTTGAATGAAAATTGCAGGATGGAAAATACAATTCACAGACGGATAAGCAGCAGTTGTCCTGCAATGCAAATGAGCCAAAGGAGGGAGGCAGGGAATAAGGAGTTGTGCACAACTTTGGCTGGTGGCTTTGGTATCTCCCTCATCACAGACAGGGAGCTCACAGACAGCCCAAAGAAGCTACAGGAGAAAGCACCTCCATGCCTGATGAACAAGTAACAGAAGATTCCTGTGCACGGCAGGGCGAGCGACACCAGGAAAGGCAAGTGGAGCACAGGGAGGTGCAGGGTGGGCTCACCTTGTCCTGGCAGGTCACAGCTGCTTGCCGTCCTCAGGAGAGGCCATCACCTTGATCCACTGTCTTCTGGCTGCAAGGAGCTGAAGGGCCAGGAGCTGGCCTTTGGAGCAGGGCTGTGCATGGAGCCCAGCACCAGCCCCACTGCTGGCCTCGTGCTCTTCCAAGCCATCCATTCCCATCTCCCTGTGGCAGCTCCTTCATCGAGGCTGAGCTGAGCTTTGGGTCTGGAGGGAAACTCTGATTCTTGGCAGATTCCTCATGCCTCTGGATTTCAGAGAGGACACCTCTGTAGGTCTGGGATCCATACAGGAAACTGGCCACTGCTTGTAAGACATGAGTGTTTTGCCCTAAAAATAGTTAGCAGCGTGTTCAGAGATGGGGAAAACAGAGACAACACTTCTGAACTGAGCTCTGAGCACTGTTTACCCCTTAGGAATCCAGTAATGTTTCCTTCCAGGAGTAACTGCTGGGAGATATCCACACATCTGCTGGCTTGCAAGGATGTCAGAAGAGAGTCCCAACAAAGAGCTGTATCTTACATCACACCCTGGATGCAGCGAGCCCCAGGGCTTTGGCATACCTTTGTGAGGAGCACATTCCTAAATCGAGGGCTCTCTTCACAGGAACACCCTGTCCTCCAGCACAACACACTCAATCCACAGCCCCGTGGGCAGAGCTCCCCACCACCCACAATTCCTGGGTGATGCAGTGAGTTCTGTTTATAGCCAGATACACCACTGGCAACCAACTGATCACCCAGCAGCAAAAACAAAAGCAGTGGAATGAGAGTCCAAGAGCCATCTCCCAGTGCCAGGTTCTCCAACTCTTCCTCCATCTCCCTCCCTCTGTCTCCAGAAAACAAAAACCAAAAAGTGGTGGCATGCTCAGCACATTGAAGTGCTTTGAGACTCACCTGAGTCATCCACTCATTGTTTTTCTTTTCAGAACTCAATAAATCAGGATCTGCCAGTATTTCAAGACACAAAATGCAACAGGGAATCTTCAGCTCCTGACATTCTGTATTCTCTAGGTGTTCTTGTGCATTTCCCTGTAACAATTTCAATGGAATAGTCCCCATTTTTTTGCCCTGGTTCTGAGAGGTTTATCAGTACAATCCAGACTGGTTTTGTAAATATGAGTGCCTATTGGTGATGCAGATAGCTTTTCAGTTGGACACAATTTTTGGAAGGAAGAGATTCCATTTTCAGGTATTTTTCTTAGGCTCATTCCAAAAAGAGAAAGCCAACCCCTGCCCTATTTTGGGCAGGTGGAGAAGAAAAATGGATGTAATGGACATGTAGCAAAACACATGCTGCAGAACCAGACTCAGTTTTGTCTGGCAGGAGGCCCTGATGTGCGTGGAAAAACAGAAGACCCCCAGCCCAGTAAGAACAGGCAGGAAACCCCAAACCCCAGTGAAGGGCAGGAGGTGAACTGGAGCCCTGCTGGCCTGTCCTGCCTGTGCTGAACTCCCCGTGGGCTGATGCTGGCTGGGAGGAGCGTGTTCCCTTGGGCTGTGGCAGCCAGACTGGTTTGGTGACTGCTGCATTTGC
Organism: Passer domesticus; assembly: GCF_036417665.1. Taxonomy (NCBI): domain Eukaryota; kingdom Metazoa; phylum Chordata; class Aves; order Passeriformes; family Passeridae; genus Passer; species Passer domesticus. The sequence continues at coordinate 121,789,485 of NC_087476.1, read as the reverse complement.
TTCTCCCTGGCCCCCCGCACTCCAGGTGCTGCCCCTCATAATCCTAATCCATTCCCGTGGTGCAGTGCCCTGTCCTGCCTTCCTGCACAGCAGAGCAAGCAGCTCCTGGGATTTCTGTAGGATTCATTGTAGGAGGAAGATGATCCTATGGCTGCAGGGAAGGATTAGAGGCTGGAATCTGTGCCCTATTTCGGGCTATGCTCTTGGGCAAATTGAATTATCTATGCTTTCTGTAGTTCCTTGTAAAGAAACTTTACACTTGGAGATGAGGACATTATCCCACTTCCTTCCCTCTCTGAATTTAATATCTGTCAATTCCTTGCGAGATGCAAAGGGACCAAAATCCCACACAAACACGCCTGCAGATACTTTTCAATGGATTTTATACCTAGAGGGTCCCATTGAAATGCAAATATTGGGCCCTTCCCAATTAAACAAGTTTCTGTACCACAGATAACCTAAACTAAAGGAAGTAGAACAGTCCGTATGGAAATAACCTTCCCATTTAAAACATTATTAAAACGAGTACCTTTCAGTGCACCTGGAGAGGGATTGTCAATTGCAAAGCACCAGTGGAGCACAAAGCCAGAGGGAAGTGCCTCTTGGAGTCACCTTTCCCTGCTGTCTCCAGGTCTTGGGAGTGCTGCAGAGACACCAGCAGGGCCATCACCTGCCCTGAGCTGGCAGAGGAGATGGGGGGCCCCAAGCACCAGAGGTGAGGGATCCATCCCAGCTGCCACAGCCCTGTCAGAGGTAAAAACCAATCCTGCTGGAACTCCTTCATCCCTCCGGGAACGCCAGGCTGGATGTGGCACAGGCACCCAAACAGAAAGGATCTGCTGTACCACCTCCTGCCATCAAAGCTGAGTCAGGAAACTGGATTTGTGTGTGTGTTTTCCTCAAGACACAAAGCCCCTATATGCTGAGGAGTCCAGCCAACAAAATTACTTTTGGTTCCACTTATTCCTGGGAGCGTGTGGGGCACTGACCCCAATGCCTCAAAGCAAAGTCACAGCTCTTCTGCAAAACCTGTGGTCATTTTTTTCCAACCAGTGTCCCATTTCAGCAATGGAAAACCTCTGTGTAAAGGTGCACATACCATTTTTCATCAGTGAAACAACAGACCTGGTTGCAGCTCATTTAATTAAGGAGCCTAATTTCCCTCAATTGTCTGTTAAGGCATCACACAGGTGTTTCATTTCAGAGTGCATTAGTACATGAGGCTCTAAGCCTAAAAGCTAATTTTTAACTTAACCTAATAATGTTAGTAATAACGAGCTGTGATTACTGTCTTGTGAATCAGAACCTATGATACTTAAAATAATTAGCATCAAAGCCTAACTAGTACCTTGCTAAATTCATTATTAGACCTAAACCCTCAGCACTGAATTGAACTTTTAAATGAATGTTGGTGTGGGCTTCCCCCATACACACTGGAGGCAGCATTTTAACAAACTTAATTTGGAAGTGTACTTAAAGTTTTGATCACCAGTCTTTTCTTGGAGGAAGAAACTGTGGTATTAGCACTAAGTACAATTTGATTAAAGAACAATGATCTATTTTATGTGGTCCCTGATGTGTTTGGAGCGTACATTTCCCCCCAGCTAGGGAATTGCACCAGGAATTACTACACTGCCCCAAACCTGTGGCCAGTGAAGCCAAATAAGCTCTCAGGGGACGTCTCTGGGGGGCTTCTGAGGGTGACAGAAACCAGCTGGCTTAGGGAAAGAAAGCTTGGGTAAACCTTGGCCCAGGAGATTCTTCAATGCCTGTTCACCCCAAGACAAAATCATACCCTCACACTTTTTGCCTCTCTTTTTGACAGTCAGCCTTTCCCCCGAGGTCACACAGAGACTCAGCTGTCCTCTGTCTCTGGAAAGGAGATGTTCCTTGGGAGGTGGCTGTCACTCCTGGTAAGTGAAGAAGTGAGAAGGGAGGCTCAGAACCCAGGGACTGGCTCCCCTCTAACAGCTGCAGGAAAAACAAAAACCTTTTCCAAAACACAGTCAACAGCAAAGAAGGAGACAGAAGGGCTTTGAAGTGTAGCTCTCCCTCGTGGATCAAGTGGGGAGAGGTGGGATCACAGCAAGGGCCTGTGAGCAGCCAGTTATCATGGCCAGGAAAGTGGGATGGCTTGGAGGAGGTCAGGAGCCCTGAGCAGAGTGTGGCTTCCCCCAGCACCCTGCAGCCTGCCTGTGACCATCTCATGTTGTGCCTCACGTGCCTGCTGCTGGCAGGAGCAGCTCCCAGCTGGTGCCCCCCACAAGGGAGGCTTTGGAGGCTGCACCTGACAGGCAGAGCTGACCCAGGCTGGAGGCTGCAGCGTCCAGGGCACCAACCCCAGCTGGGAACCAGAGACAAAGCAGAGGTGAAAGCTGCTGAAGTGGCAGGAGTCACTTCTCCTGTATGTGTGCCACAGAGAGGAACAGCCAGAACAGCAGACCCTGAGCAATAAACAATATTTCAGGCATTACAAACACACGGGAGAGCTCTGCTGATGAAAGATTTGTAGTTGTTATGAGTATCTGTCGAGTCCAAGCTCAGACCTGAAGCTCAGTCTGCACTTGAACCTTCTCCAGGTGCTCAGGTTTCCTGATGCAGATCTGCCTGACAAAACAACAACAACAACAAAGGCCTGAAAACATGCTGTTGATTTGGAGAAGAATTTCCTCCACGCATCCAGGAAAGTTCAGAGAAGAAATTGCTTGCCTGGGATGCATAGCTGTTAATACCTTCTCACAAGCTTTCCCACCCACAGAACGAAAAGCAAAAACCAGTTGGCTTTGGGGTATAAACCAAATTAGAAACAGGGAAGGGAAACCTACCAAGTACCCACAAGGAGTTTGGCTGAAGAACCGTGATGCTTCTGAACATTTGACTTGATATTCTCCCACAGAAAATGAGAGGGAGGAATGTTAGGCCAAAGCCTAAACATTCAATTGCTTTTAAAAATGCTTCTTTAAGCCTTTAAGCCAATTTGGGAGATTGTGCAAATGTTGTCCTCATGCAATAAAAACAAATAAAAAATTCCCAGTACTAATCACGTTGGAAGTCAGATATCCTAAATGTCCTCTTTCTTTTATTTTTCCCAGCTGCTGCATTATCAACAGCCCAACATGAGCAAGTCTAAGACCAGTCGTGGTCAGTATCTGTGAAAAGAATCCTTAAGAAAATCTCCTGGGTGTAAAAAGCTAAAAGTCCTGCAGATCATTCCCACTTTGTTAGGAGATAGCATTGCTATGGGAGATTCTCACTGTAAAAAGCTCTCTGAGCTCACTTGTGTTCACAGAAGGTCCTAGAGGAGGTTTTATATGAGCATCTTAGCTAATATTCACCCTGGACAATTAGAATTTTGTTTCTTTTATTAATTACGTTAATTACTGACAGGGTCCAGGGCTTTCAGCCCAAGCCCCGTGCACAGCCCTGACTGCTCCGAGGTTTCCTTCCCTCCAGAACTATCTCCTGCAAAGCAGACCCTGCACCTTCCTCACTACCAGGCGGAGTTTGGAGCAGTTCTCCTGCCCTTACAAGTCAGCCAGCAGAGAGCCTGCAGCTCCCTGCAGGGCTCCACAACCTCCTGCGAGGGTGGAGCAGGAAGAGGCTCCCGCAGTTCCCCTGCCGGCTGTCAGGGGGGATGAGCAGCCCCGGGAATGGCAGAGTCGGGCAGCCATGAGCTGATAGGGAGAGTGGATGCTCTGAGGTTGAAGGGAAGGCAGGGGAGGGAAAGGAAAGGAAGGAATAGAAAAAGATGCAGGAAAACTGAGCTAAAAAAAAAAAAGGTATTACTAAACTACTGGAATGTGCTTCTGCCCAGTTTCCTAGGGATGGTACATGTAGAACAGGAGTGAATATGCTGTGAAAATAACAGCAGCACAAGAGCAGGTCTCTGGTTCACCTGGAAGGAGAGAGGTGCACAGGCATTTACATAGCCTGTGTGAAAGAAAAAATTTGGCCCTGAAGTGTTTGGCATCAGCTCCTCAGTACCTCCACAAGTGGATTTCCAGTCTTCATGCAGAAATCTTTGCACCTTCCCATGCAAAGCCACACCTGAGTTCCATGCGGGAATCCTTGACAGTCACATTTCATAACCCCACTCCTTTTCCTGCCAATGAACGAAATGTCATTCACTGCAGCTTCACAGGACTTGATTTAGAATGGAATGAATATAATTCAGTGTAAATACAACAGTTTTCAGCACTTAGAGAAACTGCCCATGGGGATCACTTTGCTTCAGGCTTTTGCATTCTGGGCACCATGAGAAATGGGCTTGGGGCTGGGCACGAGTCACTTTCCACAGGAGTTTGTGTGATGGTGCTAATCTTCTTCCAACTCTTCTTTGGACAGCAGTGGGAGGAGCTGAAACGTGGGGCAAAAACTCACATCTGAGTAAACAACATCACCAGCTGAGGTTTTACCTCCTGTCTGGCATTGGCCAGCCGTGAGGGATTTCACTGCAGCCACAAACCTGTTGTTCCAGCTCTCTCCATACCCAGACCTGTGCACAATACACACACAGCATTTGGGGGCCCATTCTTCCAGGTCAGCCCTTGCTTTCCCCCATCACTCGTGTCCTGTGGCATTGCTGCACTGACCCCAGGGCTTGGTGACCCTCAGCTGCTCCTTCAAGGAGGAAGAGCATGAGGCTGGGCTCTTCCTCCCTCCCAAGGCTGCCTCGCAGCACTCAGGCATCCCTGTTCATTGGACCTGCCAGCTCTGGGTTGACCTCTGCCCCGCCCGGGGCCAGACCCTCAGGGAGTGTGAGCCCTTGGCACCTCGCTGCAGAACGGCTGTGGTGGCTCTGTGCCATCCTGCTGCTGCAAACAATCCTTCCAGGATCCTTTCAGGTGTGTTACTAATTCACAGGGAAAACTGTGGGGAGATTTTCATTGCATCACACAGCCAACCTCGGGACCAAAACAGAATGGAGGTGTTTAATCAGAGCAGTCCCCTCCAGTTCCCACGCCAGGGAGCTGAGCCAGATCTACATCTGAGGCGTGCTGCTCGCGAGCCGAAGGGACCTGGGGGTTCTCCATGCTGCTTCGAGCATCCATCAAAACAACTGTAAATGAGTTATGTTTCAACTATGCAAGAACTTGCTTCTCCATGCCAAAAAACGATTAGTGTTCTCAGGCTTCCAGCAATGCAAAGCAGAGTCTGCAATGTCCTGATGAGAGATAGATGCATTTCCTCTTAGACAATTAATATTAGGGGTGGGTTTTATTGCCATTCTTTTTTATGTTGTTAACATCCTGCCCTCTTTCCTGGTTCCTCCCAAAGAGCTACAATGCAATTTGCAAAACTCCCCTTTGTAAGATGTAAACATTTACTAAACATTGTCTTTCCACTTTGTATTATGACAAAAGAATAGAAGTCAAGATGTTAAATATATTTCTGTATTTGCATCTGAAAGCCCCAGGCCTTCCTGAACATACTTGCAGATAACTTCTATTGTTTCCAGCACGTTGTTACCTTTTTCTGTGGATCATCAGCTCCCTGAAAATCCAAGGGCGAGGTCTTTGCTGCAACCCTGTCTAGGAGCCCCCCACCAGCCAGTGCCTCACCAGTGTATCCATGCCATGGGATGATCATCCATGTTATTCCACCTCATTGTTTCACCCTGGGACAAACCCAGCCTGGCCTCCAAAGCCCTCACTGGGATTTGGGAACCAGACCTTTTCTGCAGTGCAATCCAGCTACACCAGAGGCTGCAGAGGGAGTTCCTAGAGCCACCAGGCGCTTTGGCAGCAAAGCCTCTGGTGATGGGAGAGATCCTGCTGTCCCTGAGGGGTGGCCAGGCTGTCCCAGCTGTCCCAGGGCTCTGGTGCTGCAGGACAGACCCCGAGTGCAGAGCACAAACCACCAGAACCCTCCTGAGCATTCTCTGGAGCCAGGAACACCTGGAAACACTTCAATCACAGCTCCACTAGATAGAAGAAATCCAGGGGCTTCATCAACAGTGCCTTTGCCAGAAGCAATGAAAACAGGACCTTCAGCCCAGTTTGGATGGAGCCTGGAGTGCCCAAAGCCCCTCCCTGTGCCCCAGCAGAGCGTGGCCACCCCAGCCCCTGCAGCACTGCACCCCCCCTGCCTTGTGCTCTCTCCTTTTGTGCTTGCCTCTCTCTGCTTGCTATAAACACAGTCCTGTATTTCACAGAGGGTAAGAGATGGCACCACATTCATTGATGTTGTAACGCTCTCCAAGGGCGTAAAATAAAACCAGTTTTGCATTCCATATCCCTAAGCAAATGCTTTTCCTTTCCCTTTCTTCCTTGTTATTTTGTGCATGTGTGTGCACATGTATTTTTGGAGGAGTAAAGAGCATAGTTTACCCCATTACACATACACGCACACATTCTTTAAGCACAATTATTTGGAAAATTTCCTGTTAAAATTCCCACTTAATAAGTAAACATGATTTAAAGAAGGAGTGCTTAGCGTTACCTGGGGTTTTCTTAAAAAACAACAAGAAAATCCAAGACACAAGGGTGTAAGAAGAGATGCCCAGCCTGACTCTGTAATACAGATGTGACTTTAGGATATGAGTTTACAAAACTGACTGAAGCAAAAGACGAAAGACTGATTTTTTTCTAGAGCTATAGGAACAGTTTCAGAGCTTAAATATTTTTTTTAAATCACACCACAACCACCGGGGCTGAAATCTTCCTAAAATTTTTGGAGGGAGGTGGGGCTGTTTGTTTAAATAGCCTGCTAACCTCATCTGCTACTGCAGACAAAGCCTAAGGCCAATCCTGCAAACACCTCTGGTATTGTTCAGAGCAGTCGCTTTTGCACCTGCCAGGAAATTTGTAAGATCAGAGATGCAGATCCACCTCCTGCAACCTCTTTGCCTTCCTGGAAACTCCCTCAGAAGAGCTGGCTGGGTAGGATTAGGCTCTTGCTTCGGAGGTTGATTATGTGATCTCTGTTTCTTCCAGCCCTGCCAGCCAGGGCTTACCTCCAGATGAGTATTCCAGCACATGCTTAACCTTCAGCAATGAGATGCTCATGCTTATAGTTAAGTGTAGGCTTAAAAATTTAGTTGGAAGCAAATCACAAGCACATTCTTCCATACTTCTCTGGGCTGGGCCTAACCAGACCTCTCCTGTTAAAACAGACTTTTTTTTTTCCTCCTGACCCTTATCCTATCATTGCAATTTCGCTCCTCAACTTCCCACTCCAACTGCTTCACTCCAGTGAAACCAAGGGAAAATGACATTTTCTCCTACAGCAGTAGATCATAAATGACAACAAGCATCAGACTGGGCAGGAATGTCCAGGAAGAGGTGACATCTTCTATTTAGCTCAGCCATCCCAGGCTAACTGCACACACGGGTCTGTGCAAGGCCTGGCTTTCCCTAAAACATCTCCTCTCACACATCTTGCACTCCCCCAGCTCTGCACGGCTCCAGGCACACACCGAGGCTTCATGGGGCTGGGGGGAAGCTGCCTCCTCTGTTAAGCATCCAAGAAAACAGAAGGAATGCAGCACATTGCTCCTGCCTAGCAGAGAGTTAATATCCTTGCACATGAGCCATTTCACCTACAGCTAGAAGTGAAAGCATGCGACTACACCCAGCAAATGATCACAGAGCACCCTGCAGGGAATCTGCTTCCATTTCAAAGGGAGAGATCAAAACCCACAAAGAAAAGAAGGGGGAAAAAAAAAAAGAAATGAAGATGCTCCCAGCCTGTGCATGAGATCAATGTTGGGCCCAGGCTCAGAAGTTTTCAGAGAGGAAGGGAGAGACATGGACAGAAGAATCACAGAGCACCTTCAGTGCCGGATTATTTATGTGCTGGGGGTTTGATCCTACACACCAAAATAAATGGGAGGTTTGCCACCAACTTCAATGGAAGCAGAAACAAGTCCTATCACCTTCAGGTTTATTGGCTGTCTGCAGAAAGTTTTAAATTTTATATAGAAATTAAACAGAGGATAATTTGACAGTTTAATGGTGACGTTGTCGTTTTTACATTAAAACAGACACAAATTTATCCTTTGGGTTTTGCAATTATTTTTTCCCTGCCTGTTGTTTTTTTAAAGAAGAATTCTCATGTTTCAAGGGAAGACTGATAAAAGTGGGACATTCCTGTGCATAAGAAAAAAAGAACTTATACTTCAGTCGGGCCCTACAGTTTGAAGCAGTTGGCATTAGTGGCAGCAGCAAATTAGCCATCCTGCAAGTGCTCCACTCCTCTGCCAAAAACAGAGTGTCCTAATTTGAACTATGCCAAATAGGGCATTTGACCATGAAAAATGACTTTAAAGAGATGGAAAAAAAATCAAATCCTGTATTTGGCACCCATCGGCTGGTCCAAAAAGTGAGGAATCTGCTGAGTGACAGACCAAGGCTCAGGACTCCTGCAGCTCCAGCTCCTCAGGAAGTCCAGACCTAAACTGATGTGGAAAAGCCCAAGTAAATGACTTCCCTACCCTCTCCTCATTTTATCATTGATTATTAAATTAATCCACTCATTGAAGCCACTTCGTGCCAGTGCAATGAGCTGGCCCAGTGAGACTGAGTTTGGGCTCAGCAGCCCAGTGGTAGACATTTAAAGTTAGGACAACAATCACACTTCCATCAATATGCAGCTTAATAAAATGATCTATCTCCGCCTGGTTTGGTTCATTTCTTTGGAAATCCAAGGTACTCTGAGTGGCAGCTCCTGATCTCCAAGCAGACTGGGACAGGCCCTAGATTCTGTTCAGATCTGACATCCAGCAGCTGCACAGGATGGAGAATGAGGTGGGAAATGACAGAACTGGGGAGCAACAGGAGAAATGCAGGACCACGGCAGCCACCCAGCATCACCTGCCCCCTTAAGGAGGCCCTTTCCAGCCACCCTGTGCGAGCCCTGGAACAAGGAGTCATTCCCTGGTCCTGTCCAGCACTGGCAGGAAGGTGGCTGTGCTCACAGCTCCCTTCCCCTGCTCTCCACAGGGACATCTCCCTGTGTCCCCTCATGGGGACAGCTCAGTCCTGGGGACAACCATCACCCACCAGCCCCAGGAGAGGGAGCAGCCCCTGGAGCACAGGCAGATGGGAGAGGGGATGCAAGTGGGATGGCAGGAAACATTTGGGGTTCACACAGGAATGAAAAAACTCTGGTCTTCCTTCTCCCACTGAAAGATTCCACCACCTAGAACTGTATTATTTCTTATGAAAATACAGGTGGATCTTTGTTCTAGGCAACAACAACCACAACAACACGTCTTTAAAATCAACTGTGAAAATACAGCATGACCAAAACTATTTGAGTTTGTGCCATGTTCTATAATGAGTTTTTCTCGGTTTCTTTTTTTTTCCTTTTGATTGCTGGTTTGGGGAATGCGGAAAGAGGAAGAACAGCAAAAACATTTCAAATCAACCTAGAAGGATTTTTTTTCCCTCTCTGAGATTCTTCCACTTCAGTCAGTGCACCAGAGAACATCTCACTCCCCCAGCCCTGCCACTTGCAGCCCCTGGCAGCAGCACTGAGGGATTCCTAACCCCAAAGGCTGGAGCAGGAGCCTGTCCTGAGGCAGGGGGTGGGCTGCCCTCCTCGGGCCACAAGGACACCACCGATGTCCCTGGCAGAGCTCGGGGCAGCTCCGGCCGGTGGCTGCCCCCAGAGGAGACAAGGCTCTGCTGCTGGATGCATCAGCTCCAATTTATACCGAGCTTTGAAAGGCATCCAGCGCTCTAATTGGGAGGCCCTTAAATTAAAGTGGGGATGGGATTTGGAATCCACTTTAGAGCCTGCGGTTTGGAGGGAAGTATGGGGATCCATTTCATCTGTGTTGATATCAAGGGAGCCCAATAGAAATGTTTTCTGGCACTTTTATTCCTCCAGCCCTGGGGTTTACACGAGGCTTGGCTTTTAGTTCAGTTTTTTTTTCCTTTCTCTGTTGTTTTTTTGCACTCTGAAGCCTCTTCCTGGTGTAATTTTGGAAGAGGGGTGTTACTGCAGTGTCTGGGCACCACCATTCCTCTCAGGTCTGTGGCACTGCCCCATGCCTGTCCCCTCACTGGTGACAGCTGCCCTGCCCGGGGGGACAGCAGCAAAATTGGGTTCTGGATGTGCTGCAAGGGAGGGGAGGGCAAGGGGAGCTGTGCCCATTGCAGCAGCCTCAGGGATGCTGTCAGGGATGGCTCTCTCTCCCCAGGCCTCAGCCCTGCATTTCCACAGCTCCCCTCCAGCCTGGGGCTTGGGAGACAGCTCTGGAATGGCTTTACTGGCCGACCTCAGGAAAGCTCTGCTGCCCTAAGCCACCACGTCAGAGCTGGGCAGAGGATGAAGGGTGGGCAGGAGATGACCTTCATTTGCACATCTGCTTTTAATTGGACTCTGGTGGAATATTGAGCCATTTTACATCACTCCAAAGCTGGCCCACTGACAAGGACCCCGTGACTGAACATGCCCCAACCACCCTTCACTCCCAGTGTAAACCAGCACTTTTAATTCAGTAGGCAAAGAAATACCCATATCCCTACTTCACAGCATCCCAAAGCCTAAGCAGACACTCATTTTCCACTTGTTCCACTGTGGTGAGTGAACCACACCGAAAGGTGGGAGACTGCAAGGCACACACTCCCCCTCCCAATGTGCTTTTTGCTTTTAGGTCTGACAGAAAACCTACAATGCATGGGGAAAGGAGGGCTCCAGGTGGGCTGTCCCCAGGCTCTCCCCAGCTGGGCCAGGCTGATCCCAGCGCTGGGAGCCACCTCAGCCTCCTGAGAGAGCCCAGCGAGTCAGCCCCGCTAAATGCGGCCGCTTCTCCTAATCTTCACATAAAATACTCATCCAGCAGCCAGCAGGAAAATGATTGGAGGGAGTGGGAGTTTTCCCAACTTTGTGTTTCTGCTGCCAGAACGGAGCATTGTTCCTCCTCGCCGCTTGAAGTGGTTTATGCTCACAAAAGCCCTGCAACAACAATGCCGTGCGTGCGCAGGAAATTCCCCTCACATCTCAGTGACACGAGGAGGAGGAACGGGGATTGTACAGTGCATGCAGAAATATAAACATGAGAAATGACCTCATTCGTGCCAGTGTTCCCAGTGACCGTATGGGTTCATGGCCAGAATTGCTCCTGTGGCCTGATTTCTGCTCTCTTCTCCCACGTGCTGCATGCCCTGCTCAAACACCAGGACAGGACCTTAAACGAGATTTGGCCTCATGTCACATGCTCTCCCTCCAACTCCTAAACCTCGTCCCCAGCCAAGCTCCACAGGTATTCCCATTCTCCCAGAGCTGGGAGGGCAGGTTGCCTTGGCCCTGTCCCCACAGGGAGTGACTCTGCTGGTTGGATGCTCTGGTAGAAATTCCCTGGTGGGAATTACACACATGTATGAAAATAAGGGATAAGCTTGAGGCTAAAGTCCTGGCATGAGATGCAGAAAAACTGGCCCCCAGCTGCCAGCCCTCCCTCGGTGACACCTGGCTCCTCCTGGGAGCACACACCTTACCTCCATCCCCCAGTGCAGCAGGGCGAAGCGTTCCGGTGCTTCTCACCTCTCCGGAAAAGCCGGCTGGGACACTCCACCCCTTTCTGCGAGTGACCCCGGAGCGGTGCCTCGCTCAGGATGACCCACTGCTGAACACAGCGCAGCCCGGCACCAGCTCTGTCTGGCCAGTGAGTCACAATCCGTGGATACCCTAACCAGAGCAGAGGTGGCTCATCTGCCATGCTTCTATTTTGCAAGAAGCTGTGACATTTCACGAGTGTCTGTGTGTGGGATCAGCTTCAGAAGGATAATTCCCCACAGAAAGGAAATTAGTTAGATTTTTTTTTCATTTCATTTGAAGGGGAGAAAATGTGAAACCTTTCTACGGGATATTTTTTTTTTCCTTGTGAAACTAATAAATATCTGGCTCTTTTGACACCTGAGGACCTGCTACTTTACCCTGCCCTGAGGTCACAATAAGCATCGGGGACCCTGAGAGCAGACTTGGGAAGTCTCAAGACTGCAGGCCCTGGAGCAGGACCCGGAGCAGGATCATGGCCACCACTCAAATGGCTTTCTGGGCTCCTGCCCAGGGGCAGCCAAGGGGAAGCTACCTCTGCAGATACATCCCAACAATCTTTGTACCTGGGAAAAAAGTGCCCACAAGGTTACCTTGAAATCATCGCCTTGAGGGGTTGCTCAGCTGAGACTCGCGGCTCTGGGGAGCTCCACACGCTCCCAGCTCCCCGCGCAGGGAGCTGAGCCCCGGCCATGAGGGGAGCTGAGCCCTGCCCGTGTGGGGAGCTGAGCCCCGGCCATGAGGGGTGCCGAGCCCCGGCCCTGTGGGGAACTGAACCCTGCCCATGTGGGGAGCCGAGCCCCAGCCGTGAGGGGAGCCGAGCCCTGGCTGTGTGGGGAGCTGAGCCCCAGCCGTGAGGGGAGCTCGGCCCCAGCCGTGAGGGGAGCTCGGCCCCCCCTTCCTCCACCGCCCCGCAGAGCAGGAGGGCACAGCCGCCCCCTCCTCCCAGGAAAAGGTGTCCGTCCCTCGTAGCCGCCTCCTGCTCCTCTGCCAGTCCCCTCCTTCATTAAATTAACACCTCGTTAGAAAATGCAAGCTGCTTTGTTCCTACAAATGGTGCTGGAGGGTGTTTACTTTCCTAATGAATATCCTGTGTAGAATGGAAATCTGTCCCTGGCAGTCCTTAACAAGTGCTTCATTAAGCTGTTTGAAAAAATGCTCCTTTCTGTTCTCCTTTGAACAGGTTACGCTTTGCTCTTTTGAGCTGGGTTTTGGCTGCCTCCCCGTACCTGAGAGGATGGGTGGAGAGGTCCCAGCAGAGCAAGCAGCTTTTCCAAAGGGCAGCCACAGGAAAGGTGCTGGGAGACAGCGCCTGGCACCCCGGCGGAGGGCAGCGCCCGCCTGGGGAGCCACGGGCTCGCTGTCACAGCCCGGCCACCAAACAGGAGAGCTCCACAGCAAACCACAAACGTGAAAGAAAGAGGGGGTGGTGGATGTAGGGACCAGGCAACCAAAATGATGTTATACATGGACTCAAAGTTTTGAAACTTAACAACAGATCCTCGGGTTTAAATGTGATTTTGTCTGTGTTGGCAGTGACACTTAAAATTGCTTATAATTTTGTTTAATAAAGCTTAGGTTAAAAACTGAAAGCTTGGGGATAAAAGAGTGTTTGATGAGGCTTGTTCCCCACTCACTTCTGGAAATAGGTACCACACAGGTTGTCTTTCACCCAAAACCTAAGGGAAGGTCACAGAAGGACAAAAACACAGGGCAGGTCCCTCCTTTAAGAGACCCGATTGTCTCCTACTGCAGAGATGCCAATACAATGCAGGTACGGTAAAAGCCCAGAAAAACCATATATCAGTAAAATCACGTGTTGTTCCTGTCACAGGTGGGATTTTAAACCCACAGCCTGGCACCAGTCACACAGCCCTGACCTTGGCTGGCAGGGCCTGCACTCTGCCCTTGGCATGTTTGCTTTGCCCAGCACACAGCTTAGAAAGCTGAGAGGAAATGTTTGCTCTGCATTGCACCCTCCACTGGCAATCAGCCCAAATGTTCTAATGGAGTGGGGGGGTTGTGTGTGTGTTTCAGGGTGTTTTAATAGATTAAGGAGGATTTTCTCCTTCCGTTTTGTTTTACTACTGCATGGTCAGAGGCTGCCATCCAGGTCAGCAGGCAATCCCTACAAACCTGAGAGACACACACGAGGCACATGAGAGCAGCAGTGAAATCAGTGTCCACGTACGAAAATCTGAACCAAAACACGCAGCTGGCAGCATCAAACCAGCATTTGCAGATTGAGGAAAGCAGCCAACTTCCTAGCAGTCACCCCATTAGGACAAGCTCCCTTGTCACAACTGTACTGATAGAGGAGTGGATAATTAACCACCCAATGTCTGTTCTGTACCACTGATTGTCCGGTGTTATCTGACAGTGGTTTCAGAGATAACACTGCACAATGGCCTGGCTGGAAAAGTGGCTAAAGTGGAAAGAAGTACTGGAAAGTTGCATGAAAAAATACAACGGCCCTATTCAGATGCTGAGCTACTAAATTCAACTGTTCCACATAAATACTCACTGGACTTGGAAGCTGTCCTAACAGAGGATACATAACTGTGATGGAAACACTGCTATTCCAGTGGCTGCACTTTCCTTTTGCTCCATCTCTCAGTTTGTAGGAGAGAAAAAGGAATTTATCTGCCACTGGCCATTGAAAGGCAGAGTACTTAGAAACCACAATGTTGAAAGCAGAGGGAAAATAGCTGAAGCACCCTGAAATAGCAGATACAGAGCGAGGTGGATCATGTCAAGCAGCTCTCTCAGTAAAATCTGAATCCAAATTCTGGCCACCCAATCTGGGAGACAAATTGCTCCAAACCGAGGGGAGAAAAAAAAGTTCTTTGCTAACCAAGAGTAAATAATTTAAATAAGCATGCATGTCCAGTCTAACAGCCTGCCTTAAATGTGAGAATCTCTGCTTTTCCTGTGGCCAGATGATTCCAGCTGCCACATCCATCGGTCACCTCCGGCGCTCAGACCAGATTAGCATTGCCATTATCTGCCAATACACGAACCAGGATTAAACACTTATACACCGAGGTGGCTACATCCTGCTCTAAGTGACCCATTAGCCATTAGGAACAGCCTTCCCAAAACCACTGGAGTCACTCATCTCTTGGAACTGAGATTAGAGTCTAGTGTGATAACTTTGAGGAGTTTCTTTTTGCTGCTCTCAAGTTCATATGAGCTAATGAGGAACTTTGCCTTTATCAGGAAATGGGACAAATGTGCAGCCCCACAAATTGTGTTTGCATCTCAGTCTATTCTACAGGTAAAAAATGCCCTGTGGATTCAAAAGCTTGTGTTTCACACACATTGTCTTACCCTGCAGGGCAAGGTTACACAGGGACAAGGACAGGGCAGAGGTGGCACTGCCTTCCTTGCCACCAGGCCTGCAAAGCCACCAACATCAGAATATCTGCATTACTTAATAGACTAAAAACCATCTTCAAAGGCAGGCAGGAAACAAAACTTAGCAGCCCTGTTCCTGGAGAGGAAGGGAAGGTATGGCATGGTTAAGGACCTCTTGCTCCCTGTTCCTGCACGCCTTCCAAAACAAGATCTTGAATAGGTTTTATTGGACTTCTACATCTCCTCAAGGTTGGGTTAATGAGTCATATCCAATGCTGGAGACACTGGCAGGAAGCTTGTCAACCCACTTCACATTTGATTCACTTGCCAAATTTGGGGGAAAAGAAAAGGAATAGTACATAAAAAGAGAGAGGGAAGAGGAGTTGGCTCTTCAGCCAAGTGAAAAAAAATGGTACAAGAAGGGAAAGAAATCAAGCAACAAGCTCATCAATAAACAGAATTGATAAAATAAACCCATGAAAGACTGAGCCAGAGCTGTCCTCACTGACAGCAGAAGAACCCAAACATCATCCCTGCATGTTTACAACAGCAGAGAAAGAGACACAGGAATGGCTTTCCTGAACTGAATTCCTACTGACTTCCTGCACCTGTGGAAAAGGCACAGTGAAAAGTAGCACCTTCTAGCTAAGGGGCAGCCCAGCATCCCCTACAGAGAATGGCAACAATTCAGGTGCTCAGGAACCTGGAAAAGCAGGAGCCTGTGTGCTAAGGGAGAAAAAGTGAAAACATGATAGCTCCTTGTGGCCCTTCCTACATCATATCTACCCCATCCCCTTTCCTTCTTTCAGCTTCTTAAAAACATTGATCAGAAATTCCACCTGTTACAGCCTCCTACATAATTCTGCAGAACACCAGGACAAAACCCAGCAGGTTTTCCTGCACAGCTGCAGGAACAGCACCACTATTGCAAGACAGCTTTCACAAGGCTTCTACTGTGGGATGGATTTGTCCCTTGGCTCACACCACTGCAGCTCTTCCCCTGCCCAGCACTGGCACCAGCTTTGCAGGGCCCTGGGTTTTACCTGGAGACAGGAACTGTGCTGGCACCCCTGAAAAAGAGGCTGCTGGCAGGGCAAGGACACCTGCCCAGAAAGTCCCAACTATTTCCCTTTCTTCCCCTTACTGTGGAACTTAGTCACATTATTCCAAGGAACTGATTTTTGCAAGAACTCTGGTGTCATCCCTATTAGGCGATAAACATTTATAAGCCAAAGCATAAGTCCAAATACTTAGCCCTTAGTTAAACACTAGAAAGTAAAGGTCAAACTGTAAACATCGGTATTTTTGTAAAGATTGCTCGCATTCGTGTTTTGAATTCTTGTTTTCCTTAAGTAAACCTCAGGCAAGAGATAACAGATGCCTAATTTCAAAGAGCCTGGAACTTCGAATTTGGCACGCAATGGCATGTGCTGCAGTGACGTCTACAGAGGCGCTCTCTGAAGCGTTCACACATGAAAAATTCAAGTGGAGAGAGTTTGTTTTATTTAAATCAGACCTATTTTCAGAATCCTTTTATCCAGCCATAAACTGCTGTGCAGCAGAAGATCAACATTTGTGCCTCCAAGTTTTCTTCCTAATAACAAGGCAGTAAGGCAGCCTCAAAGGACCATTAGGAAAGTATTTTTTTGCTGGGGGGTGTATGGGGATGTTTGCTACTCAGACAGATAAAGACGACTTAATGTTCCTACAAAGCCGAGCACTCAAAAGTGAGAAAAAGGCAGAATGCCGGTAAAGGGACCCTTTTCCCTGTCCTCATGCATGTGCGGTGACAGGGCCCGGTCCCTTTTCCCGGCAGGGGACACAAAGGGGCTGCTCTGCCCCCAAAGCCGTTTGGCCCGGGTGTGATGAGCCCAGAGCCACAGCAGCAGTGCCTCGGTGTGCCACGGCCCTCTGCATGGCACAGAGAGGAATTCACCTTTGGCACAGAGAGGAATTCATCTTTGCCGTTTCTCAGCCTAAAGGATGAGCTTTTCCCAATTTCACATGCTGGGAAGCAAGGAAGGAGAAGAGGAGCTGAAGCGGCCATGGCTATGGAGACAGTGCAATCAGGCATGCCAAAGATTTCTCGTTTTTCAGAGCTCTGCAGTAGTGTTTTCTACACTGCAGCTCTCCTGAGCTTCTCCTGCAAGTGCCCAGGTTTTCAGGTCAGTACCCTAAGTCTCAAGTCAGATATCCAGAATATGAGGAACATTTAAATTAGTGACCACCCATGAAGAGTTTGGTTTGAGTAACTTGCCTGGAATCACTCTGGCAGAAGCACTGAAAGTGCTAATTCCCCAGTGAACATCTGAACAGCCTTTAATACTTTTTCCTCTTTCCACAAACCCCCACCTCACTCACCATTCATCTTTCCACTCCTGCCAGAAATGGGGTAGAGATCCTTGGACAATGGTGTCTTTTACCACACAACCCTGATTCATTCCCAAGCAGGTCTGTAATTGTAGTGGTCTAATTAAAGGCTGTATCACAGCACAGAAATGGGAGTAGAGCTGGGAAGAGACTTAAAGTTGCAAGATAATTTTGGTATATCCTCAATGTTTTTTAAATACAGTTTGCACACATGTGTGCAATGTCCTTGACTTAAAAAAAAAATCAAAATAAAGCTACCAAAAAAAAATTCCACTGAACAGCTGGAAGCAAATTCCATCAGGGCTGGGACCCTTGGAGCTGCTGAAGAGGCTCCAGTAGCTGAAGCTGAGGAGGACCTGAGCTGTGTGGAGGACAGCACGGCGCCTTTTGCTGTGCAGCCAAGGGAGCTGAGGAGCTCTGTCCGGGGCCTTTGGAAGGGAAAAATGCCAGCACCACGCTAGGATTCTGGAAGGAAAGATGCTGAATCCAAGCTTGTGTGTACCACCTCCCCAGAGGACAGAAGTCTCGTGCTCCATTCCCTGTGTTATCTATGCACGGAGGGCAGAGCAGCTCTGCGAGCACAGAGATCCCCCCAGCCATGCAGGCGTTCCCGAGGCTATTCCCTCCTGAAATCCAGCTGCAATTCCACAGCAGTTCCTCCCTCCACCTCCCCTGACCATCCCGGCTGGGGGCTGGGGCCCAGCAGCCCCCCAGAGCAGGGAGCAGCCCCAGCCGGCTCTGCCAAGCCCGGGGGTGCCAGGGCTTCCCCTCAAACACAGCCGGCCACGTGCAAGGGGAGAGGTTTGAAATGGTCATTAAGTGCCGAGTTTGGCAGCAAAGCAAAGTGAAAGCCACTCTGCTGCCCAATCTCAACAGCACGGTGGTGCTAGAGCTGCTCAAACTGCGGGTATCTCCCCGTTCCAAGGCAAGAAAACCTTTTTTCCTTTTCCCAAAAAGCTGGTGTCAGTCCCACTTCAGCCACATGCCACACACACACACACACAACAGAAATTCTGCCACTGAAACTCCTACATTGTGAAGAGAAGAGTTTGTCCTGATTTACAGCAAATGCCTGGGAAGTTTTAGATTTCAGATCCACCTATCATAATAACAGAAAGCACCACTATGCCTGAAATTCCTTCCTGTAATATTTACAAAGTATTTCTCCTATATTTGTCCATATGCCACTAATACAGGTGACTTTTGTACCAGTCTAGCCATGGGCATGGTTGCTTTTTTAATATGATGACTTTTGATCAGCTGTCAGGCAAGAAGGTTTTTATTCTTTTGCCTCACTGGGCTGAGAAGCTCATCATCTGTCTACCTCAAGCTGAGAACTTTCATTTTAGACTCACAAAGTTGCCTACATTGTCTTTGCAGACTTACTACACATAATAGGCAAATAAGAAATGTGCTAAGAAAAGCTGCAAGTGAATGAATTGGGAACAGACCCAGCAGACAAGAGAACACACCTCTGTGTTTAAGCTGTTAGGAACAAATATCCATCTCGTTGCATACAATGTGCCTCCAAAAGCAAATTAACTGTCCATATTTGGTTCTTCAAAAGGAAGCCACCACGGAGACTGGGTCTACCAGCAAAATCTGGTTTTACTGGTCTCATGTTGGACAGCCAAGCTGGCTGCAGCTGCCGAGGCTGGGACTTCAAAGAACAGAGCATTTGCTGGAAAAGATTCAACCAAGTCCACTGCAGAAGCCTTCCCTGACCCTACACAGCACCAGCTACGAGAGAGAGAGGAGGAAAAAAATACTAATCCTCCTGTCTATTATGTACGCTTTTGGGGCTTTAGAGTGCAATTATTTTGTGAATAATTATAAAATTAGTGACTATTATACACACTTTTGCTAATTTGGACTAATTGCTTTTCATAGCTATGTTTAAGCTTGGAGCAAAGACTGTCCACAGAAGTCTGTTTTCTCTTTGGGAAACAACTAAAGAACAAAGAAATTGAACCCAATATGATTAAATACTGGCTAAGGAGTGTATTGTTTTACCAGACAGAAGCATTAATAAATCATGGTATTTCTCTCTCCCTTTTCTATCAAAGGAATTTTTTAGGACTAGACAGAAAACAGCTTTTTTCTCTGAAAGCTTTAAGAAAAAACCTCAGGTCATTTGCACCTCAATTACCATTCCACTATTACAGATATATTGTGAAAGTCACAAAATTTCTGCCTTTGGAGACTGCTTAAACAAAGCACTAGAGCAGCATAAAATAGAGATGGTTTTGGGAAACAGACAAGAGTGAAGAAGAAAAAAAAAAGGGGGGGGGTTACTGCATAAAACAGCCCCTATCAGTATGAGTAGAAATCATTCCAGGGGAAAATTCTCACTCAGTTCTGCATTCGGTTCTCCGAGCACCTTCCTCCTTGTTCAAAACAACCATTCCCACTTCAAGCAAAGGTAAAGCAGAAGAGGCAGCAGAAATGAGCCTGATTTTCCAGAAGATGCCAGTCAGGGCCAGCCAAAGGAACTACTCTTGGAGCCGTGTCCATGTAGAGCCCCAGCCCCTGAGACACTCAGGGCTGCTGTCACATCTCAAGTGCTGGCCAAGGTTTTCATTTCAGTGATTATTATTCTGAGGCAGCTTGTCCAAGCATCTGCAATTCCACGGATCCCTGCTGCCTCGAGAGTCCGGCAGGGAGAGGGAAGCAACCCAGCTTTGCAATCAACACATTTTCGGGTTTGCAAACCTTCCCCGAACTCTGAGGGAGATGTTTGGCTGTTTGCTGGAGCACACACTGCTTCGAGAGGGGCTTGCAGCACGAGCCACGGACGCTGCCCATGCCAGGTGTCACCGTGCTGTGACCTGCCAGGGCTCAGTCTCAGTGCTGAGGTGCTTTGGATTGCACCACTTCTGGCTGGGGTGAAGCAAAGCCAGTGCCAAGGCCGTGCTGGTGGAGGCAGTGCCGGGCACACTGGTGCAGCTGGCACTTCCCCGCAGCACCACTGCAGTTTGGGAGCTTTGCTCTGGTGACCTGTGGCCTTTCTTTCTTCCCACCTGCCTCATTCTTTCTTCCTTTGCTATGTATGTTAATTTGGGGAAAATCGTAGCCTAGGGCAACACACCTGACTGCTTCCCACCCCAAAATCATTTACCATTTAATGCACGGTTACATTCATTCTTCTGCCTTTATAGTTCCCTAATGAGCTTGAACTGCAATTAACAAAATGATTGTGTTCGCTTTAGTACAATGCACCTGCAAATACCAGCATGGGAAGTCATATTTAAAACACAAAAATACACTCAGTACATATTTCAGCAGAAGCCTGATTTTCCAGCATGGGCTTGTGTTTTCAGCAGGTGCCAGTGGCTGCTAAATACTTTGCTTTCTAAAATATTTTAACTGGTCAGAGATATCCTTGTATTATCTTCCTGCCCACACTACAATGATTTTGTGAGGGAAAAAAAAATTAAATTTTATTTTTCTACTGAAATTATTTCCTATTTTAAACTGAATTATTTTTGTTCTGAAAGTTCAGGTCCTACATACTGAGATCCTTTTTAACCCATTGCTAGGATTCATCCAAAACTGCTATTTGTGAGAAAAAAAAACACCTGCCAAAAATAAATGATCAGCTATAACTTACATTATTTCGTTGATATTAGACAGCAATTTCAACAAGTATGTGACACCCAGACCTGTACACTTCAGCACATCTGCCTACACCTTTTTGATGGTTTTGGGGAGAAGGAAAAAAAAGAACAAAACATTTTCTCTTTCTCTGCTTGTTAAATAGAGCACAAAGTAGAAGTAACATGGTGTACACAGAAACAAGAACTCACCATATTCACATCTCATCTATTGCTCTTGCTCAGTGCTTTTCTCTCTGTCAGAAAACCAGAAACACCAATGAGCCTCTGAAGCTCTTCTCTTTCAACCTCCTGCTACAGAGCCAGTCCAGCTTCCATCAGGTTGTTCAGGACCTTTGCTAGCCACGTTCAGGAAGTGAAAATTCCAAATTTTCCACTTTCCAAGGTGGAAATTTTACAATTTCTCATGGTGCAAGTGCTAAAATATTAGTGCAGTGAAGAATTGTGTCCTTCCATGCAGTCAGATTTCTCTTTGCTCCAACCCATGGCAGCAGGCTCCTCTCCTCCTGCTGTGCACAGCTGAGCAGAGCCTGGCAGCATCTCCTCTGCAGCCGTGGGCATGGCAGGGTGCTGGGTCAGTCGGGGCTCTCCCACCTCTCCTGCTCTCACCAGCCCAGCTCCCTGGATCTCCCCAGCCTGTCTGTGCTTCCAGCAGAGTCCCAAACTGGATGCAACGCTCCAGTGGCATCCCAGTGAGCTACAGCACAGGGGAATGGCCAGGCCAGGAATCCAGCAAGAACTGGCTCTTATTCCTGCAGGAGCCAAGTCAATGACACATTGGATGTGGGTCCAGCAGGACTCCCAGCTCCCCAGGTGAAGAGATGTTACCCCACACCTGCATAAGGGGTTTCTGTGCCAGGTGGAGGGCCTGGCATTCACTTCCCAGCTCACTCCTCTGGTGGTTCCTCTGGCCAGCTCACCAACCACTTGTTCTGTCCTGATGTCCCCTGCAGACTCCCTAAAGATGCTCTGCATCTCATCAGGGCCCACCAAAGAAGATGTTGAACAGTCTCAGCCCCTCAGCAGCCCCTGATCACCCTGACTGACCCCATGAGCCCACAGTGCCCCATTTACCTATGAGATCTTTAATTCCTTAATGTGTGTTCCACCTCCTGCCTCGAGATCTGCCACTATGTGTAGAGAACTGAAAGTAGGTCTTGCTCATGAAAACCAAGACAAAACATTGAACACTTGAACTTTTTCCCACGATTTTCATCAGCTGCCTCATTCAGCAGAGGGCCCACATCTTCCTTGGCCTCCCTTGTGTTGCATGTAGAAATAACCTGCTTACACCCCAAAAGCCTCATCAGTTCCAGCTCCAGCTGAGCTTCAACTTTCCCAACTCTGTTCCTACACGCCCAGGCAATATTTCTGTGTTCCCCTTTGGTTGCTTGTCTCTGCTTTCGCCTCCATACTGCTCCTTTTTGCATGTGAAATCAGTCAGGAGTTCCCCGTTCAGTCACGCTGGCCTCCTGCTATACCTGCTCAGCATCCTGAACATCAGGATGGCCTGTTCTGCTGCTTTGTGGAGGCTGTCCTTGAAGATCAAGCAACTTTCATGGGTCTCTCTGCCCTCCAGGGCAGACTCCCAGGAGATTCTGCTTACCAGCTCCTTGAACAAGCCAAAGTCCACATGCTTGAAATTTTGAGTCATTACTATATTACTTGCTTTTCTCACTTCCCTCAGGTTTTTAATCAGCCATCTCATGACACTGCAGCCAAGTGTTCCCAAAACAGTTCTTCCTTATTCAGGAGCAGCAGGTCCAGCTTCCACCAGTCACCTTTGTCCAGCACCAGCACCAAAATGATGTCCATCATGCATTCCATACATCTCCCAAATTCCTTATCCCCACCACACTGCCCCTTCCAGCAGATGTGGAGAGTTTCATGTTCTGAAAGGGTTTAGCCTACGGTCAGAGAAACAAACCCACTTCTTGATAACCAGCCTTGTGCATGAGCTGACAGCAGAATATTCCTATTGGGACTTCATAGGCTATATTCCTAATATTCCAATTGGGACTATTATTTTTATATATATATCCCAATATTCCTATTGGGACTTCATAGCCAAAGTGCCTGTCATCAGAGCACGCTGTAGGATCACAGCTGGGATCCACACCATGTAAATGCAACCATCACAGCCCCTTTGAAGGTCCATTTTGACAAATCCACCAGTGGAGGGTCCCTGGAGTACTTTAACCAGTGTAGAAATACCAGCAGTACAACACAGGAATGCTCACTGACAGCCAGCTCAGGTGAGCAACACTGGCTCATCTCAAGACCTGGTGAGAAGAGGCATTACATGACCTACCTGAGTGATGAAAGCTCCAAAGCCAGACAGTCCAGAGGGCAAGGCCAGGAAGTGAGTAAAAGAAGAAATATTTCTGTACCTTGTGGGCTCAATCCCCAGCATCAGTCAGTTCCAACGACTGCCAGGGACTTCAGTTCTTTTACAAATGACAGGGTCTGCCAAACTGCAGATGCATAACTTTAGGAACCTGATGCTGTGTTGTAATGAACCTGGATACTGGCTGCACCTTTGTGGTTTATAAATCAGGGGACAATTAGGTTTTTTGACCTTTAGCTGAATTCCCCCTCATAATCACCCAGCCTCAAAGGAGAGTGAGCATGGGGCAAACCTGGCATTCAGTATGGGCTGGAGCACGCAGCTTGCACAGCCCTGAGGATGGCTGGTGATGTAAAGAGTGATTTGGCAGTGATTCACTCACCTGTCAGACAGCCCTGCTGGCCTGGCTCCTCAGCAGGAGGCTCAGGACTTACACTGATCCTGAGCCAGTCACATCTCGGGGTCAGCAACCCTGGCTCTGGGCATCCTGCCCCAACACACCCTGCCACCATCCTCCCTGCAGCCCCTGAGAAATGCTCCTGAATTCATCTCACAGCAGCCACACGGGATGGAATTCCACCATGGCAGTGATAAGGCAATGACAGCACATTAAGAACCAGATTTTGTAAAATGGAATTTGGTCCAAGTTCCAGAGAGTTTCAATAAAGCTTTACTTTGCCTCTTGAGCTGGTTTGAGCTCACTTAGAGCTCCTGGAGTTCAGGCCATGTGAAAGTGCCAAGTTTCACACTGTTTTGCACATGAAACCATAAATCCCTCTCCAGAACCCTAGGGGCATGAGGGGGGTCGCTGCTCAAAAGGTTCATGAACTTTGATAAAATCAGGCAGATATCAGAGTTTGTAACCATGTACTAAATTAAGTTCTGTCCAAAAGTTTCTCATAGGCCAAGAGTACAAAATAGGCAATAAGAACAGGAAAGTTTTGCTGAATCAGGACACTAAAAGAAAAGTCATTGCCATATTTAGTTCTCTGTTTTTCAGTCAATTAATTGTGTTATTTTTCCCTGGAAAATACAAAGGCAGTTTTCTTTATCCAAGGTAATACTGACTTTTGGTACATATCTAGCCCTAATATTTTCCTGTTTTGTTTACTTTTGTTTCTAAACTGTGCACCTACCAAACAAAGATAAATAAAATAACCATGTTCTAGGAGGTGAGGCTACCTGAAAATGTTTAGTTGACCAATCCCAAAGCAGTTCTTATTCTGCTAAATATTTAGAGGTGATTTTTGCTTGCACATATATGAAGTAATAATTTGACAGTATTTCTCATCAGCTCACTTTCAGTAAAAAACTAAATCCAAGAAATAGGAAAATCTTTGGAAATAGCAGTTACTACCTCAAATCCTTTACAACTCTTGGTTGTCAGTTTTCAGTGATAATTACAACCAGAATTTTCTTCTTTCAGTGAAGTTTTAGAGCAAAATTTGCCATTCAATGTCCAGGATGCTCAGAACACAGAATTCAGAATAAAACACAAATAGTTGCTCACCTACCCCACAACTTGTTAATTAAACTCTGGTTCATAGCTGCTTTGAATTCCAGATTTCAAGGGTAAAACATACCCTGGCAGGCAGATTTGAGGGTTAGTTATGATAAGTGACAAGGTGCTCCTTGCCAGCCTAGCACAGCTCTAACACCAAGTGGGAGAGTCTGATTTTCTTGCCCACAGAGGAGCAATAAAGAGCCAATGGACAGAGGAGTGAAAAGGTCTCTGATTTGATTCACACCAAAGTCACCCATGCAGCTGATTCAGGGGAAGCTGTTTAGAGCATCAGCAGTCTCCTTCCTTCACATTTAAATAGGAAACCTTATTTCAACATCTGTTTACCACTGACACATTGATTCATTTCCTAGTGAGCAGGATCAGATGGTCTGACAGCATGTAACACCTCAGGGTTTTGCAAGCAGTTTACAAGCCCTTTACTCACTAAGTGATGGTCAGTGAGGAACCAAGATCCAGGGGCTTGGAAATATTTCCCTACCCTGGTAGCCATTCTTTAGGGAACATCAGTCCCTATGGACTCGCAGGCATCCATCACTGAGCTCTGGGAGCAGCACCAGTGGCCACTGAGGACAGATTTTCACCTCCTGCCTTCCCAGCACACAAAACTGACACGACTAAAGAGTAGTGAAAAAATGCAAAATCTGAAGGAACCTTTAATCTCTTTGGTTAAAAAGAAAAAAATGCAACCACTTACTAATGGAATGTTAAGATTGTGTATTAAACCCACAAAAGTCAGAAAATGAAGGAATTAAAGACTCCCTTGGCTCTTTTAACCCTTCCCTCTGCCTGAGTGCATTGCAGGTTTTTCATTACACAGCCACATAACAGTGGGCAAAGGGACAGAGCTGTAGGTGATGGAAAGGGGGAGCAGGGCTTGTTATGGGGTCCAGAAATGGAAATGTTAATAACTACTCATTTTGTCTTGTAAAAGTTTAAAGGATACTAAAGAAACAGCATGTTGTTATGGAGCAGAGTGAAATCCTGAAGAAATGAGCTGTTGCTCTCTGTGAATATTTTGCTTGCAGTGGTATTTATCCCCCATGAACCAAAACAAAGGTAATGTATAACTGTAACTGTCCCTCAATTCCACATGGAATGGGCTGTTTGTCCTGCACAAAGCACCCACACCTGGATTTAAACCCCTCAACATGTCCCAGGCCTGCAAGCTCCAGAGCAGCTGCACACTTCCCAGTCCTCACTGCACACTTCCTCCTCAGGAGCAGGGAAATATCATTACCCTGCCTCTCCAAATGAGAATCCTAGGCACAGAGAGATTAAAGCTGAGCATTTCAAAGCATCCCAGTTAATTAAAATGACTGGAAAATGGGTGTCCAAATTGTTTAGATACCTTTGAAGTCTCAGAATAATTATATTGCTCAAGGTCACACTGGGAGTTTATGGCTGACCCACAACTTGAACCCAGATTTCCAGCGTCCCACTGCAGCACCTTAATCACAAAGCCATCTTTGCTTTCCAATTTAATACTGGCCAGACCTGGTCCTCATGCAAACTGGTTACCAAGGGATGAAACCTGTCATTATGCCATATAATGGAGCTATCTATCTCTACCCTACAGGATAAACAGCAGTGCATGTAGGCATCTCCAAATTCTTTAAGGTACATATCGTTACTAAACACTTAGGAGGCAGGAAGAGCTTTCTGAGAATTAGCACACAGGGACAGCAAGGGACTTTTCCAGCTCCACAGCTGAGTGCTTGCTGTCTCTCCTGTCCTTGGTCTGGAGGCCCCACTGCTAAACTCTTTTTCCTGATGTTGTATTTGACTAGCAGCATTTTCTGTTAAGTTTTACCCACAACAGCCCTTCCCCATTGCTGTCAGCCAGCCTCTAAATTCCACTACTTTTTGTGACCTGGCCACTTGACACTACAGCAGCAGTGATGCTGTTTCTTGCCATCAGACTACAGCACAAAATAAATCCCCAAAGTTATTCAGAGCAGCACAGAGGCTTCAGCAAAACAGGATAATGGTGGGGGAGTCTTGTCCAAAGGAAAAACTCACAAAGGACCTGCTGGAGAGAGCTCCACACTGTAAAGGAGAGTTTCTGTGCAGCACTGCCAGACGTTGCACTGAATGACACCCCACTCTTGCCCCTGGGGTCCTTGGTGAGGGCTGTACTTCACAAACCAGTTTTGACACCCATTAAAAACCTTGATCCCAATTTCTCCTGAGCACACATCCCAATTGCATTTAGAGCTGCAAGTCAGAAAGCTGCATTTTCCAAATGCTGATTCCTATCGTTGGCACAAAGTCCTCAGGCCTTGCTGTGAACAGATGCAGACACAAAGCAGAGCTTCCCAGATAGGATTTGATCTGGGCTTCTCCCTAGACACACCAACACCCTCCAGGATGTGGAATGCAGTGGAAGACAGATCAACATAAAACACGTACACACACACATCCCTACCATGCTGACTTTTTATCGTGGAGGTTGCTAATTTCCCATGCTGAGAACAACCTTAGGAGCTCACATGAATTATGCGTCTCATTCTGAGTGCATCAAAGAGCAGACAGCCTTTTTAAAGGAGTCAAGATCACCTCAGCTGTGCTTTTGTTATCTAGCCCAAGGTTAAGGATTTGGCCTTGGGCTAACAATTGGCTCAGAAAACCAGGATCATGTAATGAGAGTTCCAGGAAGAGAGAAAAGCCAAAGCTTGGTAAAGGCACACTCTTCAAAGTGTCCCAGTACTTGACCTTCTTTTTTTCCCCTCCCCCCGAGATGCATGAGGTAAAGAGGAGAGGAATGGAGCCTGAAACCCTGAAGGAAGTACTCCCATTGAGAGGAGCTGCAAAGACCTTCCCAGATCCTCCCCAGCCACTCGGGCTCAGGGAGAAAGGTCTGACAAACTGCTCACCACTGAGATGGAAAAGCAGGCAGTAACCCCTGAGCGGCTCAGGGCTCAAAAAAAGGGCAACACTGGGATTATTTTCTTTGCTATGAAACAAAAATGAAGCTGCTTCTATTTGAAAATTAAATGCAACCCTCAAAAAAAGGCTCAGACCCTCCAGCAGGCCCAAGCTGCAACAGCCATGTGCCAGCAGCATGGCCTGCTGGGTTAGAGGGGGCTCTTTGCAAAATACTCCATTTTTAAAATGCATTTTTGTTGGTTGGGGTCTTTTTCTCAGAACCTGCACACAGGAGAGCCACAGGCCATTTTTGTTGCTCACAGAAGGCAGAAGGCTCCAGCCAGCACCCCTTTCCCAGGGCTTGGTGCCCCTCTCTGAGGAGCTGGCAGTGGGCACGCACCAGTAACCCAGCAGGTGTGCAGGAGCTCTCTCTAAATGACTCTGCCCTCTAGGGTACATTTGGGTTATGCTTTCAAAGATGAAAATCTTTTCATCTACAAGCCTGGGAGACTTCTTTGCCCAACACGTCAAGAAGCAGTTAACCATTAACTATTTCTAAAACAAAAAAAAAATAACACAAAAGGAAAAAAAAAATCACCAGACCAGGAAATATGAATCAATTAGTCTTTGATCCTCCCCTCGGTAATAACATCTAGAGAACTTGGGTTACTGCTAATCCTAAACAACTGAAAATGTTGGACTTTAAAAGTACTAGTGGTTAAGCAAAGGAGAGTTTCAATTCCATTCCCTTCTGATCTTTGAGTCTCAGGGTGCCATTCTGAGGCCTCTCCCCAGAGAATGTGGGGAAATTTTCTTTTTAAGAATCTCAGGCTCCATGGTGTCCTCATGAGATTCCAGCAAGGGAAGATTCAAAGAAATCCTGCTGTAAATCTGGACACTGCAAGCAGTAAAACAACAACATATTTGTCATTTGAACAACAGGAATAAAAGATTAACAATAACACCAGTGTTTTGCAGAACAAAACCACTCATTTTTTCACTTAAAGCTATTAGGCCCACCTTTCATTGACAGTGCCAGGGCTAAGAAAAAATACTTCATGTTCATTAGGACTTGGTCCAACAGCAACAAGACTGTGACATCAAAACTGCCTTCATTCTATCATTATGATGTCAACTAAAAAACCAGGATTCTTCATGAAAATAGACCCAAAAAAAAGCTGGACTCAAAGTGAGGGATTGCTTTTAAGTAAAAGGCTTTTTCATTCAAAGGAAGAGAGAAGATACAAGCAGGAGAAAAAATGGTGTTTGAACCATCCTCAAAATAGAATAATTTCACACAACAAGCCAGAGTGATGCTTATAAGAAATACACAAACCCTGACTCTCTTCCTAACCCCTAAGGCATCAATAACTCCCTTGGTCTGTGAAGTCCCACACGAAGTTATCAATAAATCCTGAGAAAAAATGCAAGATTCAAGTTCACCATGGACTGAATCACTGTTTGTGGCTGTAAAGCAGAGGCAGCCACGGGCAGATAGCCCTTCTCCCTTCCTCCTCCCATCACCACTGGCCTTGCAATTAAGCTTCAATACGCCTGGGAGTAGATTATTGATGTGGAAACAGCTATTTCCATCAGCCGCAGACATTCTATACTTTTGAAGTCTGTGGTTACAGAGTCATTACTCCATACAACACTTTCCCATCACTAGGGTGTGCAGGATGCCATAAAAAGTGGTTTGTGCAAGTTCCAAGCTACAGGAGTTATGTCAATCGTTACCCTAAATACATTCTTTTTTATACGTGGTCACCCTGCCTCCCGAGGACTTGCCCTAATAAAAACAACTGGATTGTCTGAGAACCAGCTCAGTAGGGCTCTGCTGATTTGCAGATCTGGTTGATATTTCCATCTTTTAATCTGCATATTGTTTCCAGGAAGATGATAATGATTGTAATAATAGCAGCAGTAGTAGCAATAAAAAATAATAATAATAATTTGCTTCTGTTTGCAGTGAAACACTGCTGGAGTTGGAGGCTTTGTTTTAATGAGACACACTGAATGAAACAGTGTCCTGCAGTGCAAGAAGTACATGTCAGCCTTGGCATTACAAGCCAAGCTACACTACAATACCCATAATTTTCTTGGTGATCTCCCAGAAAAACCTTCTTAATTTAATCTCTAATGGGATTATCAGCCTCATTAAATTGTAAATCTTCCTCAGTCCAGCTGTTGTGGGAACCTGAACTTTCATAACGTTATCAATTTGCTGCTCTGCTCTCTCTACCTGAAGTCCCCTTTGAAGCTTTTAACATTTCCCTACCTCCCTGATGGAATCCCTGCCTTTTTTCAAACTAACCCTACTGATCTGCTCCCTTCCACTGCAGACCTCTCCCACAGGCTCTGGACTAATTTCTGTGGAGGCAGCCCAGCATATTTTGCAGAAGGCCCTGCAAGAATGAACTGTGAGGAGCAAACCCACCTCTCCTGAGCCAAGAACCAGGCTGCCCACTGTGAATTCCCTGCCCCTGGGGAGGCACAAGAGCCCAGCCTCTGGTCCTCTGGGGTGGGCAACACAAGGCCAGGCAGGTTTTCCAGCTGAGTGCCTTCACAGCACTGTGAAACACATGGAAAGGAGCTCTGGCCCTCGTCTTTCTGGCAAGTTCCACCCCCAGGCCCTGCTGTGCCCAGGGGCACACCTTCAGAGCCGTCCCAAAGTCAGGTTCCTGCTGAAGGCTGGGACAAAGTCCTCTCTGCAAAGGACACAGAACCAGGACAAAGCCAGAGCAGCTGCTTTTCTGTGTTACCATTTCACAGGGCTCATGGACAGAAGGCTGCTAAACCCTGGAGGGCACTGACAGGTGATGAAATTACAAAAAAAGGAAACTCCACCTTAGGAAGCCATTACTGTTTCTTGCAGGCAAGGCTCTCAGGAATGCAGGTACAGAAGGATTAGTACTGGAGAGACAGGAAAGTAGTAATCCTAAAATACTTTTACAATTCTTTTTGTGCCTAAGCAAGGCAAAAGCAGTAACCATGTGTGTGCCTGCTTTCTCACATACCTACAAAATATTTTTGGAGTAATAAACAAAAAAAAAATTGGAGTACAGCACAGTCATATTCTGAAGGAGCTGGGATTTTTTTCCTTGTACACAGTAGTCTAACAAAACAAACCACTGCTGCTTGTATCCAACGTCCTCCTTACTGCACTAACATGTACAATCCAAGTGTCCTTCTGAACCCAGCTTCTTGTTCCCTTCCTATGTAACTAAAAAACAAAGTGGTCTGTGCCTGTAGCAATCTTGAAAAATGCATTTAATGCCTTTGGCTTTTTTGTTATTATTTTCAGCAGCTTAAGTCAACTGGGAACAAGATTTGTGGTTCTCCTGTTTTAAGATCACATATCAAGTTCTCATAGCAGCAGTCTGCCCTCCCAAAAGGGCTTGCCTTGATATAAAGGAGAA
Source organism: Passer domesticus (assembly GCF_036417665.1). Taxonomy (NCBI): domain Eukaryota; kingdom Metazoa; phylum Chordata; class Aves; order Passeriformes; family Passeridae; genus Passer; species Passer domesticus. Next base: position 121,758,483 of record NC_087476.1, on the reverse strand, counting down.
ACTAAACATTCCATATCCATAATTAGATAAATAATACTTCAGGCAAGATATGGCACCTTTAAAAGTGCCTTTTCAGGCTTGGATTTTACTCTGCTTGTTACTACAGAAACCATCTAGCAACCAGAATCTAACACAGACTCCACCCAAAACAGAGGAAAACAATATAGACAGAGAAGGTTTTTCTGCCCCCTTTTTTTTCTCCCTTTGACCTCCACTCCCCCCAACTTTTTCTTTTTTTTTGAAAGGGTGGGTGAACGCTAAGGAGAAGTATCTTACTGTGCAAAGGACAGGAGCATTTTGCATGCAGTTGAAACAGTAAAGCTCTGATTACAGATGGCAGCAATGAAAGCAGCAATGAGTAATGAGCAATGAGAAATGCGTAATGCGGGATGAGGATATAATTTCCACACATCGGCTAAAGAAAGGTTTACACTCTTAAGCAATAAAAACAAACCATTAAGCCAGACCTGCACTGTCAGGAAGTATAAAACAGTTCTTGAAACTCTGCAGTTACTATACAAAAGCTTTTGTTTCATAAACTTTTGTTTCCTGATCTTCATAAAACATTAACATCAAGCTGCCATATGGCAATTAGCTGCCTCCTGAAATCCATAAACCCCCTCCCCAAAATCAACAACTGAGGAATAACCATTCCATGGAGTAGCTCAATAATTATCCTCTTCTCATAGTGCAGCAAAGTGGGTCTGATACAAGCACAGTGTGGATGGGCTCCTCCTCCACAGCCGAGGTACAACAAATCATGCTCCTGTCTGAGCTCGGGGGTGGGCTGTGAGCCTCACCTGCCTGGGGGGGAGCGGGGATGTGGCCCCCAAACCCTGGCTGTGCTGAGCCCAGCAGAGCAGCCCCTGCTCGCTGGCAATGGCCAATGCTCTCGGGAGAGCTTACCTCAACTGAAGATCCTCCTCTACATGCTGCTGACCTCAGAAGTCCAACTGAATTTTGCGCAAAAATTATCAAGCCACTCGACAAAGCTGCTACTGAGTCTCAAAAGGACAAGGAGACATGCTGATCACATTTGTGTTTAGAGAGATGCTTATCTGAAATGCACAAAGGGTGACATTATCTATCACAATCTCTGCCTATATAGATCATATAAGTGCCTAGAAGCAAAATGTTTAGGAGCTATAGGGTAACAAAGGCAGCTTTGCCTTCAAAATATTTTGCTTTTTCTCCTCTTAAGAGGAAAAAAGCTCTTTTCTCCTTGTAGAGCACTGTAATACTAATAAGTACTAAAGAACTAAAGTACTAGTGTGCTGTGCTAACAGCATACCTTTAGTATTTAGCATTATTTAGCAGTCATTACCAGACTTTCAAAAGATGCCAGAAAGCCCAAACCTTGCAGAAAGGCTGTCTGATCATCAGTTCTATCTAAAAGACTTCAGGAACCCAGCTGATCTCTAGGAAAACTTCCTACCACTCATCTGTGAAAGTTTGCTGTGTTTCTTTTACTTTAAGTCCTAAACAAAGTCTTTAGTGCAGCACTCTCACGTCTCCAACCTAGAGAGCGAGGTGAAGGTTTTAAAGGGACATTACAAAACCAGTTCTGCAGAAATGTATTGTCATTCTGAGCTTGACACCTGCATATTTCCTCCTCAAAATCAGTATGGAACTGAGGATCTGTGGCTAACACTAAGCAGCTACAGAAATGCCTACAAGAGCGGGTTTTAATAGGTTTGCAATGCTACATTGGCCTGCTGGTACACTTGAGTAAGGATGCAATTCCTTGTCAAGCACCAGGGGTTTGCCTGTGCAAGGAATGCGGCACCGTGCCGTGAGCCAGCTCCTGCTCATGCATAGACAAGTGCTGGAGCCAATTTTTTGGCAACAAAACGAGCATCAGTGAGTTCTCATGCCTTACAGGAGAAGTAAAGCAGTCACCACTCTGTAAAGAGCCTCCCTCAGTCTGGTCACACTTGAAGGAGCTGTGAGACTTCAGCTTTACAGCACCAGAGCTGAGGGTCTGGTTAGAAGTGCTGTGGGTTCTTTACAATTTCACAGGGTTGGGATCACACCTTTCATGCTCAGCATTAAATTTTCAGCACTTGTCAGCTTCCTCAAGCTTAGTTTTACAGTACAGTAACACAGCTCTGCCTTGACTGCACAACCACACATCACAAACACCAAATCCTTGCTGAGCCTCCACTGCAGCCCTGCCAACCCTGCCAAAGCAACAGCCACCAACTCATCAGAACCAGGAGAGCTGGCAAGAGACAAAAAGCAAACCAAACTCCTGCACACGTGATGCTTCATCCCTAAAAACATCAGCCACCAAAACAACACCAGTGTTTTGAAAAAGCACTTGGAGATCCACTCAGCCAGCCCACAGCTACTATGCAGTATCAGCATGACCAACAGCAGCTACCTCTCAAAATTAGAGAGCCCAACTGCAGGATTGTGGATTGTTCTGACAACTGCTAAAAACACTGCTGGTACAAAGAAATACAATGTTTTATCACACCACAGAGCCTTACAGCCCAGGATTTTTAAGTTCACAAGAAAAAAACCTGAAGCAGCCAACAGGTAATTAGTTTTTCCTCCCCTATCCTCTGTACCCTCTGCTTTTTGTGACGAACAGCAGTAAAGGATTGTTCTACAAGAGGACCTGTAGGACACCATCAAGTCAGCCTTTCTGATCAACCCATCCAGTTAGTACCACTGCTGCAACCCAGATGATCCTGGTAACAAAAGGAGGAGTCTGGGGAGGACCAGGACAAAAACAGAGGGGTTCATTAACAAAACATCAGGAGGCCCAAATCAGAAATTTGCTGACTTAGAGAGGTTCCCACAGGGCCCACTGCACACATGGCTTCAGGAGTGCAGCCACAGCTCACCAAATCAGAACTGGAGCCACCACAGAGCTGAGGAGGTGACCAAGAAGGCCCTTTCAGCTCCTCTCCTGCTCCAGCACAGCTTTCACACATCACCCCCAGGCCGTGCCTGCCACACCAGCTGTGCAACACACAGCAGGCACAATCAGCATCAGCTTCAATGCTCTGTTTGCCTCCTGCAAATCACACTTTGCCCCCTACATGAAGGATTTAAACACCAGCAAGATGATCAAGCACAAGTTGTGATGACTGCACAAGTGAACCATTTTTTCTTACAGACTGGACTTCTCAGAAAGAAATATCAGAATTCTATGGTTTATTATCCGAAATAGATTTAAACATTTTGGGAAAAAAAAAAAAGGTTTCAAACAAAAAACCCTGGAAATGAAGAGAGGCTAATCTGCCAAACAGCAAAACCATCAGCTGAGGTTAGAGAGGAGGCTGCATATGACAACAGCTTGCTGCATGTAGGGCAAAAATTGCAGATTAATTTCATTGTAACACTCCACAGAAGTGAGCTCTCATCTGAGGTGAGGAAGTATGCAAGGCTTTTCCAACTGTTAAAGACAAGGGCCGGTACAAATTAGGTAAGTATTCCTCTTTAGCATAGATAATCACAAAAAAAAGATGACATTTTAGTTTTTATTATTTCATATTTGGCCAGGACTTTTAAAGGAAGGACTTTTAAAGGAAACATCAAACATTCACTTTTCTGTAGGTCTAGAAAGGATTCAGTCTTCCCCCACCCCCACCTCCCATAGGATTTCTATTGGCCCTTATATTCACACTGCAAATTAGTTGGGAATAGCAGTATTTATACTAGATCAGCAACGTCTGGTTCTTATCCAAATGTTCCACCTAAAGAGGATGCCAGTTCTCATGGATTGGACAGCCCACCCTGCAGCATTCCTGAGAATTGTACAATATAATCTTGAAAGTCAGCAGAGTGGATTATCCACTTTTTTCTGGACTTGAACTTGTGACCTTAACAGTAGCACAGCAGAAAGCAAATGTGCTATGCACTTTGCCATAGTAACCTTCCATGTATTCTTTTCAACTTAAATACACACAATTGAAACAGCTACAATTTTGGAAAATTATGTACAAACCCTATATTTTTTTCTTTTTTGATTACATATAAATACAAATTAGCTATTCTTCTAAAAAGTGGTTATAATAGTAAATAAATACAAAATAAGAATCTGACCATTATACTTCATGTGCTGGGGTTAAACCCATATAAAATGTACAACTAAAATACATTTAAAATCTTTAAAGGAATATTTCTCTGATTAAAATATTTGTTTTCCCAACTTTTTCGTAGACATAAATATATTTTCAAAATAGTTGTGTTTTTTTTTCTTTCCATTTCATTACATAAATAAAGTCTTCATTGGGAAATATTAAAGTGTCAGCTATTTTTTTTTTTGCATTTGTCTAATATATTTGCTGTGTTAGCGGCACCCACAACCCTCCACAACCATATCTTGATAGTTCTTTAATACAACTTTTTCATTTTCATCAAGGTAGAGCATGGAAATAGCACTCAGTTCTGTCGGCACACAGCAAGCCTTGGGGATTTTGGAATTCACTGAATTGACCAAAGTCTGAACAATGGCATGGTTTGTTGAGTTTAGATGATCTGCCAGTGGAAAAGGACATTCCCCATGGCAGTAAAAGGCACTATACCCTGGCGGGGCAACAATCCAGTCATTCCACCCCACATCATTGAAGTCCACATACAACGGGTGCCTTTTGCAACTGTATTTGTGGCGTTTACGCTGTTTGTGTTTCGCTTGACGCTTTTCTCTTTTATGGAGCGGGTGTCCCTTGCCATCATGCCCAAACGTCACTAACAATGGCCTGAGCTGAGACCAGCTATCTTCATCCTGATGTAAAGACCTGCTAATCCTAACGTGCCTCTTGGAGGCACTGTTCTCTTTGTCCAAGTGAACCACCTCTACCACAAACCCATGATTAGGTTGTCCATGTGCAATCCACCTCAAAACAGCTGGCGTTACATCAAAACTTTCCCATTTACTTGCATTATGATGCACCAACCTGGTGTCCAAAAGTCTTGTGACAGGGTCCTTAGAGGTGGCTGTGGCTGGCTTTATAATTTCATAAATATTAATACGGTGATGGTAGCTGCTGTTGTTCTCAAAGGCTCCGTGCACCTGTTCCCGAAAAATCTGGAGTTCGGCTGAGGTGATAGACTCCTCATGAGGGATGGAAGTTAAATTAAAGAAGAAACGCCGTGCTGTTTTCCCACTCGTTTCTGGCAGTTCTTCCAAAACTTCTACTTTGATTAAACAGGGAAAACAAAAAGAAAGAGAAAAAAGGAAAAGAAATCAGAAACTGATACAAACAATTAAACCCCTTAAGACTGTCTGCTGATGGCAGCTTTCAAATGACAGCTACCACATGTGACACACAAGACCTGAAAGACTTTCAGGCAGAAAATTCTGTGTCCCTTGGTTTTTTGTTTGTGCAAGCATGTATAGCATGAAGTTCAAAATGCTTCATTCATTTTGCACATTGGATTGGATCCTGGTGGCCTTTGCCTTCCAGGTAGTTATCATTAGAAGCAAGAGCCACACAGCATTAACTTGGACTTCAAGGACACGAATAAAAATTCAAGCACTGGGGAATTATTAAAACTGGTGGAGGACTTTGGGTAACTGTTGCATTTCCGATTTTTTTCTAATACAGTTCTAACATCAATCCTTTAAAGTCCATGCTGAAAAACATTAGTCTGCAATTTAGGTGACCTAAAAATCTTGATGTATGGATTTTTGTGTGTTTAATCCCACACAAATCACGCATCAGCACCCATAGCAGTATTTTATGAAGCATGCCCCAATATTTACCCAAAAGGGTAAATAAAGAGCAGCAGGAAGATTCAACTGCTGAAATAAGGGTGGATGGAAAAGAGGTAATGAAACAAAGTCACCTCCAAACAAGAAGTTTGTAAAACCACCAAAACCAAATATCCAAGGAATCACTAAACTCCAGGCCATTCCCACCTTTGAGTAACAACAGAACAGAGCTTCAGAAGGAGTACAATATACCTAGGGTTGCTAAGTATATTGTTGCTACAGACATTAAGAAGTATTTCCCAAAATAAAACTCTCTCATGGTTTTTAACTTTGCTGCTAAACATACTGAAGGGGGAAAGAAATCACTTTCTAAGGGGGAGCCATAACTGCTATTAGCAGCTCTTAGTGGTGTAACCATTCTCCTTTGAATCCAATACAAATTTTTGCTAAGGTAAATCTCAGCTTTATGGTATTTCAGGACCAGACCAGTATTTGCTAATATGCAAATATTTTTGAATGGTCACAAGTGTTCTGCTCTCAAGAAATCACTAATGCAGCGAGAACTCAGAGAAAAAATGGGAGCCACACTGATTTTCTTCCAAATTTAAAAAAAAATTATAACACCGATTTTCTAACAAAATCCGCTTTTGCTGTAATCGTATGACGACTTCAAACTGCAGATTTTTACATTTGCCTAAACCTTATCAACTTTGCCCTTTCGACTCCTCTCTCACTCAGCCCCTTGCCCACAATCCTCGGGTTTAGCACCAACGACCCACGTGCTGGCTTTTCCCCATTAACTGCCAGATTTTTACTTCCCATGCAGGGAAAGGTGGATGAGGAGAGGTTGGATTTCACCATTCATCTTCCTCACGATAAGGCTTTCCACTAAACAGCACATCCACTTCTCAGAGGCCACCGCCTTTTAGAAACTTAAAAACTAATTAATATCTTTCCTCGACACAGTTTCACTCTAAAAGCAGGGAGAAAATGACTTTTCATTACTTCAGCAGCGGGGCCACTGCATGGCAGCACCGGAGAGCCGCAGCCGGGAGCAATTACAACCTGGGGAAACCTTCCCAAAAAAAAGCACGTGAGCGACACGCGCCCCGCGGGCCCGGGGAACGCCAGAGCCGCTGCTCCGGCCACGGGAGCCGGGAAATGCCCCCGGAGCCGCTGCCCCGGGGCTGCAGGCTGAGGCCTCGCGGGTGAGAGCCAAGCACGGCCACGGGGCTGTGGTTAGCCCGGGCTGCAGCGCTCCTCGACGGCAGCCCCGAGGATGTCGGACTGATTGTTTCACTGATCTCTCACGGGGATTAGACGGGGATTAGAAACCTCCGCAGCCGCACGTTAGGGAGCCTTCCCTGCGTTCTAGCCTCGCAGGACAGCGGCGATCTGTGGGAACGCTTAACGCGGAGTCGCGCTGGTTTAGCGAGAAAAGCCAATAAACCGGGAGCGCCCCGGCGGACGGACAGCGGGGAGAAGGGAGCTGGCAGAGCAAGAGCTCCGCGGCAGAGCCCGTCGGGCCCGCACCCGGCCGGGAGGTGCAGTGCGCGAACCCCGCGGTACCGGCGGGAGGAATCCGCCCCCCGCTCCTCCTCCGGCCCGGCCCTGCCCTCCCCTCCGCTCCCGCAGCCCGCGGAGCCCCCGCCCGCCCGTACCTTCGTGGTGGAAGCTGCGGACGGTGTTGGCGCGGCTGGCCGCCCGCTCCAGCGGGAAGCCCAGCGCCGCCGGCTGCCCCAGCTGCTGCCCCGCGTGCAGGCGGTAGAGGTCCAGCATGTAGGGCGGGATGACGACGTCCTTGCCGGGGCTGGGCCGCCGCTTCAGCCCGAACATGTGGAGCAGGCGCAGCTCGAACTCGCTGAGCAGGTCCTCGGGGCGCTGCGCGGCCGAGGCGGCGCGGCCCGGCTCGCTGAAGCGCCGCCGACCCACCTCTGGCATGAGCCCGGCCGCGCCGCCCAGCAGCGCCTGGCAGAGCAGCAGCGCCAGGAGCGAGCGGGTCACGGCAACCATGATCAACCTGCGCGGAGGAGGAGGAGGAGGCGATGGGAGCCAGTCAGCGCGGACACCGCGCCGGGGGAGGGGGGTGCGGGCGGGGACGGTCCGCAGGTGGGACCCAGCCCGGCGCCGGGCCATGGCCGGCCGAGCCCCCGCCGCGGACCGGCCGGCGGAGCCCCCCGAGGGGCCGCTTCAGGTGCGCGGCGGCACCGAAATCCCCGTGGCAGGAGATCAAAGGGAGCGAGGCGGGACGGGGGAGCGGAGCGGGGCGCTCCGCAACAAAGGAGCGCGGAGGTGAAGGGGAGGAGGGGACGCGGCCGGGGGCACCGCCGGGGCCGGGGCGCAGGTGTGCGCCGGGCCGGGCCTCCCGCCGCCGCGGCCGGCACCGCTCACCGGGAAGGGAAGGGGAGGGGAGGCTGCCCAGCAAAGCCAGCTCCCCTCTGCGCTCCGTCCCGACCCCCGGGCTTCCCCCCACACACCCCGCTGAGCCGAGCCGCGGGGGCTCGGGGCCGACTCCGCTTTCCCCGCAGCGGGGCAGCGGCTTCCCTCAGCGGAGGGAAAAGGAGAGCTGTTTTCCCTTAGCGGAGTGGAAGAAGGGGAAGGAGGAAAAGTACATATCCTGCTACGTCCTTAGCCAAACCCACAGGATGACATTCTCCCCCGTGAAACTTTGGGCTGGATTATTATAACAGTAATAATAGTTATGATTAGTGTCCCGTCCCCCCTCTCTCTTCCAGAGCGCTAGCACCTCCGCCGTGGCCCACGGAGTCATCCTGCGGAGAAGGCTTTCAGCGGATCTGCGAGCGCCGGAGCTATACCTGTGTGCAGCAGCAGGGGTTGTGTCTGCAGGAGGGTGTTCTGCTCTCGGGGTGTTTTTCCCGCATCACTTGGTGTTACTCCAAACTTCGCTGCTGCTCCTCTACAGCTGCCGAGCAGAAAACAGAAGTTCCCTGAAGTGCAGTCCGCCTCGGAAACATACTTTTTAGCAGCTGGTTGAGGAGGCAGAAGGCAAGTCCCAGCCAGGGAAAAAGCTTCTCCCTTTTAAAAGCAGCGATCGTGAAGTTGCTTCTTCTTCTTCCTCCTCCTCGCGTGTGTGTGCCTGCCCGTGAATGGGTCCCTACGTGTCTACGGAGTTAAAAGGCTCCTTTTCAAAAATGTCCTTTGCATCACGCTCATCAGACAGATAGACATTTACCGAGACTCCCGCAGCAACATCAAGATGAAGCTTGACTTGTCTCCGCTCCCTTAAAAAAGAAAGGAAAAAGGAGGGAGGAGGGTAAATAAAAGAAAAAAAAAAAAAAAAGGGGTGGGGAGCCGCCCGCCGCCGTCCCGCGTGGAGCGGCCGCGCTAGGGCAGCGTGCCGGGCTCCCCGCCGGCCCCGCACCGCACCATGGCCGGGGGTGGCCGCCCGCCGCCGCCGCCGGGGCTTTTTGTTGCGCGGCGATGTCACGACCCCGGAGGCTCGGGGGCCCGCGCCAATCACAGCCGCCCTGTGGGAGCGGGCTGCGGCCCCGCACGGCTTTTAAAGGAGACGCCGCCTCCCTCCCTCGCTCCTTCCCTCCCTCCTCCCTCGCCCGCTCCCTCCCTCGCCGCGGCTGCCGCCCGCGCCCGGGTCGCAGTGCCGCCGGGGCAGGGATGGGGCGGGCGGCTGTCCCGTTAAACTGTGGGACCGGCGGCCGATCCGCTGCGGGAACACCCCCGGCCCGGTGCCGCGTCCCGCTCCGCGCGGCCGTGGCGGAGCGGGACCGGGCCGAACAATGACCCATTGTACAGCCCGAGCGCTCCGCCGCCGCAAATCGGATTAACGCCGTGCCCCGGACTGCCGGGGTGGTAAGGTGCGAAGGTCACGTAAGGTACCGGGAGAATCCCGGTGCTTTAGAGCTACTTTTAAAATACATATATGTACTTATTTATTTTTCTCCCCCCACCAGAGCGTGGAGCTCGCTGCCCGAGCCAGGGGCGAGGGCTGGAAATCCGGGGGTTTCCTCGCTCTCCTCTCCGAAAGAGAAGCGCCCGGACTCGGGAGAAGTCTCCTCCCGCAGCGCTGCCGCGGCGCATCCGATGCGGGCGCAGCCCCGTGCGGGCGGAGGGGTTGGGCTGGGTGGTTTTTTTTAAGATGTGGCTGCCCTCCAGTGGTGGAACGGCGGCGGATCGCCGGCCCGGAGCGGCAGTCGCAGCTCGAACCGCCCGCCCGCGGCCCCGCACCTGCCCCGGGCCGAGCCGCGCTCCCCGCGGGGCCGGGGCCCGCCCGTGCCCGCTGCAGCCTCCGCGGCTGTGGCAGCGCCCGTGCGGCGGGACAGCGGTGGCACGGGGCGAGAAGGCGGCTCCGTGCCCAGCGCGACTGGGCTCCCAATCCAACTGCATCCCTTGATCCCTGTCCTGACGCTGGAAATCTCCTGACACAACGAGCAACTCGCGAGCAGGGCTGTGTCCTTTGCCCCATCTCTTGTTTGTGTGCCTGGGCTCTGCGGTAGGGCCAGGCCTTGCATAGGTATGCGATACCTAGCAATTTAGGGTCCTCATCAAAGCCAAAGCCATCAGCACACCATCATTAGCCGGGGTCCTGCTGCCTTCCCGGCAAGGCAAGTGCTCTGTGCTCCACCTCCTCTTCCCAATATCTCTCAGGGGCTTCATTTGCAAAAGGCACGGCCAGCCTGTGACACCTTGAATTACTGCGGAGGAGGACTGAAAGCAATAACAACTGAGACAGCTCCATTACCAGCTCCTCCTTTGGGAGCGGCCTTTTCCCTCCATCTTACTCCTTCTTAGTGTAGGAAGGACACCGCTTTGAGACAGGAATTAGCACTTTTGGGCTGGAATAATTCCTCCTGTGGACCTACTTCCCTTGGCTTCCCTATCGTGACTCCCTCAATTTCCATGAACATCCCCCCAGGATGAGCAGCTCACCCAGGGAGGTACATGGCAGCAAAACAAACCACCCAGGGCTGCACCAGAGTAATTAAAGAGCTGCTAAAGCTCCTTCACGGCAGCAGCTCCCAACACTCGCTAACCTGATTTTCACTCATGCCGTGCACACAGTGGGAGAGGGGACACCGAGCAAGGTGAAATCCCTCAAAAGTTGAGTTCTTTCTCCCTTGCATTCCAGTGCAGATAATGTTTAATTTTATGACTTCCTGCAAGTCTTTAGCATGAACTGAAAGTTCGTGCAGTATGACTTCAGGGTATGCCAATTATGTAAATCAGCACTAAAATAACAATGGCAATGTAGTTTACACACCACTGACATTAAATGAGCACTTCAACTTCTAATTGCCATTCCAGTTCAATCTTAGTGGGTCATGCCAGGAAAAAGTCATTTCTTGCCTCAACACTGAGTGCCTGTGCCTGGAGCACGGGCTCTGGTGTATGCCCAGCACAGCGTTATCTCCAGGAGCTCTCTGCATTAGGATAAGGAGCCTTAGAAGGGAGAAACGTCTTTGTGGTTGCTCTGAAGGCCTGCATACACTCTGATCTGATAACAACAGGGTCTTGTACGTTTGCCCCTCTCTGATTTTAAGTCTAGATAAGCTCTCAGACACTTCTCTTGGCCATAAAACACCTTGCCTTTATACTTTGTCATGTCTCAATCTATTTTGATCTGGAGCTGCTGGGGCAGCAACTCTGCCTTCCAATCTGTTTCCTTGAGGGCCCAAAAACAACAGGGAAACACCAATAACACATTCTGAGTGCACTGGCACCCAACCTTCCCCACAGAACGGTTTCTCACTGAGGCAGAATCCAGGAATATGAAGGAAAAATTAAAAGGCGTTATCCCTGAAGGTTTGGTTGTGGTCTGTGTCTCAGCACGAAGACTGACTAAATGCTGCCCCAGCCCCAGCACAGCTGAGCTCCCCAGCTGAGAAGCATCTTCATGATTACAGAGAGAACTGGAGACAGGTGGATTTAGGTCTAATGAACGGGAGGCAAACACGCCTGGATGTGCCCACCCAGACTCCAGCTCCACAAACCAGCCCTTGTCCCCTTCCCACCCCTAGAGCTGTGCAGCAGCACACTTGAGATAAAGAAACTAAAGCTAAACCACTGCATTTCCTGCAGCTGAAATTCCTCACAAGCTCTGTGAAAATGAGTTGGGTCTGACAGCAGCTAAATATCCAGCCCCATCCAGGTGGGCTCCTGCGGTGCCACTGCATTTTACAGAGTTATTTCAAGAGCAATCCTGTTCTTCAGCCCAAGCCCTGCCAGAGAGACAAACCACCATTTACACTGAAAAGATCAGTGTTAGTAAAGCTGACTGTGCATATTTGTTAATCTCCTTTGTGAAATTTCACTTCTCCCCCACAAACTCCACAAATTCATTTATTTCTTCTTTACCACATGCACTCCTTTTTTGCCTTTTGTCTTTTTTTTTTTTTGGGGGGGGGTGCAGGTGTTTAGCCAGTAAGTACTCAATTAGTGGCACCTGCTGCTAATGTTTCAGATCCAGGTGTTCCTTGCTGGGACCCAAACACAGCTGATAGAGATCAACTTCAGGTGTTGTTGGGTTTTCTTTGTAAAAAGGTGGAAAAGTATCCAAATAAGGATGTGTCTTACAACAAGGAGAGAGTCCTTTTTTCAGGGTAGACAGGAAAGAAGAAAATATTTTCTTCCCTCAGAATTTTTCTTACAAGTCCTGTACAAAATCACATTTATACACTGCCACAATGTAGTGTCTTTTTCCCCGACTTGGTTACACTGCAACCAGCTCTGCTGGTGGCTGTGGGCAGGAGACCTCAGCTGGAGGACCTAGATGAGAAAGGCTCCCTGGGGTCTGTGACCACAGCTTGCAATCCTTAACAAAATAGCCTAAATTCTGGTCTGGTTAGAGACACAAGCCTGCAGAAGCACTTGCATCACTCCGTGCACAGTGATACTCAACATTTTACTACTGGCACCAGCAGCCCCTGTGACCAACACGGAACATTTTTGAGATTCCCGGTTTAGACCACTGTCCCCTGGATATGATAAGTATGTGAGATATGAAATGTTAATGGTAGTGAGCTGCTTTTTTTTTAATGGTTTTTGCACGTTTCAGTGAATAAACCTCTTGATAAAAGTCTGTGCTGAAGTATGAAACATGTACACAGTACAGCATCAAATGTGAGCAGGGCGACGCCGAAAATGAGTTAAGATGTGTTAGTGATGGTGAGGTTTTGCCTTCGTAATGGGTAGAGATTATCTGAAAGCTTTTCTTTTCCTGAGCTGTGCTTCCTGTTGGCATTTGTGTGAATATGATGTGTGGCCATTCTTTAAAATATTACTTAATACTGTTTTCCAAAGACACGTTTGCCTTTTGGTGGTTTGTCTTTTAACATCTATCAACTGGCTCTGCCTGTCTCCTGTTCTGTGAAGGATGGATTCTCACCTGAGAAGATAATTTACAAGAAGGTGATTTGTTTGTGAAGAGAGGAAAGGCAGCTTATTCAGAAATGTCTATTTCTTTTTTATTCACCTTTGCTGAAATCTGGCAGCTCTTCAAAGCTGTTGCTCTGTTTCACAGTGAGTCTCAATTTCATTCATCAAATCTCAGCTTGCTTTCCGTCATAGTGGCAGGGAAATTGGAATTTATCAGGAAATACAACGCAGACCCAGGATTTTCTCAATTTCCAGTATGTCTCCACTCCTAGTGAACAATAGCAGTTGCTCCCAGCTCTGTTACATCTGCAAATACAGGCTGCAGCAATCAGTTCATGTGGCTGTGCAGCTTTGAAACTGCAAGACAAATTCCTACAATTTGTAATAAAATTACTGGTGGAAGAGGAAAAGGGGAGGCTAATGTAATAACCTCTTTTTTTAAAGTGTTTTTGTTTTTCCTTTGATGCTGCAAAGTTCCAGATTTCAAACCCCAGCATTTGACCTGTGGCTTTTATCATGAAGAGGTGAAAATGCCACAACACCTCGGTACCACCTGGAGAACAATCATCACTGGACAGATTCTGAGGCAGTGGCACCACTGACGCAGGTTTAATTCCATGCAGTGGGAACAGTCACAGACAAGGGCAATTCAGTCGGCCCTGAGCTGATTCAGAAGATGCCAGCTCTCTTCCCAGCAAAAGGAGTGTCCTTTTACTTTCCACAGTGCCTTGGTTTCCCCACTGTGGAAATGGGATGATCATGCTGACCCTCGCTTGTAAGTTCCTGCAAGACCTTCAAGTGAAGGCACTAAGGGGGTTAGTCACTGCAATTGTTTGGGGTTAAATATTAGGTTAATAATAATCTCAAATATCTGGGATCCTAAATCTTGCCTCAAAGACAGTGGCAAAGTTCTTACTTGTTTTGGTGGTATGGGCTTACATGTTTAAGCAATGAAGAGACAGGGATGCCAACTCTTCTGGTCAGAAGATTTGGAGCAAAGCGGGATTTTTTAATTATATAAGTCTTGTTAGGAAGACAATGAGGTGAGGGTGTTCTCCCACAAGAAAGGGAAATGGCTGCGTCATAGATGGTCCACTTCAAGAGCTTATAATTTCATCACTGTAGAGATGACGTCAAGCAAAATGGAGGATAAAATAAAGTTACGCATATTGTCTTAAGAAGTGCATATTTTAGCAGTGAAACTGGATAATGTTTTGCAATTAAAATAAAATAAAGGCAAGCGTGACGTTCTGTTTAAGCAGCTTGTGTGTATGAAGGCTTTATTGTAGCTGCAGATTTAGGGCATATGAAAAGGTTTTCTGTGCTCAGTTGCAGGATGAAAACCATTGCATCATCGGGCATTCTTGTTCTCTAACACTCCTTTGCCTTGATAGTGAATGCTTGCAATTTTATTTTCTGCTGTAAAGTCATGTTTGCTCAGGTCATTATCATTCCAATTTTTGAATATCCTCTCAGGAGCGGGCAGAAGTACAGAGAGCAATAGTGAGGATTTGTGCCTGCTCAGTGGCATGTGCTGGGCACAAGTGCCCAGCAGCTGCACCTGCCTCACGCTGGCAGCAAAGCCCCTGGCGAGCTGCTCTCAATCCCATCCCTTGTTCCCAGCCTCCAGAGGGGCTCCGATGGGCACAGGTCCCCATTCAGACATCACCATGGAACTTCTATCTGGGAGCCTGTTTGCTTGTGTGCTGCAGAATCTGCTGGCTGGGAGGGCCTTAGGAGAACAGCATCCTTTGTTCCCAGGCTCGTGTCTGCTCCAGCACATTCCAGATTGCAGGGACTAATTATTAGCAGCACACATTCAACTGCTTCAAGGTACTGTTTATCCTCAGAACATTGGAGTTATGGAGTCATAGTCAGAGTCAGCTCCCTGTGTCCAGCCTCCACACTCCTTTCCAAGGGGAGGAATGTCCACTGTCTCCATTTTACAGAAGGAAAGAGGGGCAGAGACCAGAAAAAGGCTATTTTCACTGAGAGGTACACAGGGGCCCAAAGACCTGTGGAGGTCACACTCACATTTTCAACAATGCATTTAGCAGGTTAGACACAGTCTTTGGGTTAAAATTCCTAAACTTCAAGTGAGGTGTTCAGTACTCAGCTCATGAAGGCACTTTTTAAAAGCCTGATACTGACCCTCTTACCCAGTAGTTTCCTGACAAATTCCTGCAGTGCCTTGTCCACAGCTCTTACTGCAACCCATAAATCCTAGCAGGAATATGATAATCCCATCCAACTGCAGAGAAAAGCTCTGCTGTGGTAAGAGTCTATTTACACAGAAGAGAAAGGGTTTTTTACAGCCTTGGTCAGGATAACAAAGGTCAGGGTACCCAGGTACAGATTGGTTCCCTAGGAGAGGGACACACTGAATTCCCCCATTTGCTGTGCCATCACCTCCTCCCTTTGCTGTTTCCCAGGCCCCACTGCAGGATGGGTGCTGTGCAGCCAGTCTGCTCAGCACTGTTTGTATTCCTTAACACTGTAACTGCCCTCCCTCAGCACACCATGGCTTCCTGCTTTTCTCTGGTATTTGCAGTGACCTATCTCCCCTCACTTCATGTGCTCATTAAAGTAAGCACACCCATCAGTCTGTTCAGGATTAGCCTGGAAAAGCAGTGCCATAGAACATCCACGATGTGCAGCATTGTCCAGTTACTAATTCCATTATTCCCATCAATTCTGCTTTCTCTCCCTGGACTTTGGCAGCCTGGGTGTTGTGTTACTGTAGGAGATTTGCCCTTCCTTACATTTTCTGCTTCCTCTCCAGTATTCAGGCAGAGGCTCAGTAAACATTCACATCCACTTCAGGTGGGTGCACTAAATATTGCATACATTCCTTTAGTCAGCTGTGGAATAACTGCTTTCAAATAAACCAAAATACTAAACAAACAAACCAGCTGGGGAAGCACGGAATAAACCTCATTTGCTCCATACCTCAGACTGCCTCCCTTGCTTTCTGCTTCCCTTTGTACATCCCAAACTTCTGCATAAGCCCTGACAGCCAATGGGTTTCAAAAAGGAGCTGCCCCAAAATTCCTCCTGCCCCTCTTTGCCAGAAAGGGCAGCCAGCACTTGAAGCAGGAAAGAAGTAAGATCACCACAAGCCCCAAATTAATACCTTAAATCATTTTAAACAAACTATAAGTCCTGGTTCAGGTGCTCACACAGCCTAGGAAGAATCCTGAGGACCTGAAGCTCAAGTTTGTGAATAAATCCTTGGAAAATCAGAGCTGCTCTCTCCATACCAGTGGAAAATTGAAAATCCAAGTTGTGCAATCTCATGTGACATTCATTTCTGCAGCTGGTGGGAAAATAGTTTCCTTACAAAATAAACTTAATAAAAAGTAGACTGTTTTGTATATCTTTTTTCCCCCCTAAGCAACTTCTAAAATGTCAGACATTAATTTTGAGGAACTGTGATAGATTAAAAAAATACACTACTGAAATAATATGTCAATATTATTTTTTCCTTTCTTCCCTTCATTCATTTACAATATTGGACACGTTCTGATAAAACAAGCTCAATTTTCCAGCTCTAAAACTATGAAAAAGCTTTTCTATGAACTCTCCAAAGGAATATCTACTTATATGATAAAACAAAGTTTTATTCCTCTTAAGATGAAGTGAAATCACTGCTATCCCAGCTGAATGTCATTAGCTCTGTGGCTTTCCCAAAACCCCATGTGGAAAGGAGGCTCCTGAGCTGCCACATGAACATCACTTAAATTTTTACGCTTTTGAACTTTTAACATTTTTAAGCAGAGCAGCAGGTTAGCAGGACTATCACCACTGGGTTCAGGGAAATAGTATTTTCCAATGTTCTTCAAGAGAGGAATAACTGCTCCTCCTAAATGCTACTGATAAAAGCATTTCTAATACCATTACTGTGATATAAACAATGTAATAAAACCAGAAAAAGATACATAACTCCCCTGAATGAGGAGTCTCTAGGGCTTTTCTCTTATTTTAATATTTCCCATCCTAAGAGTAGAAGAAACCACAGCAACAAATCCCATCTTAAGGGGGAAGAGAAAACCCCAAGTTACCTGTGGGAAGTGTTCAAGGCCAGGCTGGATGGGGCTTGGATCAGCCTGGTTAGTGGGATGTGTCCCTGTCCATGGCAGGGGCTGGAGCTGGATGATCTTTAAGGTGCCTTCCAAGGGAGGGAATCTCTGTCTCACCCTTGCCAAGCCATGGGCACGTGGAGCTTGGCACCTGCAGCTTGGAGGAGTGCAGCCACCCTGCTGTGCTGAGGAAGGCAAGGACTTCCAGCCAGAATGGGCATGCAGGGGGCAGAGTGCCTCCAGTTTCTTCCCAGGTTAGTGAAACTGCAACTTTTCCTTCACCTGTGTGGAGAACATCATTACACCCACGTTAAACAGAACTGCAGGTGCAGCAATAGCAGTGATCTGTCATGTCACTGCCCAGTCTCAGTGTACCTTGTGCCTGCTTCCTTCTCTTCCCACAGCTCCATGCTCCTCGTGAGCCCACTGCGTTTTCAAAGCAAAACCCTCTTCTTCCAAAGCCCAGGGCCAAATTCCATGGGAGCAAACTAAACCCACAGCTCTGTTTGTATCTCTTCCTCTGAGGCTACATCTCTACTAGCAAATCCAGAGTGCCTGGGAACATTCCTGGGCACGGAGGCCAGCTGGCATGGAAAAGCCTGCTTCACTGCTGCCTTCCTCAGCAGGATGGCTGCTTGGGGATGGTCCCAGGGAGGTTGGACAGTAAGAAACCACCTGGCAGAGAGCTTCCTGCTGGCCCAAAGGCACCCGGGGTGTCCTGACAGCCCCACGACCCCAGTGCCCCCAGGCACTGCAGGGTGGACAATGAGGTGCTCCCGAGGCCATGCCCACCTCTGCCTGCCCAGAGGATGCAGGAGCTGGGTGAAGGCTGTCACCACCTCAGTCACCTGCTGGGGATTTCACCCAGAGCTGAGCACACTTTTATCTGCACAGGAGCTGTTGATAAAAGGTGCCCAGAGGGGAAACCACTTGAAAGCAGAGCTGTGGTGGTGCAGAGAGCAGCTCTGGGGCAGGCTGAGGTGGGATCCCAGGGAGCCAGAGCTGTGGGCAGGTGAGAGGGCTCCTGAACACCCACAGGGGCTGAGAGGTATGAGGTGAGAGGATTCCCAAAGCCCCAGTGCTCAGCCATTCCCACAGAGGGGCT
This sequence comes from Passer domesticus, assembly GCF_036417665.1. NCBI lineage: Eukaryota > Metazoa > Chordata > Aves > Passeriformes > Passeridae > Passer > Passer domesticus. The sequence continues at coordinate 121,740,281 of NC_087476.1, read as the reverse complement.
GAGGGTGTTTTCACAAACTGTGCAGAGGTTTGGCAGGAGCACTGGAGCTCTGCACTGGCACACCCGTGGCAAGCAGCACAGCAGAGCTCTGCATTGTTTGAGCCACAGGCTGGTCCCAGCTGGCAGCCAGCTTTGACTGGCATTCTCTGCATCGAGGTGACACCTACAGCCATAAACCCTGTCTTGGCTGCAGAGAGCAGGGAAAGGGATCACCTTTTCCTCCCACATCCCACTGAGGGCCTCCTCCACTTCTCACACCCAACCATTCCCTACCTCAGGTCTCTCCAAGTTCGGATGAAACTTCTCCAGACATTTGAGCTGACTCTGACTGTTTTCTCTGGGTTAGGGAGCAACTGTACATGCTGCTCTGCTGGCAGGTGGAAGGGAGGAAGCAGCTCCAGGGAGAGGAGCAGGGATGTTTGGCAGAAAGTGCTGCTGCCAGGTGAGAATGAGTGACCAATACCTCTTTGGGCAGGTTTTTATCTGTTTTGTTTTCCTTTTAAAAGTGATGAATGTGAAGATGTTTTTATTCAGTTCACCAGACCCACAAATGCTCCCAAAAGCAATCTGTCCTAGCGACAATTATTCAATCAAACCTCAACTTGGTTTTATTCCTTCACTATCAAGCCATAAATTGGGCAGGAGGTATCAGGGTTTCTGCACAACCACAGCAAAGCCACTTCTCCCATCCACGCTGCAGTTTGATAACCCCTTGTTTGGATCCAGACTTGGCATTTCCCATGGCTAATTTATTCCAAAGGTGAAGGACCCTTCCCTTCTTGCTGCATCTGCCCTCTGTTCAGCACAGGAACTTTCTGAAGCCAGCCTGGTGCCATGAACAGTCCCAAACAACACAGCTGATCAATGCCCAGGCTGCCACCCTCCCTCCCAGCAGATCCCCCCTTCCAGTCCCTCCCAGCAGATCCCTCCTTCCCACCATCCCTCCCAGCAGATCCCCCCTTCCAGTCCCTCCCAGCAGATCCCTCCTTCCAGTCCCTCCCAGCAGATCCCCCCTTCCAGTCCCTCCCAGCAGATCCCCCCTTCCAGTCCCTCCCAGCAGATCCCTCCTTCCCAGCCTGCTCCCTCTCTGCTGCCCCAAACAGGTTCAAAGAGCTGGTTTGTCTGAAAAGTAAAACCTTCTTGGAGCACATGCACAGCACTTTGCTCGGTGGGCTCCTGATCAAGGCGGGAATTTCCACATTACAAATATATCCTTTCCTTTAAATACAATGTAAATTCATTTAACAGGTAAAGGTCAGTTCAAATCTTTACCTTGTAAACCAACATTTAAAAATCTCTAGGAGCCACGTTCCCTTCCCTGCCACAGCTGAAGTAGCTAATGTTTCAGCTAACCTTTTGTTCAAAATCAAATGAGGTTCACATTAGGCCCACAAAAGGAAATCGTGACTGATGATCTGGCCTGCACAACTACAATTCTTTTAGTAGCAAAAATATTTTGTAAGTTCATTTATTATTGAGATCAAGCAATGAGTTTGGAGCTACATAAAATGGTTCCAATTAGATTCAAGTAATTGCCATTTTGAGTGAACATAAGCTTTTCTGGATAAAAAAAAAGGGGCAATAAAAGCTCAAGTATATTTAAGCCTTCATAGTTTTTTGTATTTTTTTCATTCTCTTTTTTCTTTTATTGTAAGAGAGATGCACACACAGGAATGGGGGGAGGAGCAACAAGGATGTATGAAAAAAGAGGAGTGATTTTCCCAAGCTGATTTCCTGGGTGACCCAGTCTCCCTGGGAATCTGCCCATGTGATCTGCACCAACTGGATCAGCAGCAGCACGAGAATCCAGAGCTTCCACCATGCCATAAGTGGCAAAGCCAGCAAAGCACAAATTTCAGAATCTCACCACAGAGATTCTTAGGAGGACCATGAGTGATCAAGGAGTTATTGGTGAGAAAGAGAAGATGAATTATTCTGATTTTATTGCCCAAATGTCATCATTAGATATTTAATCTCCTGTGCCACCCAAAAAAAAAAAAAAGTTCACTACAGCCTCTAACAGTGATTTAATGTCTAGAGTGTAATTTGCTCCTAATTACAATCAGATCGTAATTCCAGATTTACATTTTTGTATAGCTTCTTTTGGGTCTGAATATGGAATAGTGTGACACAGAACAGTTTTTGCTTTGTTTGCAGCTTTTTAGTGTTTCCATCTGAAGTCCTGGAGAGGAATAGGAAGCCAAAATCCAGTGAACTTGTAAAGCTCAGCTGGAACTGTGGCTACTGAACCTCGCTGAAGACCTCCTCCTTCCTAAAAACAGTTGTTACAGTACCTTGGTATTTCTGGGACTCGTCCCAGATTGAACATGACAAAATGCCAGGATCTTTTCCTCAAAGACAGGCTCCATGATCCCCATGGGGGCTCTAGCTTTAAACTGTCTCCTAACTTTGTAAATATTTTTCCTTAACAATGGTTCAAGAACAAAAGGTTTAGCAGGCAGGAAATGTCAATATTTGGTTTTGATGAGGAACAAGTGTCTCCTTTCTCTGACTTATAAAAGATTGTCTTTTACAAGCAGTTCTGCCAAGAAAGCAGAGGAGCACTGGAGTGCCAAGGCAGGTAAGCACAGCCACCCAAAGCACTGCTCTGGGAACTTCTACTTCATTAAAGATGTACAGAAACTAATTTTTCACTAGAGAAACCCATTTAGCAAATATTTCCCTGAACTTGGGAATGACAAATTCAGACTGCTCTGCAGTAAACCCTCAATTACCTTCAATAACAAAGAGGGACCCCCTTTGAAACAGGCTGAACAGGACCACTGCACATATTTTGACCATGTGAGGGGTGTGATGACCCCTCTTCTTTTTTGAGATTGATTCAAATACACAAACAAACAAAGGCAAACCATGCATTTTGCCTTTGTCTGCTTAGAAGAAGTCAGTACCCTAAATAGTGGATGGAGAATGGAGAACCCATTGCCCCTCATTAGTGGGAATTGAGGCACAGGGAGGTTTAAATGACATTTTCTCATGGATTAATGTCATTTTGTTGTCCCTTTTTATGCAGAAAAAAGGAGGCTCTAAATGCACTTGGCTGTCTGCTCCACCACAGTTCAAGTCAACTGACTGTGCTGGGGAGTCTCAAATGTTTTCTTTCCTCATAAATTACCTTCATTAGCTATGTAAATAGAACCCTAATGAGATACTAATTAGCTGTTAAGATTTCGATCTCAAATAACACAAACAGTTGTGCTGTAACCATCTGTTTGTGTTTGCCAACTTGCAAGCACGTGCCACCAAGCTGCCAACCCCACGGGCTGCTGCCCTGGCTGCTGCTGCCCCAGCCTAAGGTGGGTGCTGGAGGTCGGGGTTGGGGTCAACACCCCCAGCTTGCTCCTCAAGCTCCTGTGCCTGCTCCTAAAGTATTTGGGAGGCTGCACCCTCAGATCAGCTCGTTTGTCCTTGCTTCTCAGGCTACAGGAAGTTTTCTTTATTCATTTTATTGGGAGAATTGAAGGAGTACTCCCAATAGGGAGTTGGTGGACTGCCTAAAGGAGGATTTCACAGAATCACAGCATAATTGGGGTTGGAAGGGAGCTGTGAAGGTCGTTCAGTCCAGCCCCCCTGCAATGAGCAGGGACATCTTCAATTGCATCAGGTTGCTCAGAGCCTCATCAGCCTCACCTTGACTCTGTCCAGGGATGGAACATCTACCACCCCTCTGGGCAACCTGTGCCAGTCTTTCACCCCCTCATCATTAAAAAAAATTTCTTCCTTATACCTAATGTACATCTACCATCCTTTAGTTTAAAACCATTACCTTATCACTATGGGTCCTACTAAAAAAATCTGTCCCCATATGTCTTATAAGCCCACTTTAAGTGAAGGGCTGAACAACCCCAACTCTGCCCAGCCCTCTGACTGCCTTTGTAGCCCTAAATTTTTCACTGGTACCAACACAAGCAAAATTAGAGAGCCCAGCAGGAGCTGACATGGATGTCTATCTCGCTAAAATGAAGTATCAATAACCTAGCTCACACTTGATGAAAGAGCCAGTCTGAATTATTTACTGTATGTCATACTTCAGGTTTTCATTTCAATATATGGTGAGATGTACAATAAATTATTCAGCAGCATGGCAAATTAAAATGCAGTTTCAAACCCCATTGTATTTTCTACTCTTAGGTTAACAGTCCAGTTCACAGTGATTGCTTGCTAATCTATTTTTGCAAAGGGTTTTTCAAGCAGAGAGGCACAGAGGCACACAAGTTTTCCATTGCAGCAAATCTTATCCAGCTTGAATCATTTAACAGCCCATCCTCCTTGAGATACACTAATGAAATACAGCTTGGGCAAGAGGGTCAAATGTACCTGCAGCAGCTTGGCCCAGGAGCCAGCAGTTTGTCTGCTCCAGCTTTTCCTTTGCAAGGGTGCAGGGCTCTTGTCCTCTCACTTATGTTATTCTTCTGGGTGCCAAACAGCTTCTTAGAGATATTTTATTTTACTTTGTAACTTCTTCTCTTCTCTCTGTGCATGATGTGTTTTGTAGGAAGGTCTGGGAAACAGAGCTGGTGTTTGAACCTGTCCAGGCACCTGCTCTTTGTGTTGGGATGGCAGGGAAGAAGGATTCTTCTGCTGCTCTCACCAGTCATGGGTTCAATACAGGGATTGTTGCTCGGTCTTGCAACTCATTTTTAGAGCAGTCTTGCAAAGTTATTCATGTCCACTTGTCAAGATATTTTCCATCCTCTCTTTGGCAAACAAAGTAAGGAAACACTTGTCAATATTCCTCCTTGGGACCTCCTGGGGGACATCTCTTTAGACATAAGCCTAAGTGACAGTGATTCAAATTTTGTTCCTCAATGGGTAACACCTCTGCAAAATTACAACCTCCTGAGCAACAGAATATGCAATATTCAGTCTTGCAAGAGTGATAAGTCTAAGATGCAATATTTCCTGACTCATCAGAGTTCACAAAGGAAATCTTTGTACTGTCTGAGGGAAGACATTCCAAGTTTGTGTCCATAAAAGAGCCTACTTCTTTAAAAATCATGACATGTTTATGCAGAGTAAAACAATTTTAGGTCAGTTTAGGACATTCTGTCCCTCTAAAATGATAGGAAGTCTATATGCTGTAACAAGGATGTTTGACAAAACTACATTTAAAACTAGACCTTCAAAGCCTTTGACCAATACCCAGGGCTTTGTACAATGGTCTGCAAACAAAACCTTGTTTGCTGTTTTGTTTATAGCTGGCTCATGGCTCATCTGTTCTGAAATCTGGGCCTGCCCCAGAGGTTTGATGATGAAAACTGCTCCCAGTCAAAAGGCTCTCCATGGAAACAAAGTTCCAGCAGACACAATGGCTCGAGGAGCCTCGAAAAAGTTTCATTTGAAATATCCTGCATCTGATTGACTTATGCCCTTCCAAAGGCCAAGCGAAGATTTGGAAAGAGCTCTGCCTGTGTTGCTGCAATACCTGGAAGCAGCAGATGATGTGTGTGACTCCCAAGTGGGCATCCCCTGCCCTGTGCCCCAGCAGGAAGAGTGGAAGTTCCCTGAGCTCCACAGTGGGATCAGCAGTGAGCTCATCCCCCAACCCCTAGTGCAGCCACAAACCCCCAGGCAGCGCTGGTGAGAGGATGGAGCCAGGAGCCAAGGGCAGCCAGGGCACCAGGAGGGCATTGGCCTTTCCCCCAGAGGCAGAAAGGCTCTGAACTGCAGCCTCGGTGGGATTGCTGCAGAAGGGAAACTGAGCAGCTGCCAGAGGCAAGAGCTGCTGCTTTACCTGAAGTTCAAAAGGAAAGAAAGTTTCTTTAGGTTTCTGGAGAATCAGAAACCTTGGATTTCTGCCAGCCTTAAGAGAAACCCCTATATCCAGAAAATGTATCTGTATGGACAGCTTATCTCTGAGAACTCTCCAGCTGGGCTGAAAGGTGCCATATCCACTTTGATATTGGTCCCTGAGGTGAGATGAACAGAAAACTCTTTGATTGTTCCTTAGCAAAAGTATGGCTGCAGTAAAAGGGAGTAGGAGGTGGTTGGACTTCTCCACTTCAGAGCCATCCCATCAGGCTGGGATCCACTTACATATTTAGTGCACAACATGTTGCATTAAGAACACTGGGCAAATCATTCTGTGCAATGGCCTCAGTTTCTGCACCTGAAATACTCAGTTAAATAGCTACCAGGCATTGCATAACCCAGTTTATACATTTTAGGATGTGCTGACATGCCATACTGCCTGAGCACTTGGTCAGAAAAATAACAAACATTATTGATATTACAATAATACTTGCAAATTATAGATGTCTGCAATTACATTAAATTAAAACCTGGTGTGGTTCACAATACTCAGATGGAGCAGCATGAAACAGGAACTCTATTACAATCAAACTGTTCCAGCTTAAATATTTGGACGTTTTGAATGTAAAAATAAAAAGCTCAAATTTATATAGATACTTCAAATAGTTCAGCAGAAACAAACTTTACTTTTCACAAGAAAATAGCTGTAATAGCAGATTTTGCCAGTCCACCCTGTGGTACCATGACACAATTTGTCAGGCTGATTTCCCTGTGACTTCTGGTGTTACTGGAGCACAGATCAAAACTGGAACCTGGTTCTTTGCTTTCCAGCAATAATTTTTAAAATATATACCTTTTTTGAAACCAAAACTGGGATTGCCCCATGAACCAGTGGTGTTGGCTGGAGCACTGCACATGCAAGAAATAGAGGCAGCAGCATCTGCCTGAAGTTACTGCTCAGAGCTTAATTAATACCAGGGTTTTCACCCTCGTACTGGCACTTTCCTCTTGAATTGAATGGGACTTGACCTTGTCACAACAAGATCAGGACAAGTCTGTGAAAACAATGTTGTGACATCAAAGCCAAAACAAAGGAATGTCTTCACATATGTCAGAGGAGGACACGAGGGGGTCCTCTCACAGTAGCAAAAGAATGTCACTGTGAATCCTGGGACACCTTCTTGGCTACCCAGGCTCTCTCTGAAAAGGAAGTGCAATGGGAGAACCTGGAATGTGGCAATTCCTTTAGAAACCAGGAGATGTGGATGCATCTCTAGCTGGAATAAAGGGGCTCTAAAGGGGTTGGACAGATTCACATCTGTAGGAGATAGGATCCACTGCAAGCAAACAGTGGAAAGGATGTAGAAATTAAAACACTGCCTCACTGCAGGGCACACAAATTCATCACCGGTGTGCTCGGGCATTGCTCCCCTCATGGTGTAAATAAGGCCACAGCATTTTCATTTGTGGGTAGGAGCTCTCAGTTCCTCGTGCCCCTCTCCAATGTGAAAACCCCACTGAGGGCTGCTTGCTTTTCCACCTGATGCTCTGCTGGAAGAGCTGCACTGTGAAATCCCTGTTCCCAGCAGCTGCCACCTGAGGGGGGAGTTCCCTGTGCCCCCTCCAAGGCTTAACAGTACAGCCTTAGAAAGGGGATTTTCCAGGATAAACAGAGCAAAGCCAAACTCTTCTCCTGGCCTCTCCATGCCCCAGCCCATATTTGCCCCACATATAATTACCTGTGGATTTCACCTAGAAGACAGAGGATTTCACTTATAGCCCCAAATAGGCAGGCTCTGACGTAATGGCAGTCTGAGGAATATAGGTCAGGGAGGTGGCCTGGCCACTGGAAATGAATTTTGGAAGCAGAATAAGCAACCTTGTTAGAGGAGAAGATAGTAATCAGCAGTGGTCCTTGGATCTAAACATTTCACCTCCAGCACTCTTGCAGCTACAGCCCTCATCTGTTTCGCTTTCCTATTTTAAGTACCTGACTCACATTCTAAATATTGACTTCTATTTTTCTATTAGCACTAGATTTTCAGCCTCCATATTGACTTTGACTGTACCTATGGTTGATACTAAACCTCTCAGGTCAACAAACTTTTATAGCTGTTAGCTGCTCAAACCACAGTGGGCAGGAACTGGCACTATAGAGCAGTAGCTAGAAGCAATATTATTGGGAATTATAAATTATTCCTCTGCCTGAACTTTTCCTCTTATTCACATAGCTACATTCATTTTTAAACATGTGGCAAACGAATTGCACAGTGAGGACAATTGGGACTCTGTGATTTGGGGAGCACCCGCCACCACTAGCAGGGATGGATTCTCCCCTGGGAACAGCGGAGTAATGCCGGAGTCGCAGCCGGGCTACAGCAGCACAATCTGGGCCAGTAATGCCTGTGAGGACAGACAACACCCAGCCAGAGGATCAGCAGCCCCAAATCCATCTTAGCTGCACACACAGAGCCCTAATGTCTCCTTTGGCTGACGTTTGAGCAGCACACGGAACTGAGCTGTTGCAACCAAACATCAGAGAGACTCGGCCATCCATCATTTGTAAAACACTTCATGTGTGTAAGAAACAATAACAACATTAAAAGAACATTATGGCAGTGACAAAGCCAAGCCTAAAAAGTGAGGAAATGCAGCAATTAAGATTAATTTATGCCTCACAGTAGAATATTTTTCTGCAGACCACATACTATTTTTTGGAGTTAGGACCCAGGCTCGGGAGCAGGGACAGGGAAGGTCCAGCTTGCAACAAGTTATGGCAACAATCCTATATCAAGGACTTTACTGGCACAGGGTGAGTGCAGCATTTGGATGTGAGAGGAATTGTTTGAAGCTGAATCCCTTAAAAGATGCTCCTATGGGCGCTGCTGCCCCTGGGGACTTGCCCAGCACATGTCCCTGCACAAAGAGCTCACAGAAAAGGTTGGTTCCCTGCCATCCCCCCTCTGTCACTCCACCTCACAGACAGCCAAAATGTCACCCGGATTTATCTTAAATTTTAAGTCTGTGCCATGTTCAGCTTAATGCTTTCTAAAAAGTTGTTATCACTGAGGAAATGATTACTGGGATGATAAGCTATGAATGACTTATTCATGCACTATTTTCAGTCCTTCATCAGTCTACTAGATCTCGTGCTTATGTTCCAATCCTTCACATACTGATTAATTTTTCATGTGCTACCAAGCCTTTTTCAAGCAAGGACTGCCAAACTAATGCAATCTGGCCATTTGTGAGCTGTTCCTTTCCTTTTTTGTTTTTCTTACCCCATGCCTGTAGTACAAGCCCGTGGAAGGAAGGAAGGGTCTGTCAGAGAACTTGTACGATACTCGTGATTTATTATTAATTGCTGGCACAGCAGTCCCTGCAGGTCACAGGACCCTGCCTGTGCTAAGCAATGTCTGGATGCTGTGCTGGGCAATGTACTGAGTAGGAAAAGGGCTTTTCCCAGCCTTTCCAGGCAGGCAGAGGTAGTGTCCCTCCTGTGTAATGGGAATGGCAATAAAGTGCTGGCTGACCAAGTGCACGGGGGGCCGTGCTGCACAGAATCTGGGCAAGTGTCTGGAGCAGAACCCTCCACAGCACACCGAGGAAACAGGCTTTTCCCTGGCCTGAAGTCTGCAGAATTACAGTTTTCAAGGATTTACCACTTAATGGCAAAATTCTGGCCCACAATTACGCTGTGTTCTCTCTGCCAAAGCACATACATGAGCTGTAATCAGAGAGTGGCTTTTTTCCCATCCTCCCTCCAGCTCTGCCATGAGGTGGAAGAAACTGTGATGGGTTGAGCTTCCTTTTCCCTGCTGTGCCAGGAATGGCACGTGCCTCAGCCCAGAGAGCTGCAGCTCAAATCCTGTTGCTAAAAGCCCCAGGCTTGCAGCACACAGTGCACGGCCCCACCAAAAGCAATGGACATCCTTCCATCTGCACCTCGTGGCAGGATCAGGGCCACAAATACAGGCCATGAGAAGTGGGCAGAACATTAAATAAGTTGTGCCCTAAGGGAAGTGGCCAGCACCAGTGCTCGGAGCGAGAACTAACTCTGCTTTGGCAGAGACTCCCTGCACAGCTGTAGCCAAGTCTCTCAGGTATTTGATAGTTTGATTCCTCACCTGTACAACAAGGAAAAGCTAATCCTGCCTTCAGCAGGGCCCTCTGAGGATGACTGCCCTGGGTTCTGGAGGGGACTCTGATGTACAGCATGTATAATGACCCTCAGAGACCTAAACCTGATCCTTCTGGTGGAAACACTTATAGCCCTTTAGCTCCTAATTCCAGCTATACATTACCACAGCAGCAAGATGGAGCAAGAGAAGCCTGTTGTCTTACCCAGATCTCTCAAGCTGATCAGTGCACATTTTGGCTCTGCCGAGGCAGCACGATCACTTCCATGCTGTCCCCCTACTCTTCAAGCAATGCAATTATCAGGCATTTGAAAAAAAAAAATAAAAACAAAAACCACAGGCACACAAAAAGCACAAAAAGCTCACAAAAAGTGCCTTGTGAGCTACCTGCTGCCATCAGGGTCCCAGGTGACGCGGGCTGGCTCTGCTGTGTGCCTGCAGTCAGCATGGCTTGTGTGCTCTGAACAGCTTGTCCTTACCCCATCACTCCACACATGGGACACTATCCCCTTATTGCCCTCAGCCAGGCCCTGACCTCAATTATTAACTGTGTTTAGCAAGGACATTATTAAACCTGACTCCCTGCTCCCAGATGAGCTATCAGGTGTCTCTCTTTAACCCAGCAGGAACCTTTTTCTCACCCCATGCCCTTCTTATTACCCTTTAATGTGCCCTGAAGCCTCTGGAGTGGCTCTGTCTCAGATAGTGCCATTTCTAGAAGGACAGGGAAAAAAAAAAAAAAAGAAAACCAAAAAACGGGTAAGTCCATTCCTGAAGATTTTTTCCTAACTGGCTCTAAAACATCTTTCCATTTCCTTTCTATTTTAATCATCCATCTCTAATAACAAATTCTCAAAACCAACAGGTCTATCCAGTCACAGCAAGCTGCTCAGCTGTGGATTAAAGCACGCTACAGTTTTTAGCAGGACACTGCTCCTCTTTATACCTGTGAAAACTGATCGCATCTGTCTATGATGATTAAAAATCAAGGAGATATTAGTTAGTAGCTACTAATTAGCTTGCATTTTAATCTTGGCTTTTATGCCAAACAAACACAGGAGTGCCACTAAAACATAATATAAAATGTCAGCAAATGTCTCCACTTTAGAGCTTGGCAAGTGCAGCTTGCAATGTGCTGATGCCACCAGGGCACGGGAGGGCATTAGGCAATGCTCCCTGCTCCTCCTGGGCTCTGGCACAGGAATGCACCAGGCTGTGGCTGGGGCATCACCTGGAGTGACTGAGAGCAGTCTGAGGCAGCTTGGCTTCGTGAGCAGCACCAAAAGCCCAGTGGAGGCTGCTCCAGCAGCTGAACCAAGGAGACTTCAGAGACCCTAACCTGGTTTTCTATTTCCTCGCTCCTCTTCTGCAGGTTTTTACAAGAGGGTTCATCTCATGTTCCAAGGAAGCAGCCCTGTGCCACCCTCAGAATGCAGAAGGTGTGGGTAACTGGGTTATCTGGGCACCTCAGTCAGATATCAGCAGTGTCCCTGCATCTCCTGCAGCCTCTGCACCACCCACCCATCCAGCAGCAGTGACAGCTGCCAGCCAGCACTGCAGCTCTCCACTGCTGTCATTTCCAGCACTGCAGCTCTCCATTGCTGTCATTTCCAGCAGTGCAGCTCTCCATTGCTGTCATTTCCAGCAGTGCAGCTCTCCATTGCTGTCATTTCCAGCAGTGCAGCTCTCCACTGCTGTCATTTCCAGCACTGCAGCTCTCCACTGCTGTCATTTCCAGCACTGCAGCTCTCCATTGCTGTCATTTCCAGCAGTGCAGCTCTCCCACTGCTGTCATTTCCAGCAGTGCAGCTCTCCCATTGCTCTCCCATTTCCAGCACTGCAGCTCTCCCACTGCTGTCATTTCCAGCACTGCAGCTCTCCATTGCTGTCATTTCCAGCACCGCAGCTCTCCACTGCTGTCATTTCCAGCACCGCAGCTCTCCACTGCTGTCATTTCCAGCACTGCAGCTCTCCATTGCTGTCATTTCCAGCACTGCAGCTCTCCATTGCTGTCATTTCCAGCACCGCAGCTCTCCCACTGCTGTCATTTCCAGCACCGCAGCTCTCCACTGCTGTCATTTCCAGCACTGCAGCTCTCCCATTGCTGTCATTTCCAGCAGTGCAGCTCTCCACTGCTGTCATTTCCAGCAGTGCAGCTCTCCACTGCTGTCATTTCCAGCAGTGCAGCTCTCCACTGCTGTCATTTCCAGCACTGCAGCTCTCCACTGCTGTCATTTCCAGCAGTGCAGCTCTCCACTGCTGTCATTTCCAGCAGTGCAGCTCTCCACTGCTGTCATTTCCAGCAGTGCAGCTCTCCATTGCTGTCATTTCCAGCACTGCAGCTCTCCCACTGCTGTCATTTCCAGCACTGCAGCTCTCCATTGCTGTCATTTCCAGCACCGCAGCTCTCCCATTGCTCTCCCATTTCCAGCACTGCAGCTCTCCACTGCTGTCATTTCCAGCACTGCAGCTCTCCATTGCTGTCATTTCCAGCACCGCAGCTCTCCCATTGCTCTCCCATTTCCAGCACTGCAGCTCTCCATTGCTGTCATTTCCAGCAGTGCAGCTCTCCAATGCTGTCATTTCCAGCACCGCAGCTCTCCATTGCTGTCATTTCCAGCACCGCAGCTCTCCATTGCTCTCCCATTTGCAGCAGTGGGCACAGGCACGGTGCCAGCAGTGCCCCTTGCAGTGCCCCATGCTGCACGGGGCCTGACCTCACTCCCTGCTCCATCTGGGCCATCTCCCATCCTTCCCAAAACCACCTGGAGTGAGAAGAGCTGCTCTGGGGCTGCACTTCTGAAAACCACCTCCAAACTTCTCATTCCCACTACTGTCCTTCACTACATGTCCACACGGTGCCCAGCATCCCAAAGCCCTCATCTCCTCCAGAGCCCCTAGGGGCTGCTAGATTGCAAAAAATACACACCAAAGAGCAGCTGGAGAGCAAAACGTTCCTCAAACCTATCCTTCCACTCATGGCAAGCTGCTGAAAAACGCAGCACCCTTCAAATAAAAGGCTGTGACTGAATATTGCAAGTGCAATGAATGTTTTATGGATGAGAATGCTCCTGCCCCTCAAAATATTTGTTTTCAATACCCACAAAGTAGTATAATGTCATTTAGCGAGGAGAATTCTGGCAGTCGATGCACAGTCTGGCAGAGCTACAAGTACTGTAGGTGTTATGATACACACACAACATGTTTTACAAATAGAAAGTGGTTTCCAGAGTTCTTTAATATATTCTAATTTCCCCCACCTCTACCCAAAAAAGCTGCAGTAATGAAAATACTGTTGCATACTGAAATATTAAACTAGAAATCTGAAGAGAGTTGTTTTTTTAAAAAGCTCTCTTTTCAGCGATTCCTTCTTCTCTCTCTCTTTTTTTTTTTAAGTCAGGTATGTTTTTAGCAACTTAAACAGGTTGGGTTACCCACAAGAAGTAGTAATTTTTCCACCTAGCAGATTGAGGCATTCATACCCTCTTCAAACATTTCTAAATTTATTCTCCAGTATTATTCAAATAGAAATATTTGCATGTACACCCTGAATCGGATAAAACCCTTTTAGTACTAACTCATGGGTAGAAACCACACAAATGAAGAAGATTAAAAAATGCACCTTCTTTGAATCCAAGGAGCCTTTGCAAAAAGCCTTTCCAAAAAGCCATCCTGTCTCAATTGGTTGCTGTTTCTTCTTTTTGGAGGAGAATCCTGCTCAGGAGCACATCTGGTACCTATACAACATGCAATGACACACACCTTTACCTGGCTAGCAGCCAGGGCAAGGGGTTATTAGCCCAATTTACAGGTGGGAGACCAAAGGAAAAAGAGACCAAGTGAACTTTGCAAGGTCACCTGAGACACCTGTGGCAAACAGGTTTTTTGCTCGAGTCCCATGCCTCAGTCACAACACAAGGCCTCCTTCCCAAAAAGTAACATCAGCTGCTTCTTGTGGATTTTCCAGGAGCAGGAATGCTGGGTTTTAACTTTTACAAGTCTTTGAGGTCACCAGTTTCACTCTTCACTCAGGTGAAGTGACCAGACTTAGTTTCAGGAACAAAGCCTCTAGCAGAGCAGTCAGGAGTGAGCACAACCAACCAAGCCCATCCAACCTGCCAGCCAAAGGAGGGCACGGCACCCTCACACAAAATCACAGTGAGAGCCCTGCCTGATCCATGAGGAGCGTGCCAAGGAGCTGCCATGCAGCAACCTCAGCACTGTAGTGGCACCTGAGCCATGGGGCCTGACCTGGTCCAGGCAGTGCCACAGGGCCGTGGGCACATCCCTGAGCAGCTCAGCACAGAGCTGGGCCTTGCTGCTTCATCAGCACTGAAAACAACTCAGGGCACATCCACACTGTGAGCATACATGGGAAGTTTCTTCTGGAACATGGATGAATGGGCAGATGTCTGCTGATGACACCCCAAACTGGTGGCACAGATATTTCATAATCCAAATGAAGGTGTTTCTAGTTTGTCTCAGAGAATAATCTCCAGGAAATGCAGTGTTTTCAATTTACTCACTTGGGATGGGGGATTAACACCCAGGGAATGAGTTCCCCAATAGGGAGAAGAGCAAGGTGGAGGAAAACTGCAGCCCACGATCGGGTTTGGCAGGCTGTGCCACCCTAGGAACAGGACAACCTGAGGGAGCAGGACCTGGGACCTACTGGGGTTTCTCAGGCTTTTTGACCTGTTTATTCCCACAGCCTACTGTGTTCAGTCCAATACATCTCTCCTGCAAAGAGCAGCAGCCTTTCAATTGAGCTTCTATCCATGCTCCCAGCAAGGAACATCTCCCAGACATCTTTAAATTGCTACACACGAGGCGACCATGAGGGTCCATGTAGGTTGTGATGAGGGAAAAGCTCTTATGCTGCACTGCTAGAGGGGATGATGTGATGCTGAGAACAGGGCAAGGGCAGGGTGGTACCTGTGTATCAGCTGCAGATCATGGCCACAAGATCTGTCTGTAGCCTCAGGACAAAAACTGAGAGAATAAATTGGTACAAATTACATGAATTACCTAAATAATGCTTGTTATAAAATTACATCTCCATGCTGCCATCCGTTAGCCTGCAAGCAGCTCCACAGACAGCAGAGGAACTACACAAAAATAAAATATTACCAGTACAAGGTAGGGCTGAATGATTGTGCCTTTAGCATTTCCTACCTGCTTGCAAACAGACTGCCACCTTTACAACTCTAATTATTGGGCTGGCTTCTCACCTGAACTCAACAATGCTGATTTGGGCTGGCTCTGAATCGGTGATTTACAAGCATTTGCTGATAGCCACTGTGGCCTGCTGTCTGCCTCTGCTTTTTGCTAAGTTCCATACCATGGCCTGTGGTGTTTCCCCCTCCTGCTGCTGCCCAGCTGCCCCAAGGTAACGAATGGTGAGCCCAGTGTTCCAGCTCCATGTCCTGTCACCCACTTGTGACAGGCTTTCCCCTCGCTCTTCCCCTTGCAAATCCAGCCTGGGAGCCACAACCCTGACCATCAGTCCAGTCTCCAGTGGAGGTGAGTCCCAACCCAGCAGATGATGTGGATAAGTCCTGAGGGACTTAAGCATGTGCTTAAGTTCTCTGCTGGATCAGTGCCTTTGCAACCAGTCCGACTGCTTTGTTAGCAGTGCTGAGCACCAGGGCTGAGCTCCAACAGGAAATAGCAGCTCCCTTTGAAGTCCTGCCACTGATGTTCACGTAGGTGGGACTTCAAAGAAGAGCCACCGCTTCCCCTCCCAGTATCGGAGGCCCCAGTGCTGGAGAAGCAGTCCTGCTGGTTTTAATTGCATGAAGGGATGCTTTAGGGCGGACGATTCAGCCCTTCTCAGAAAAGGGACAACTTGAAAAAGTTCCCACCTGCTGGCAAGAGACCCAAGGAGAGGTGAACCCACACCCCAAAATACCCTTTAAGACAAAGGTCTGTGGAAAGAAATCTCATTCCCTTCTGTTCCCTGTTTCCCATAGTGCCACTGAAAACTACCTTGTGAGCACCTGGTTTACTCTAGAGCTGCACTCCTGACCAGTGTAAGGGCCCCTCGCCAGCTGGATGTGGATGAGGAATGGCCAACCTCAGCTCCCATAACAGAGATCACTGGAAAAACTGACTTCAACAACAGCCAGACTGAGCCAACATGAGGAAATACCCCCACAGGCAACCTGCATGGCTGATTCTGCTGCTGACTGACAGTGCAATCACACTCCAGAGCTCCTCTAATTTCTCTGTATCTCTTTTCCTTGAGGGAAAACAAAGCAGAGAAGTCCACATCCTAAAGGGTGTCAATGAACTCAAATGACATCAAAACGTGGCTCCACCTCTTCTCTTGCAGATTGCCAATATCCATCTCTTCTCTCAATCTTCAGCCAGAAGCAAGGCCCAGTCAGAGGAGAGAGGGATCAGACTCTCAACACAGAAAACCCTGGGGACCATGGAATGCACTAGAGAAGCAGCCAGCATTCCCAGGAGCAAGAGAACAGTGCAGGATGTACATGCAAGTGCAAAGCTCTGCCCTGTTCATATTGCTTGTTTTCTCCTCCCTGAATTCCCTTCATGTATCCAGATTCCATACATTTCTCCATTCCAAAGCCAGCTACAGGAGCAGGCACAGATTTTGAAGGAAGATGAGTAATTCTGTGCTCTTCAAGAAGTGAGTCCTTTGTGACCTCACTACACAGAGTTCAGCTGTTCTTGTCACCAGCTTCCCATAACCTAGTCATCTGCCCTGGTCACTTCATGTTTTGTGCTCCTCACACAACACTTGCTTTTGGAACAAACTCAAACTCAAAGTCAGCAGGAAAGCAGTGTACGCCAGTGGGGATTAATAACTGCAGGAATTTTAACCCCAGTAAAACCAGCTAAGCGAAGATGTGCCCCAAAAATGCAGAGAGCTCTCGGTGCCAGAGCCTGAGGGGCTGACAGCAGCAGTGCAGTGTGACAAGACTGGGCTTGACCACTCCGATGATCCCAGCCCAAACCCTGGTGTCTGCTCTGGTGTGAAGAATGACCAAAAACTCAACTGAAACAACTCCTGGCTCAGGATGAAAAAATGAGTATGGAAAGTCCCCCATGTGCCTTTCAGTGACACAGCCATGGTTTGCTCAACCAGCTCAACAGCAGAACAACTGGAATATAAATATTTGATAAAAGATCTCTTTTTATCAATAGAAACGTGATTTTTTTCAAGACATTTCTCTTAGAGTTTTGAACTTCTACCAAAAAAATGCCGATATGCATTCTCAGCCAAAACTATGCAACTATTCCATAATCAGCAGTTTCCCATTAAAGATTTTTGAGATTTAGGAGTCTGGGGGTTTTAATTGCTATTTTTTTCTGAGTATTTAATCAACATTTTCCACCAAGGGAAGAAAAATATTCTGGTCAGGTGCTGGTTTCCTTGCAAGGTTGAGAAGGGCAAGGGGGAGGAGGGATTGCTGTATTTTTCCTTAAAGACACAAACATTTTCTTATAACTGAAGTCACCATGCACTTGTGAGCCTGACAAATTTAGAGGACTTAAAATCAATCAATAAAAAAAGGAGCTCGACCACAAGGGAAGTTCTGGTCAACGCTTCAGCTTTACATCACAGACAACATTAATTTTATCACAGCCTTAAAAAATTAAAATAGAAAAATGCATCTTCTTGGAAAACAGCAGTTATTTTCTTCCCCTGCTCAGATATTTTTATAAGCCTGGTTCCACCAGCCTCACTCCTGTTGAGAATCACCTTTCCCTGCAGGGCAGAGCATTTATTTAGAGGTGAGATATTATGTCCCAAGCAGGACACTGAGATGCCTCCACCCAACAAAAACTCTACTGTGCAGCTGAGCTGGACCAGCTACATCCCAGGTCCAAGTCTGGTTTGCAGCATTCCCCATAGTGTCTGGATACTGGCCTCTATAAATAAACAGGCCAGAAGGGCTGGAGAAGAGGTGAAGCCTTTCTCATTAGCTGTGAGCAAGGAAGGAAGTTGTACCTCACCAAAGACTGCACAGGAGGGAATTCACAACTCCCTCCTTCCCTTAATAGCACTGCTGGAGGCAGAGAGGAGCAGGGCAGAGCAGCCTGACAGGGATGGTCCAGCAAAACTCTTGAGACAACCAGTGAAATGAAATCTGCACATGAGTAAGGGTGGCAGAACTTGCCTGACAGATACCTTTCTTGCTGGCTAATCAGAAGCACAATTTATAGCTCTTTCCATGAAATCTCAGCAAAAGAACACAATGGCACACAGACTGATTTGGTTTGCTGGCAAACCTGTCTGAACCCTTATTTGTTCCAAGAGTTGGTTTTGATAGCTTCTGGTCACCCCCAAGATATTTTTCTGGTTACTTACGCATATTAGCTTAGCAAAACTTTTACTGGGAAAAGGTTTCTCTGGTCCAGGAGGAATTTTCTGGGCAAAACAAACCTGGCCAGAGCAGCCAATGATTTTGGCAGCCAGAAGATGCACTTTTGAAGGCCTGATACAGATCAGGGAGTTGAACTTGGATCTCCTAAATCCGAGAGGGATATCTTAACCCCCAGGCAAGAGGCCGGTCTATAATGCTGTTGTAGGAGTCACTTCACACTGCATGTAAGTCATGCAACATTTGCAGGTAACAGCCAGAGCAGTTCTGCAGAGCAGTGACCCAGAAGGAGCAGGAACACGACCCTGGTTCTCCATGTGCTAGAGCAGTGACTCGGCCATCCACTGCATTATTGCAGTAATCAGGAGAAACAAATCCCTTCACAGATCCTGTGCCTTGCAGGAGGAATGGAAAAACCTGGAAATGTCCCAGCACCCTGAGCAACAGGAGAAGCGTTTGCTCCCTGCTGCTGCGGGGGGCAGATCCGCCGAGTTTATCACCTCTTGTCGCCAGAGCTGGGATCTGGCCTGCTGCCTTCCACCCTCACTCAGAATGCACTTTCATCTCTAGTATAAACACTGAGGAGTATCAAAAGCCCTGTTGACAGTACTGCTCTCATTTTCTGCTTTAAGAAGTTGCCAAAATGTACAAAATTAAACTTCCCGAGTCACAGTAGGCTGTTTTGTCAGTTTATCCAATTGGTAATGTAATACTATCGCAACTTCTATCATTTCCTTCCTTCCTTCCTTCCTTCCTTCCTTCCTTCCTTCCTTCCTTCCTTCCTTCCTTCCTTCCTTCCTTCCTTCCTTCCTTCCTTCCTTCCTTCCTTCCTTCCTTCCTTCCTTCCTTCCTTCCTTCCTTCCTTCCTTCCTTCCTTCCTTCCTTCCTTCCTTCCTTCCTTCCTTCCTTCCTTCCTTCCTTCCTTCCTTCCTTCCTTCCTTCCTTCCTTCCTTCCTTCCTTCCCTCCTTCCCTCCTTCCCTCCTTCCCTCCTTCCCTCCTTCCCTCCCTCCCTCCCTCCCTCCCTCCCTCCCTCCTTCCCTCCTTCCCTCCTTCCCTCCTTCCTTCCTCTATATTTCCCTGGAAGGGAACACAGTTCCTCCAAAAATCCCACCAGAGCATCACATTTCAAACCAGCAATATAAATCAAGTCCTCACAATCCTTGTGAGGACTCTGAGGAACATTCCTTTCATACCTGCACAACAAGTACATTGTCCAGGCCACAGGTACCCTATGGATATTATTGTGCTACAGGAGCATCTCTGGGAATTTTCTCTGGAATTGCAGGAGTCAGAAAGAGGAATACTCTGTTGTCCCTCACCCACCATCTCAAAGAGCATAGTTGAGGACTGGCCTCATTATATTCCCAGTTCCTTTGAAAAGGAATGGGAAAATGTGGGCCTCAAAAATATAGAATTGAGGTCTTTGTTATTTCATTAACAAAAACAAGAGTAAAATAAGCAGTACCATTTTACAAACAGCAGCTCTGTGGAAAACTTCTAGGAAAACAGGAGCAATGCCAAATGTTTCTCTACCTCTGGAGCTCCTAAGCAGGGAAATACAGCCCCTCAGCAAGGCATGCATGACATCTGCAAATGACCTTCACTTGAAATCAAGTGTAACATACATTACCTCAGTACATAATTCATTCTTAATCTATTAACATAAGACTCATTAACATATTAGTAGCAGTAGCGGTGTTAATAGGAGTAATACTAATAATCCTGTCATTGTGGTGCTAACAGGTCCCAGCATGCCAGGCCTTCTACAGGCCTTCAACAAAAGGATTTGTGACTCAGCATCCCGAAGGTGGTGAGACAGAGGTTTGATAGCCCTACCAGTTACTCCATGGGATGTGTGCTATTATCTCTCCTTATCTCCCCAAGGAATCATGGAAGATCTAAATGTGCAATCACAAGGATTGTTCAGGTGTAAGATCCCTGATGGTATCTTTGCTGGACATGGGATGAAACCCTAAAGAATGTTTGGGTGTTTTTTTCATATTCCTTAAATATTTCTGTTAGTACTCCATCAGGTGTGAAATGCCTACTGAGCTCTTGCAGAGATTTCTGCTTCTCCAGGGTGCAAGAACACTCTCACCTCAGGGAAAGGTTTTGTGAAGTAATATTGCAGAATTTGTCAAGAACTGCTGGGGAGGAATAACACACAGCCTAAGAAATGCTGTTGTAGTTCCTTTTTCCACCCTTGATTTCCCTGCTTGGAAATCTCACCTGGCAGGAGCTGAGGAATGACTGTGCTAGTTTGGGATTTCCAGGAACACCGTTCCCATCACGCTGAGGGAAGGTTCCCACGTGGCTGAGCCCTCCCAAAGGCTCAGCCAGCACTGCCACCCAGGCAGCAACACCCCAGAGCCCGAGAGCAGCACACTGACCCCAGCTCTTCCAGAGAAGGGTCACACTCACCCTGTGTTCTGCAGGGGGCAGGTGCTTGCACAGGACAGATGAAATTTATTGAGTGATTTCTGATGCTACAACACAGATCTAATCTACCATAAGCGCAAACACTGCACACGAGATTTGGGAAGAAATCAAAGTTCAGATTTCAAATATCCTTGAAAATCTGATGGCTCTAAGAACCCATTTTTTGGGTCTTGGCTCTAGAAAACTGATCAGAAGCCTGAGGAGTATCCCCAGCTTCATGTGCAGACAAAATCTGCAGGCACAGGTCTGCCTCTGCAGAAAATGAACACATATGCTGTGGTATCTTGCCACATATCCCTGAATCTGTGGGATCCAAAATCCACACCACAATGGAAGGGAAGACTGAGCAGGCTGGGAGCCACAGCTGGGATGGAAAATACCCACAGCAGCATTATATAAGGACAATAAAAAGCAAGGCTCTAATTACCTTCCTGCTCACCCTCACCACGCTGCAATGAAGTCTCTGCCATTAATATCTCATCTACATACAAAGGCAGAGCACTGTAGAGTATATTAGAACAGGGAAAGCACTACAGCTCTCTTTGGGAAGAAGAGCTGTATGGTACAAAGCACTTTGACACCAAAATAACTGCATTCACATGAGGTCTTGTCCCAGCATAAACAGTGATAAAAAAACTCCAAGAACATTTCCCTAACAAAAAAAAAATGTATCAAGGTAATTTTTACTGTAAACCAGGCCTAAAAATGGTTCTTCAGACTATATTCCAGGAAAACTGTCAAATATTCCAACTCTTCTCCAATGCTGTGATCCCAAGTACAACCTTTAAAACTCCTGACATTGCAATGGCCCCAAGTCTGCCCAGAGGTGCAAAACCAGGGGATTGATGAGGGCTCCAAATCCAGAAACTCCAAAGAAGGAGCTGCAATCACAGCCTGTCCAGCACTCAGGGGGGTGCTAAAGGACCCCCTTGGAGGCTGATGATGGCACTGATGTGTGGTGCTCTCCAGCCCCAAGAGCAGCTGTAGGCAGGACTCCAAGGCCATGGCCCTGCCAGAGATGGCTGTGCTCACACGAGGAGTTGACAAGGTTTATCCTCACAGCTGGTTTATCTGGCTCCCACCTGCTGGATTTTCAGAGCCCCCAAATTATTATTATCCAGAATCTTGTATTAACTACTACCTGAGTGAGTGAGTATTCAGGCTCATCAGCTGGGAATGGCAAAACAGATTCTCAAAGGCAGATATTTCTGTCTCCCTTTCCTTATCTTTCTTTTTAAACACAGAATCAATACCAGCCCAGTTCACCCCACTCCAGGTAGGAGGAAAAAGGCACCAGGATCCTCCTTGCCAGTTTTCAGTCTCTTTCAGAGCTCCACACAGATCTTCCCACTGATGGGCAGAAGCCTGTTAATTTTGCACTTGCTGGAACAGCCATAGCTCTGCCTTCCTCCTCCAAGTTAACATCTCTCTGCAGCCTCCGCTGGGGTGAAAGACAGCAAGGGACATCCCATTCCTTACCATCTAAGAAAAGAGGAAAAGCTCCCTGATGCCTCTCTCCAACTGTATTTCTGAATATATGAACAGTCCATGACTTGGCAGGGGAAATACATGACTTGGATCACACAGTGACTCCAACAACTTCGTGACATCTGCAGAGCTTTGAACTTTACCTTTGCAGGGCTTCTGTGAAGGCTCTTTTGCTGAATCATTGTCCTCTCCAGAGGTGGGGACAATATTCCCAAGATTTCTGCACCACAAGAATATGGATTTTTATATTCAGACTGCCTCTATGGAGGCTTTGAGAGTTCCTAAATTGAAACCACATTGTCCAGCCTGAGCCAGAGCCTGCTGCATAAGCCCTGTCTACTCCCCGAATCTTTCCAGTGCTGATTGCTTCCCAGCCAGAGCACAAAACAGGAGGGCTTACAGCTCCTGGAATCTGCCAGCTATACTGGATATATGGAAACTGTACTTGGCTAACAGTTTGCAAAGCTCCACTAGAGCTCTGGGACAGGCTTCTGCCTTTCCAGGGTCTTGGTGGGCGCAGAGTGGTCTGAACAGCTCTTTGTGTCTTTAGCTGCTACAAGAGAAACACCTTTCCTCTTTTCCTTTTTTTGAAAGAGAAGCTGTTGGGACGTGCTCACCATCTCGCTCTCTTTTGATAACCCTTTCGGCATCCTTCCGTTTTCTGGTTATTCATTTGTTACCCCTGAAATCTGATTCCTGATCTCAGCCCTCTCTTATCAGCCCCTTTCGCTGAGGAGTTCCAAAGCAACGGGTTCGTTTGAGTCTTTGCGCTTTTTCTCTGTCCCCGAGGCCTCGCCGTGCTGGGAGGAGGTGAGTGATAGGACTGACATCGGAGGGGGACGGGGCTGCCATCCATTAACTCCCTCTTATCTCTCTATTCATCTGCCCACAAAACAAAGGTACGATTGTTGCTCCCGCTCCCAGAGCTGCGCTGGCTCCCCTCCAGCTCCCGTGGTCAGAGAGACACGGAGGCAGGGCCGAGCACAGCCCAGCACCAGGGATGAGGCCAGGGACAAGAGTTCTGTGCCCAGGTCCTGCAGCCTCGTCCTGCCCTGCCCTGGTACCACCGAGTGGCAGCTGTGCCCGGCCTGGCCGGAGCCTTTGGGTGTCTGAACGTGCCCGTGAAACACGGCTTGGACTCTGCACCACCCCGGCATCTGGCAAACCCGTTCTGGGCTGTGCTCTCATTGAAGCAATTATATAGGATATAGGGTGCTAGAACACGAGTTCCTTTATCTCTCTTTCCCACATTACACCCTTTCCTTAGGCGAATTGATGCCGCCCCATTGAAGCCGAGGCACTGATTGACACCAGCTGAAGATCTGGCCCCGATTCCGCCGTGCCTTGCCTCTGGGGAGTCATTTACACCTGTTCAGAGTGCAAAAGGCAACCAGTGGAGCTGCACAGCAGCAAAGTCCCATCCCATCACCTTCAAAGCCTGACATGCCACGCACTGATCAGTGGCACAGGGCCCAGTTCCCTTTACATCTCAGTTGGTTTTGGCGTTGCACATAGACATCCTCTCTTCAGCTTCTAGTAAACCTTGAGATCCCTGCCAAGATTTATGAAAGAAAAAGAGTTGTGACCCAGTTCCTGGAGGGTGACTTGGTGTAAATAACTTTCAGTGGCATGATGACACCCTCATGAAATCTAGCACCACACTGGTCGGTCTATAAAATGTGGAGCCAAGAACCAGTCCTGATCCAATGTTACGTGCTGAATATCTTTTCCTTTCCTTGCACACACAAATTCCCTGGCAATTTCCGGAAGAACCGCAGTTGTGCAAGCCAAACAGGGCTTGGTTTACATTCTGAATCATCCAAATAGTGCCAGTTTGCATGGACAACACCAGCCTTTGAGCAGAGCTTGCCAGCACTGTACAGCCCTGAGGTCCGAAGGAGACCCCAGGTGACTGCAGCTGGCTGGCTTGCCCGGGCCATCCCTTCTGCCAGCTTTAACCGTGTGCCCACAGAGTCTTGCAAGGACTAGGCACAGCAGTCTCCATTCACTGCTTGCAATACACCTGCAGGAACCCAGGCTGGACTTTGTCATTTTACTGCTCTCAGTGACACCCTGTCCAGCTTGGCACCATTTGGTGGCTTCTGCAACCAATGGTAAAGCTCAACATTAACACACATCTTCACAAGGATCTTCTGTTATCCTTGGAGAATTCCAGGCATGGCAGTTGCTTCCAGGTTTTGATATTGCCATCCAAAATCCAGTGAAATTACTGTAAGGCCTCCAGAACTGATTTCAAACAAAATGGACCCAGCATTTAAATCCAAGGTACCATGTTTAGATCTGTGGGTTGCTTTGGGCTTCTAATTTCCATGAGGATTTGCATAATAAAATACAATAATAGGTTGGGCGAGAACATGGAGCAGTGGCTGTCAGCCAGGAGCTAATGAGCTCCATTGCAGACTGTTTAGCTCTGGACAAGTCACTTGACCTTCCAAAGTCACATCATCCCCACCTGTGAAATGGGATGGTAATACTTGCCTCACAGGGGTGTTATGAGGATTAATTAGTTGCTGCTTGTACATCACTTTGATGATGTTAAGAACTACATGCCTGCTAAGTATTGTTATTGTATCATGGCTGGGAAGATATTGCAGTTAGGGCTAAATCCTCCCCTTGGAAAATTATGCATCTTTCCCCACATCTTGTAAAATCAGCTGCTGGGCTTGTGCAAGCAGCTTTTATATAACATTGGTACCAAACATCAACATGCACCTTGTATCTCTGAGGCTGCCAAATCCCTGGAACAATGGCCTGCTGGGAGCCATGTGATGTCCCATGCTGCCACAAACAGCTCTGGGCACGAGTCCTGCTGCAAACGCTTCCTCTCCCTTCCCCCACCAACTGAGATTAGGAGATGTTTCCATCGGGCACTTGAGTGGTGATCTCAGGTCTAGGGCTCAGTGCTGTGCAGTGCCTGGGCAGCCCACACTGCTCACTGCCAACGGGACAGACCCCTGGCATGGGGCACTGGGGACAGCTGAGCACACTGCCAACGGGACAGACCCCTGGCATGGGGCACTGGGGACAGCTGAGCACACTGCCAACAGGACAGACCCCTGGCATGGGGCACTGGGGACAGCTGAGCACACTGCCAACGGGACAGACCCCTGGCATGGGACACTGGGGACAGCCAGGCACACTGCCAACGGGACAGACCCCTGGCATGGGACACTGGGGACAGCCAGGCACACTGCCAACAGGACAGACCCCTGGCATGGGACACTGGGGACAGCCAGGCACACTGCCAACAGGACAGACCCCTGGCATGGGACACTGGGGACAGCCAGGCACACCCCTGCACCTGGGACATCCATGCCAGCTGCAGTGAGGAGGGATGGCTGCAGGGACACATGGATACATGCACAAGCACAGATGGATGCAGGCAAGCTCCCCTTGATGAAACTCCAAGCCTTGGGTGGATGTTTCTTCCTCGTGTCTCCCCTGAGAGGAGACCCCTTCCACCTTGGCGTTTGGGCCTAGATGCCACCAAAGAGTGCACAAAGAAAAGAATTCCTTTTCTGGAACAGGCTACAGCTCAGGATCACTAATAGGCTAAAACCACAGTATCCAGCCTACTCAAGGAGTTATGCATCCAAATCTTGGTGACATTTAGTGGAAGTCGGCCAAATGGCTCCCTTTGATTCCTTTGAAATTTGAAACATAACTGTCACTGTATCTTAGATGTGTGAACTGCTCTGAGAAGTCTCCCATATAGATTAGGCTGCGATCAAAGTGTTCCATTAAACAGAATTTTATGAAGACTGGGGGTTGAGGCCAGGCTGATTAGCAGCAATATTATCTGAGAAAACACAAACCCCCAAAGCCAGCAAGTTTGAAAGGGTTAAAGAAGAAGGTTGTTTGGGTAGCCGGTGTACATTAACTATCATTTTCAGGCAGCATGCAATGACTAGTTAGCAGGGCTTATCATCCCCAGCTATGTGAGGAATTACAATAAATGCCTGAAATGCAAGCAGGTTTCCGGCTTAGGTAGGTAAATAATGGAAGTCACTATTTTTGTCTGAGTCGCAAGAATTCCCCGTGCAGACACTCCCCACCCCCTCCCCACTGTAACACAGCTAACTCACTCCCTGCTGCTTGGCAAAATGAAGTCCTTTCCTGCATCCTTGGGACTTTCGCTTTGTCTGCAGAAAGAGCCGACTCACTAATTCCTTTTTGGTGGAAACCAAGACGTTGCATTTTCTGCATTCATTTGTATTAAACACTTCCAGATTGTAATGACCTAAGGATGAGAGGAGGGAGATAAGAGCTGCTCTAAGATGGGGACTGCGTGATTTGTAGGGGAAAAGTAACAAAAGAAGCAACCAGAGCACAATTCTGGTGTTCCCAAAGCCTCCTAGCAATCTTCCCATTGCCTCCAGTGGCATGAAGCACCATCTCCTGCTGAAAATACTCTGACACTGTGTGGTGCTTCCGCTCCTATTTGAACAGCCACTGGAGAAAACTTCTGGCTGCCTCTGTGGGATAGAAATAGGATAAACTTTGGATAGCACTTGGTAGTAAATAGGGAATAAAGTCATTACAGTCAGGGAGTTGATTCTCATTCAGCCCAAGGCCTTGTCCCTGCCCTGGCATCCCCAGGCACGTGCCTGACCTGGCCTCTCTCAGAGGCCCCTTTGAGGTCTGTGTGTTGGAGCCCGTGCTGAAGGGAACACCGTGGAATCTGGGTGGGATCCTGAGCCTCGCAAAGTCCCTGTTGAGCTGGCCAGGCTCCAGGCAATTCCAGGAGAGCCTGGGCCGTGGTGAATGCTCCCAGTGTTTGTGCAGCCCTGCTGGGGGAAGCCCAAGGCAGGCCTGGAGAGGGGCCCAGGGAAGGGTTAAGCAGAGGCAGGCTGAAGTGTCCTCCCTCCATGCTGCACACACGCCGTATTCCTCAGCAAAGGAACTATCAACACTGGCACGCTCCCACACACCGCCTTGGCTCTCCTCCAGGAAACCATAGCCCAGCTATTTGGCACACAAGGCCACAATTTTATTTACACAATCAACTTCTTGATAAACACAAAACTTACAAAATATACCACACCCTTAAAATAAAAAAGGAAGAAGTGTGGGGGAGAATTGCAGCAACTTGACCTTCTTGGCCAGAAGGGTCAGCATGCTTTGATTTGATAGCCCCATCCAGAAGGAAGCTGCGTGTGGATCCATGAGGATTTGCCCTGGCCTTTAGGCAGGGGGGCACACAGGGTACTCAGTGGGGCTGGGAGCTGTCAGGGGGGTCAGGACTGAGCCAGGCAGGCTTCCCTCTGGGCAGAGGGGTCTCTGTCCCTATGAACATTTTCATTTCCAACTCTATGTCCCAGTCAATCTAACCAACTGCAAGTAGAAGTTCTGGGCTTTATTTTGGGAGGAATAAAAATTCTGATTTCTTGTAGCAACCTGATTTTTTTGGTGACATATTCCAGTTGGCCAGAGTGCCAGTGAATTCAGCTGGAAAACTGGGAAGTCTTAAAGCTCCAGCAGCCCTCCAGGGCACCCACGGCCTTAGGTGAAGCGCTGCCTAAACATCAGATAAAGCTGCCCCAGCCTTGCAGTGACCTGAGGGGCACATGTGTGCACGGTGTTGGCACCTGGGGTCATCTGAACTCAGCTCCACCACCTTCTCCTTCACCTTTCGAGCTCACACTTCTCCACTGACCCTTCAAAGAAATTGTCTTCCTTGGCAAATGAGTTACATCCTTCCTCCTCCAATCTGCAGGCCATGGAGACCTGGGTGGCATCAGATGCAAGCCCTCCAAAAGCCAGGGTAATGGTAGTTCTGTTAAACCTTACACCAGACACATGAAAACAAGAAGATGTTTAAACATTGCCTAAATCCCTCTTGAGAGATATTGCATGAGAAAAAAAATAATGGGCAAAGGGCATTAACTGATTTATACTGGTTGAGGGTATGGACATATCTGCTTTATTCCTTGCAGATAAAAAGATCTTCTGGAGGCTAACAAGCTTTTGATAATTTGGGAAACAAAGATTGATTATTTTAATTTTTTTTCCTCCACAAATAGGAAAAACCACCTTCAAATACCTGAGACACACTGCAATCATTTAGACAGATAAACATCTTGATTCCTAGAGATAACAGGAGCTGAATGATTGGCCTCAAAACCAAGCATTAGTGACAATTCTCAAAATGAGAGCATTATTACTCTCCATTTCCACAATAATTTACACACAACTGCAAAGGAAAGCCCTCTCCCTTTGCAGCTGGGACACACACAGTACACAAAGCCTTGCCACAGTTCCTGAGCACACAGAGGTGGATGGGTGAGCAGGTATCCCAGGCCCCTTCCCTGGTGCAGCTCAGGGTCTGCAGCACAGCCTCAGACATTGGTTTCTGTAGGTGAACACCTGGCTGACCTTGGTATCACCACGAGAGATGGGAAAGAAGGGCCCCTCCCAGGGAAGGATGGGAGCACTGGGGATTAGAGCCAAGGCCAAGGGAAGGAAGTCTGCAGGACTGGGTAGTCAAGCACCATGGTGAAAAGCACTTGGAGACAGTTTCTGAAATAATTTATTTGTTGTCTGCCAGACATTTTGTCTCCCCTCACAGGCTGGGAAAGGAGAACATGGGTCCACCTGAGCAGTTCAGAACTGTGATGGAAATTTCTCAGGCCACCCATTACAAAACAACTGCATTCACTCCTCTCCCTTCCTCCCCAGAAAGCAGCAGCTGAAATGAGAGACACCAAGATCTGTCAGAGACCTTATTTTTGCCTCACCCACCCTGTCAGGGTCCTGCACACACCACTGTAGCAAAACATTCACAAATTGTAATTTAGATCTGCCTGCTACATATTCAGCTGCACAGGAGCAAAAGGCTCTCCTTGTATTGTGAATAATTCCTTCAAATACCAGATGTTGCCTGATTTCTCCAGAATGGCCAACTCCCACAGTTTTATAGTGAGTACTACTACACACAGTGACTTTCCATTAAAATAATTTTCATACCTAAGGACCTCATCTCTTATTTAAAGTCAGTTTTTATCCTCTGTGAATAAGAGCTGAGTGCTTCTAATGCAAAAACCAGAAGGCAACATTCACCCGTCTGTGTGCACTAAAATCTGAAGCCAATCTCAAGATTACACATTTTTTGAATGCAACTTGACTACTGCCATGTAAAAAGGAAACCAGGGAGAGCCAGGGCCCAGACTAGAAGTATCCCAGCTCTGCAAGTGAGGACAGGGACCTTCAAGTTGAGGGACCTCTGCAACAGCAGCCTGGATGATTTCTCAGGAACGGGCTCCAAATTAGCCTCGTCAAGCCTATTTCAGAGGCACAGGAGGGCAAGATGTGGAGGAGGACTTCAAGGGTGCTTTCAAACGAACTGAATCAGAGGTTTACCCAACCCCGCTCTTTCAGAAGTTTCTGAATAACGCACCAGCTTGAACCACTGGAAAGAAACAAATAAATGAGCTGGCAACTTTCACAGGGAGGAGCCTTGAAGCCCAGTTCCCAAGACCACGCCAACCAGCTCCGTGTGACAGCACACAGGAATGAAAATAGGTAGGTAACATTAACAGAAATACACTGAAACTTAATAACAGCAGCTTGTCAGGACATGCACCAAAGAGAAATGGCTCATAATAGCTACAGCTTGTATTATGAATGTTTCATAGCCATCTGGCTACAGAGCTGCCTGAACGCAGCTCGTGTGTTGTGTGTGCTGTGCTGACCCACCAGGCACGCTCGGGAAGGAGATTGTCAAGCTCAAGTCAGACATCTGCATTAAAAAGAGACACCATTGCTCTTGTCAGATGAAAATGCCTTGGAATAACAAGGCAGCAGTGAACAGAGCTCAAGAGCTAAGGCTGTGTCCTCCTTTGGTGTAAACCAGGAAGTTTTGCTCAGGATAAATGGAGTTATCCCAATTTACACCGACTCTAAGATCCAGCCCCATTGTATCGAGCCCTTGTTTCAGTCATAACTTCCATGTGTCTATCAGTAGCTTAGAGGAAAGGCACAGTTTAAAAGGAAAAGTAATCCCCCTGCCTTTCCTTTCCTGATCTGATTCACATACAAAATGGGCTTATGAACTCAAAAATTATGGGAGGGATTCAAGGAGGAGGAAAGGGAGACACAAGAGCCCTTTTATTTTGCGTCTTATTCACAATGAAAATTGGCACAGAAGCCAACCACATACATTAACATAGTTTGGGCAAGTTTAACTCTCATGAATACATTTCTGTGGAAAAACTATGTGACTATGGAAAAATCCCCTCTTTTTTGCCATTTGAAAAGATAACAGGCTTCTATGTGGAATATACCCAGAACCTGCCTGATTCAGAGACGTGGAAATACAAAGATGAATAAGGCTGTTTCCCATGCTAGGGGCCCATGGAAACTGAGAGGGGAGGAAGAAGTAAGGAGGCCCATTGACTCGGGAGAAGGACTTTCATCCTACAGGTGAAGGAAGTATTTGAAGGCACTGGTAACATTGCAGGCCTGTTCCAGAGCCCATTTTAGTCACTGACAACATCACATTGACTTCACTGCAATGTGGGTCAGAGCTAAATAGTTTTAAAATATAATCCAAGGCTATTTCCACATCACTGTAGCGAGTGAGATCCAGTGTGCCCAGCCCTGTGACTTGCCTGCCTTTTGTCCATATTTCTGGCTGCTAGCCTGGCTGCTGCTTGGGCCCAAGTCTCAGCATTGCACTGAGGAAGAGCTGAGCACAGGACCTTTTTGGAGGTCTGTCTCCAACTGGAATGCACACCAGATTGCACCCATAACTAAGTCAGGCAGCCTGGAGGAAGGAAAGCTTTGGGCACATGTACTGGGGAATCAACTGCACCTCTCTCCTCCCCTCCTGTATATTCATTGTCCCTCTCCAAACTCAGGCTCAGGAGGGCTCCTGGTGGGACTGTTCACCAAGAGCAGAGGGTATGTCCACTGAACAACATGGGCATTCCCTTGTGTGATGGCATAAGTGCACCTGGCACCCAAAATCTGGAATTTAAAGCCAACCCAACTGCAGTGATGAGCTCTGGCATCCTCTGGCCCAACTGCAGTCTGGATACTGCCTTAAGATTTGTTCAGGATTTCACAGGTACACAGAAAGAGTGACCTTGACTCCTAGATCCCTAATTGCAACCTACAAGCTATTGCCATTTCCATAAAAAAACCCTTCTCCTTTGCTCACTGGCACTGTGCAATGCTAGTCCTCCTCCAGTGCCACATTCCTGGCAGAGGATGGTAACCCCAGAATATGAATATTTTCTTTTGAATGAATCAGTTTGCTTTATGATTATCAGAAACAATAGTTTGCATTGCAAGTCCTTCAACAGATCACTTCAGAAGTACATCACTGTATCAGGCCTTTAATATCACACTAATTTGTTTCACAAGTTACTAATTGAACTCCCTAAATGACTCATATTGGTATGGCAAGTACTGCCATAGAGAGAACTCAGTGATCTCAGCGGAGGATCAATCACAGAACCATCCTCCCCTGCTATGTAACACAAAATTAAACAGTGGGCTAGGAGTAGGATGGGGAATTTTCCTCCACAATGATTCCAGAGCCCTTATCTCTGTGATAATCTCGCTACCACGTGTATTGCTCCTGTCCCAGTGTGGAGTTTCAGTGATGTCAACATGTGGAAGAAGTGAGGTGCACAGACCCACACACTGAGGGCACAGGATCTGTGGATCAGATCAAAAGGGAACGTTCTTTTTCAAGGGCAAGTCCATCCAAAGTGCTCATTTGCTTTACTGACATCTAATGCACATCATCACTGATGTCATCACTGCGTTTGCCTCCACTGAGAGAATGGGCTTGGCCAGGCCCAGAAAACAGGACTTTTCACAAGTTGCCCAGTGCTGGCCACTTCCTGCCTCACAAAATGCTGTCTTTGTTTTTTCCAACACAACTGTCTCCAAAGATAACCTAGAAAAAAAGTCACACCTTGCCTGGCTTGGCAGCTGGTGAAAGATAACTGATTATTCCAGGGCCAGTTTTCCAAAGGCACCGCTCTGTTTCTTGCTGGGCTGCAGGGAGGTCAGAGGCCTTCAGGCAGGTTTGTGTGACTGACCCTTCACTCACTGACCTGCAGTTGTTCCCTAGGAGCCAGCCTCACCACCACTTGCCTTGCAGCAAAGGATGGGGTATTTTTCTAACCCAAATCCCAACAATCTGGTATCTACACCTGCTCAGCCACATTCACCTCCCACCAGAGTTAATGGAGTGAGTAGGCACTTCTGGGAAGAAAATCACCTGGCCTGCAGCAGATGCCTCCCTTAGGATGAGATCAGTATCACTCCCAGGCAGCTGCAAAGGCCATTTAGCTTCTCATCAGCTTTCCCTGTCCACCTACATCCTGAGGAATTCCAGGTGAGCGCTCAGATGCTGAGTGGCTGCAACAGAAGGAAAGTGCAGTTGTTTTGCACACACAGCTGGCCTGGTGTGCATCCTTTCGTTCCTGCCCTCCTGTTTTGCCTTGTTCTGAGCTGCATTTTATGACTGAGCCTAGGACAGGGAACCTGCTGCTGTTCCTGCACCTCCAAAAGCAACGAGAGCACGAAGACCACCACATGCACAGGAGGTGCTGCTCCAGCCCGCAGGCTTGGCACAGAACTGGTCAGCCAGGTTCCTACAGGGAGAGACATAAAGCCCAACAGGGATCTGCAAATAGCTCTGCTGGTCTCCCACAGTCCTGCTCAGTGGCTCACCCAGCAGAGCTCTGAAATTAGAAAGCTGCACAGTTCTAATGCATGACCAAACACCCTTCATTAGCTCCTGAGAGAAAGATGTGACTTATTTTACCCACACAAGGCTTATGTAGTAGCCATCAACTTTCCATGGAAAGACCACCCTCTACTACTATACATCAGTCATTAGAGGCAGCTTCTAAACTTTAATATCTCCAAAGGAACAATGACTGTGACCCTTCCCATATTTTCTGTGTACAGACCAGCAGAAGGAGCTCGCTGGGATCAGCAGGTGGTGCGTGCTCAGCTGCTCTTGGCAATGCTCAGCTCACCTGTTCCCAGCGAGGGCAGCCACCATCAGGGAGGCAGTGCCCTGTGAATGTGCCATTCCCAGGGTGGGAGAGCCCGGATTTGTAAGGCAGACATCAAAGTGCTCTGTAACATGCAGATGTTTTCCATGCAGAGGCTGAGAAAAGTGATGGCCAAGGCTTTGTTAATCCCGTGCTGTGTTTTTTCCTTCATTTTTTCCGTTACATCCCCCATTTCCTTGCCTTCTCTTATGTGGAAGAACAAAACTATTAAAAATGATGGGCTGTATCCTCAGCTAGTATAATTTCTTGTGACTCCACAGAGCCATGCCTGTTTACACAAGCTGCAAATTTCTCCCATTAATTTAAATCTCTACAGATTTACATCATGGGGAACAGCTCTACAATTTTTTCCCATAGCTAATAAGCTTCTTCAAAAAAGAAAAGACAAACAAGCACCCTTGACATCTATTAAACTTGTATTTGGAGATAAAGATTTCAGAGAATGCCTTCTCCCACTCTATCTCACATCCTTCTTCCTGCTCCTCTGTTCATTAGAGGGTCGTCCCAGTGTCACGTGGGCCAGAGCTGAGCTGAGTTGCCAAGGATGGTGCCCATGGATGAACCCATGGCTGGATCTGCTTCCTGCCACGTAGCTCTGTTCCCTTTTCATCTCCCCAAGTAGTGCTGCAACCCACCCCAAAAATCCCTGAGTCCTGCTGAGCACAGAGCTCTCTTCAGTACCACCCAGGCTCACTCACAAGATGTCAGGAAAAATTCCTGCTCTCTTTGATCAAGGGCAGCAAGTTCAGTGCTCAGGTCCCTCTGCCTGGGTGAATTCTTTAACCAACAAACTAAAGGCTGTTTTGTAAAATCTTCTCCCATCAGTTTTATTTTCATTTCAAGAAACATTTCATATTCCTATCAAATCAAAGCACATTTAAACCTCACCATTTTCTACCAAATTAAATGCTTGTGTTCCCACTTGCCCTGACCAGGAGCACTGCAGCCCCATGTCCGCAGAACACTTTGCACTGTGCTGATTTGTGCTGTCCTGCAGAGAAACACAAGGAGGTTTCACAGGACATTGCCAACCCACCTTCCACAAACCTCCCTCCTGTGGATGAGTAGCACTCAGCACACATGAAGATAGACACTTCCCATTGGGGAGCAGTTTGCTGAGCCATTTGGAAATCCTAAACACTTCTGAACAGTCAACAGCAACAACTTTTCTGCTGGACAACAGTCTGACTGAGCCTGCTTTTGGGATACACTGAATCATCCTGAAGAGCCAGGTGAGTTAAGTGCCAAATTCCTCACTACATTCACTGATTTAATTTGACCACTGAAGCTCTCCAGGCTTTTTTGGAAGGCCCAGTTGTGATTCCAGGAACCAGTATGTCCAAGATGATCCCACGGGTTGAATGCTGTCATTAAAAGCATGATCTGTTCCTGCTGGAGGCAAATGATGGAGTCCCTGCAGGAGTGCTGTATCACCCATCTCAGCAGTGCATTTCTGTGCTATGGAGCAAGGCCAACACCAGTACGGATCTCTGAGGCCACACTAAAAATTCTACATTTCTTCCAATAAAAGCTGAATCTGGTGACCTACAAAACATGTTGCAGATACATTTTCTTGATGCATTAAGGAGAAAGCAACCAAGGTGATCAGGACTTGGAGCTCACGGTGACAAAGGAGCGGCTGAGAGAATTAGACTGGTTCAGCCCCTAGAAGAAAAGATCAATAGGAGACCTTATTCCTGAGCCAGCACCAAGGAGGCAGAGCCAGGCTCGTCTGGAAGGTGCACAGCTCTGCTGGACATTGCACTGACCCTCTGTGTCTCCTGGAAGGCTCTCCCATAACCCACCTTCTCCAGCATAGTGTTTGCTGCCTTCTGTAGCATCTCCTGATCCAAGAGCAATGTTTCCATGTTGCTCCCTTTCCCAGACTTGCCGGGGGCTAAACTGTCTCTTGAACAGCCCCCATCCCATTTAGCCCTGGGATTTTATCGTATCCTGGGATTTTCTTCCATGAAAAAGGCACTGTAAAAGGCTCTGGACCCTGTGCTGTGATTTACACTTTTTCATCTCCTGCAGAAAGCCTGCCGTGTATGTGATGATACCATTCAGCTCCGTTTACCTGAGAACTTAAAAAAATACCATAGGAGGTTGTTTTTTCCATATGGGTAAATAGTAGGGGTGGGAGTATTCCTTATGGGAAAGCTGGAACAGTCGCACTCTGTCGGCCTGACATTTCCTGCTGTAATTGAAACTTTTGATGTTAAAAATTCCATTTACACAGTGTGTCTCCAAGCCAGGCGGGGAGAAGGGCAGAGGTGGGCTCAGCGTTAGCGCACGGCTTCCCCACCTCCCCACTGCAGCCAGCTAAATACAGCAGGTGAGTGCAGAGATGTAAGGGCAGGAATATGAGGAAGGAAATTCCAGCTGAGTTAGGTAATTTGGGTCAGAGGAAGCCAGGCGTAGTTAGGGAGGCAGGTACAGATCAAATCAACTCGAGGCTCTGGGTCTCTGCAGCTGCCCATACCCCCTGATCACGGGGGATGCGTGACACAAACTTCTGGGCTCTGCCTCCAGAGGAAGGAAAAATGGCTCCCTCAGAAGTGACGGGCATCAACGGGGAGAAACAACTTTGCCCTCTTGCAGGTTAAAGGACTTTCTGCTCCATGTCTTTGAAATTCCCATCCAATGCTACACAAGCCAATCCTTGACAAAAGCAGCCAAATTCAAACTGCAATCCCAAACAGCCTTAGGTGGAAACCCAAGCAGAGGGTCCCACTGCTGCCAAACGTAGGCTTGTTCCCCCACCAGTTCCAGACCCTGCCATGACTTTATTCCTGAGGACCTGCACAAACCTACAAAAGCCAGACCCCCAGCCTAAGTCAGTGTTGACTCAGTTCATCCCCAGGGACCTTTCCAGCTGGAAATACAGCTCATGGGCCCATAGGGGACCCATCCAGCATGATTCACCCAGCCTCTGCCTCAGGTCTGCAGCAGCCACCAGCCCAAATCCTCCCTCTGTCTCCAGCTCTGCCAGGAACTCCTGTCATTCCCAATCCTCGAGCAAGCCAGATTCTTGTCCTCCTTCCCCATGTAACCTCTGGCAGGCTCTCCAGGGGTGAGCAGCAGCAGCAAGAAACACCAGAACGCTGATATCAACCCCCATCTCCTCCTAGCAGTAAATATGGGAATAAGACAAAGTCCAGGACAAGATGGAATCCCTGTGAGTAATGGACATAATTACATTAGCTAGGCAAAGTACCTTTATGTTAAGAAATATTTTTTGGCATGCCATGAAAAGTTTGAATCCTGTCACACCCCAGCAGTTACAAAAGTCAAAGGCAACATAACATGAGTTTTATTTTAACTGTTACATGCATTTGCATAAAAATGCTTCTTCACAATGATAATACAACTGTGATTCCCTGTTTTGGTTTGGGGTTTTTTTGTTTTTTTCTGCTTTCCTTTTGATGCAACTTTCTTGCACCGTCAAAGGCACAAAGTAGAACAGGAAGCAGTTCTGCCTGAGACTCTTTTCTCAGGCACCTTCAAAAATTAAGACTCAATCCTTTAAGATTTTCTCACATATCCAAAGACAAGACAGTAAAAAAAAATACCTAGACTCAGCAATTACTTAAAATCTGGCTTTTCACTGTCAATGGGACTCTAACCTTCCAGCCATGACAATGACAGCCACAATAACAAGCAAATTACATTCCTCATTATTCTTCCCAGTGATCCTTGGGAGCAATGGGCAATATGGGGTGAGAAAACTGGGCTGGGACTGCAGAAACAGCCACTTCAGAAAGGAAACAAATGAGTTACTTGAACAGACACTCGGATGGATTCTCATTTCTAACCCTGTAACTTCAATGACAACTGACTATGTACTCAATTGACTCCTTGGGGTTCCACAAAGGAGTTCATTCAGGAACAGAAGTAGGGAAAATTTCAGGTCTCAAAATTACTAAAGTACATTTTATCCCACTGACTCTATCACCTAAGCAGCAAAACTAAAACCCAAAGTTAACAGCTGTTATGTCTTACTGTTAGATCTAATACACCGATGCTCATTTTATTGAAATATTTAATTGAGATATCACTGGAGAAATTATGAATTTTTTTAATCTAAGAAGCTGCTAAACATTTTTTAAAAATAATAAATTAAGTATTGTGGTTTAGCACAATACATTTTATTTGAGACAAAATAAATTTTTTAAATGTTTTTGACAGAATTCATACCTTGGGGATAAATTAACTTAGGAAGATCTAAAACCCAGAATTGCCAGTGATCCCAGTGCCTACCAGTTTTTCCTATATCTCCCACCAAGGAATCTTTCATAGAAAAACAATAAGCATTCCAGTTTTCCCAGGCAAAGCTGAGATGATAAATTGCACAAAGATAATTTTTTCTACTACAATGCAAGGAGTCTCCTAAGACTGTGGGTGCCCCAATATGTAAAATGCCTGGCCCTTACTCAAGGGGTTCACAACTGAAAAAAAGCAAAGATGGGAAACCAAAACTAATGTGACTTGTCCAGGTAGTCAGATTGACAGCAGTGGTGCAGAAAGTCTGGTTCACTCTTCCCTTAGTGACCTGTCTGATAGGAGACTATGGTCAGACTCACTGATAAAACATTTATTTTGGTTTCTCCTACTTTATTTTGGCTTCATGGGCTGGCAGAACGTCACTGAAGTTCAGTAAATACAAACGTAATGGCCTTCAGCAAATAGCCAGAGGGAACCAGGGAAGATCTTTATCTTGATCTTATATTGATCTTGATTTTTTTCCAGCTGGAACAACTGAGAATTCCCAGTGTGCCACTAGCAGAAACACATACCTAAAATTATCAACTTTGAGATAAAGAAAAGAATCAGAGGAGGAAAAAGAGATAGCAGGTAAATAAAAAGCAGGAAAGTGCTGTCAGGGACCGATGGCAATACTGAGCCTGAGCTGTGGGAGTCCCTGGCCTAATGCTGTGGATAAACACTTGTCCAAATGACAGCACACGATGTAAGATCATGTGAGATGGGCCAGAACTAAGCCATGATTGATGAGCCTTGGAAGAGCAGGACCTGGCTCTCCAAGGTTGGTTTTGCAACCTTTGATCTTTATAGCCACGCATTATAAAGCGGTTTCAACTTGTAACTAAATTCCTGACATACTCAGCTGTAAAATGCAGACATATCCTGAGCAATAAAACAAATACATAAACTGGAACTTAGGTGAGAGTCATCTTTACTCTGTCACTTAATGCTGGAAACAACTAGAGCTTGTTCTGCCACATTCAGTAGGAAAACGCTGGTTTAAGAGCAGTGTGAGGGATTTGGGCTGGAAGGAGGTTAATTGGGCCAGACAGCCTATTTGATTCATCCTATCTGGATCCCCAATTTCCAGTGCCTCTAAAGAGCATCATGAACAGTAGCTGTACCACACAATGTTCATGAAATCCAGCTTCTATCACTCCATGTATCAGAGCCATGGGCCCTCTGCAAAAACATCACTCTGCCAACTGTGGATATCACCAATAAATCAAAGCAGTTGCACAAGCCACAACTTAGGTGGCATTAATTAGATCAGTGGAAGTTATGATCCAACACAATTATCATTGCTAACCCCACCTACATTTAATTTCAGTGTTTCTTCCTATCTTTGCCCCAGAGGGTCCATAGGGAAGCACTGCATGCTTCAACAGTGCCAGCCTCCAGAGGCAGCACAAAAGAGCAAGGGCTGGTAATTATGTGAGTGCAAGTAATGGGAAGGGGACTATCATGAGATGGGATCAGATACTACACAAGGGGAGAGAAGGAAATTCACCCTTTGCCCCTTACACACCCCGTAGTTTGCAGCTGCCTCATCCGACCTGCCAGTCCCTATTCACCAAGGTGTGTGCATAAAGAAATCACTGCAAGCACATGGAGAGTCCCATCAAAGGAAACCTGATTTCCCAAAGTCTTACATACATGTCAGAAATGAACAGCAAGGCCCTGGGGAGGGGAAGGAAGGTCAGTGTGCTTGGGTGGCACTTGCAGCATCTCTGACCACTTCTGTAACAGTAAGTGGTGCAAAACAAGAGGCACATGGATACACAGAGCTGGTGCCAAGAACCTGACATCCACACAGGCAGGATTCCATTCCCTCTTTCCTTCACAGAGCTGAGGCCTAATGGCAGCAGCCACCAGCATGAGCTGCTCCAGGCTGGGTGCAGCCCTGGAGCCATCCCAGAGGAATCCTGCTAATGTCCTCCATTAGTGCTCTGTGACATAAATGTGCAGTTCAGGGGGGGGCACTGGGAGACATTTCAGAAGCTCACTGTTACCTCATGACATGCTAGTGCCAATGTCCCCCTTAGAGGCATCTCCATATGGGGCATGCACACGTCTGTCCTGATGAAATAGCCCAGAACACCAGGACCCTGCTGCAGCTCTACAGGGTGGACAGTGTCCCCAGCCAGTGGCACACGGTGTGGCTGCACCACCATGCGGGCAGCCAGCTCCCCTGTGTGGCCTGGGAGAGCTCTCCCACACTGCCTGTGCCAGCAGGGAAAATCTGACAATCCTGCAGCTCTGAGGACTGTGTCTCAGAAGAGGGAGTCATACAAGAACAAACACAAAAGGGAAACCGAGTGTTTGCAGGGCTGAGCCCTGAATCACAGCCCAGGACACAGCTGTAATGACAGGACATGGCTGGAGAACTACTGCCTGTGAGCTGGCTGGAAGGACTTGATACAAAAGGTACCGTATCTTTCAGGTCACAGAAGTTCTTTCTCTCTGAAGCTGCACCATCACAGTGGTTGGAAGGCAAAGAGGTTTTCTGCTAAGAATCCCCAAAGATGCTCTGTTTTAGCCAGTCAATTGGTTCTCTTCTTCCTTGACCTTTCTTCTGTGCATCTGCTCTTCCCTACACTTACAATAAAACATTTTCCTTTGACACTGTGCAGGGCTCTGCTTAAAAAGAGCTTGGTGTAGTCAGGTGTGTTCTGGTGAGCTGCAGGCTGTGCTACAAAGACCCCACTGTTTCTCAGAAGGCCATTCACTAATGTTCACTCAACAGAGGAGACCAACAGTACGGCAATAT
Organism: Passer domesticus; assembly: GCF_036417665.1. NCBI lineage: Eukaryota > Metazoa > Chordata > Aves > Passeriformes > Passeridae > Passer > Passer domesticus. The sequence continues at coordinate 121,700,001 of NC_087476.1, read as the reverse complement.
CCATCAACCCCTGCATTTGCTTGTAATTAAAGAAAGGTCAGGAGCTGTGCCTTTCTGAGAATCACGCTTACCTTTGCATGGGCAAAACCCAAACGTAGACAAATTTCACAGTGAAGACATCCAGAAACGTGAAGAATATTAAACAGCCAACCGTGTACGTTTTCCAAGGTTTGTGAAGTGGACTTGCCCCTGTGCTTGGGTACAGAACTCTTGAGATTGTGTTAGGTACCTAACTGCAAAAGCTATTGTGTTCCAGTTTTTTCATGCCTCGCTGCTGCAGAAAGGCCCTGATTCACACCACTTCATTATCTTTCCTCATTTTTATAGGCAGCCAGAGGGCATGCTGGATCCTCGGTTTGTTTGTCTGGATCCACTCATTAGTAAATTACGTGTAGTGAGCAATGACGTGCACCTGGACATTTAGTCTGAGTAGATTCTTTAACACTCAAATTAGTTGTGCTACTCCAGCAAGAAAAGCAACAGATCTTTCTGAAATGTGACTTTTTTCTCTATGCTTTTGCAGTTCTAGGAGCTATAGCATGAGTGGAGAGGAAATAGTGAAGAAAGAAAAGCACAGGACTTCTCCCTGTGAAGTGCTGTTAACAATCTCTTTGCTGTGAATACAAGGATCCTGCAGCCAAGACCGTGGCTACATCATGGTGACAATCTCCGTGGCAGCATTTACAATATTTTCTGTACAGCTAGACAAAAAATCCCAAAGAAAACCACAGGTGTTTAGAGATTTAGCTGGGAAATTTGCAGCAATGTTGAGTGCAAGCCCGGTGTGCTGCTCTGGAAATCTGGAAACAGAAACTACCTACAAATCTGCTTTTAGGGACCAAGCCTTTAATTCCAACTGGTTCTCTTGTGGTATCACTACATATAATTTGCTTTTGTAATGGAGGGAACTGGAACAGAAAGGGCCAGATACAGGAGACAAACAAGGCAAGAAGTATTCCACATCCTTCTGGCAGACACCCCTTGGAGACCACGGGCAGCTGGTGCAAGAATCAGAGAGACACAATCCAACACAACCCCTTGCTCTATTTTACCATCATTAGCTGGGAACCACAGAGACGGTGGTTAAAAATGTCTTCTAAAATAGCTTTAAGGATTGGAAATCTGATAAGGCAAATACAAGTGGCAAAGCTCCACTGACGTCAGTGAGACTTATATAAGGGAAGATTTTGTAATGGTAAAAGTAATACTGGAGCTGAAAAGTCCTGAACACTGAACAAGGAAGTTTTTCAGGTTAACCTCAACACAAGCCACAGATTTGTCCTCAAAACAATTTCCCCACTGGCCTGCAAATAAAAACTGAACTTGGACTATTTCTGCAAAAAGCATCACTTTGTGTGTGCAATCACACAAGCATAATTCACTGCAAAGCTACTAACTAATAGGAAACTGAGATATCAATACAAAATGATATTTTTAAATGTGAATTTTGAATTTATACATATGAGAATGTTAATGAAAAGATGTGACTGTGAAATGCAGTACATTTAGCCAGTCCTGGGACAATATGGTGTGGGAGTCATTCTTCCTTCATACAATTCTTCTTTTCAGGGCCTTCAAGTAAGTTGGTGTGAATTAACACTGCTTATTTGAAATCAATGGAAAAAAAAATGGAGCTATGCCAAATTACATCAGTGAGGGATCCAGCCTTTTGACTTCAAGTTATCCTCAGTTAACACTGGCGTAATCATAAAAAGGCGACATTTACTTCCCTGTCCAATGAAAATAGCCTGGGTATTGGCTACTTTCAGAGAGCTGCCTGAAAACATTACACAAACCATGAATTATTCACAGTATTAAACAAATAATTGTGACTAGTAAATAAATATTTGAAAGTAATGGCTGGTTCATACACCATTCACACATAGTGTAAGGGGGAGATATTCATCATATGAATTACCCATTAAGAATTACTGGCTCAGCTCTAGTTATAACTGATAAACAGTCATGTGGATAACAAGGCAAGTGTTTGGCACATCTCCTGCTTTCATTCCCAGCAATATGGCTTCCTTTTCAGCAGACACATAAGCTCAATTATTTATAGCCCTTCTTCCAGAGAAACTGACTGCCTTCCATGCACCTGAAAGGCAGGAGCTGGCGCACAGTTTCCCCTATCCCTACTTGTCTGGTTAAATTCCAGGTCAGGCAACAGCCCTCTGACAGAACCACATTCCTGCTGTAGTTTCAATTACCTAAATTATTCTTCACCTCCTGTCTTAAGCATGGGCATATTTTTGATGGCCTGAGCTGGGAAATGTGAATGCAAACTGCTACCAGATGTAGAGAGGAAGAATGATTTCATATCGGAGGCACTGGCCTCTGAGTCAAAATCTCAGAGCCTCTGCTGTGCCACAGGCTTTCTGTAAGCCACTTAGGCCCAAATCCCCAAAGGTATTTAGGCTTTTAACTCCTGCTCATTTCAGTGAGAGTTAAAAGCCTAAATACCTCCATGGATCTGGGCTTTAGCCTCTGTGGCTATGTCGCACAGCACAGGGGTACCCACAGTGCCAAGCGGGCACATCAGAGATGACTCCCAACACCCTGGCTCTGGGAGAGGAGCACCAACCCTGGTGTTGGAGAGTGGAAAATAGTCTGACTGCACTCACCACAGCATTCCCAGGAGCTAGCCTGGGTCCCTCCACACAACACTCCATCCTGCTGGGTGGGAGCAGCCCACTTGCCCCAAAATCACACTGCAATTTGGGTCACAGCCTGACTCAGTGGCATGCAGGAATCATCCCATAAGACTGGCGTGGTGCATGGGCATTCTGCTGGTGAGCAGCTCGTAAAGCACAGGAAGCCAACAGTTTTGTTCAGAAGTTTAGAACAGAAGTTCAACAGGTTCAGCTGAACTGTCCCACAAATTCCATTTTAGTTCAGCTTCCACTGGCCATGGAAAGGCAGCAAGGGGCTGTGCAACATGTTCCCAGATAAAATATCCAGCACTTTTCACTTATAACAGCAGCACAATATCTGACTGTGTCTGCAAAGAGAATCAGAGCAAATGGTTAACAAACAGTTATGGTAGTTAAAAAAAGAAATGCTTTGCTGCTATTCCATTGTCAGTTTTGGCAAGCAGCACGGGGAAAGCGAAGCGCTGATAACATTGCTTTATTGTTCGTGTAGGTCCCAACCTTAACATGCTACATCTGTATCTTCTGTCTCAAGAAGTTGCTTTCTTTTCATCAAACACATTCCAGAAGTCAACAGTAAAAGCACTGACAAGAGACAGCAGATTGATCCATTAACTCTCACTCACTGCTAACAGTTCCTTGGCTGAAACCGGACCCTGCATTCCACTTGGGAAGATTTGGTAAGTTCAAAATGTAAACACACTCACAGGATTTGGTTACCGCTCTCATGCAGTGCAGCCCCTGCCTCAGCATAGCAGGAGGTGCTGGGAATCTCCACAGGTGCTGTACCTCTTATTTTATACATGCCTAATTAAGGAACAACCAGGACAGGCTAAACGAGTCCTGGGTGCCTCGTGTTGCTATTATACTACATTCTCAGTTAGTGCTAATCAATGTGGTTGCAGTGAAGGATATTACAGCACACAGCTCTTTCTAATATGTCTAACAATAATAATAATAATAAATAGTAATAATAATGAACTCTCCCTTCACCAGAAAAGATGTAATTAAATGAGCATGTATTTTCCCTTTGGAGACAGGCCCTTAAGCATCTTCCTTTTAGCAGCAGATAAAATGAAGTCTTGCCTGTCATGGCTTTGAATTTGGTTTGCAAAACCAGCCTTCATTTTAAGCAAGATTTATCCAAGAATGCTCCTTTGTTGAACTATTATTCTCCATCCATCCGAGCACGCAGGGTCTCTGCTCGCTGACCAGCACTGCAGTGCACTGTAAAGGCACGGCACCAACGCCACTTCTCACGCATTTGCTCCCAGAGCTGCAAAGCCCAGCACGGGCTCTGCTCCACGTGCGGCTCTCTGCCCCCCTCTACTGACTGCCACAGTCGGTCCCGGTCCAATTCCTGCATCCAGGGACTCAGCCCGAGATGCTGTTACCCTTGGAGAGGTGACAATACACCTTCTGAGAGGTGGCAAGATGCTGGCTTATCCTGGGAAGAAGCTGATTTTTCCTATGCAGCAGCTGGACAAACAGGGTTTTGTCCAAGGAGGCCTCTGAGTTCAGCTTCTGCCTTGCTCACTAAACAGAACGAGGGTTTGTGCTGAAATTTGACACGGAGGTAGAACATCAGTCAGTATTTCAGCCAGTCCCTGAATACTGGGGCTCAAGATGGTGTCTGTGGTGTCCCATCAGGTTCTTGGGATGAATGACATTTTCCATTTCTTCAGCTGGAAAGTTACTGTTCTTCAAGACTTCCCATATTTTGATATGACAGTGGCACTTCCCAAAGAAGACTTTTCAAAGAAACACACCTAATCAAAGAGCCACATTTCTGAAAAAGTGCTTTTGGTGCACATCTACCTACAACTGCCCTTTGCTCTTCATGCAGACATGGCACCACTTACAGTCCTGGAGCTCATGGGCAAAAGCAGCAGAGATTGTTATGGGGAAATGCCAGGAGGTGCTGCACTGACATCACTGGGATTTTTGCCACTGATTTCAGTAGAATCATGATTTCATGCAGGACTCTGCTGCCATTGGACTCAGGGTTTAATTACACAACTTCTCGCTAACTGGCTCTCTAGGTCTCTACAAGCTGATTTCCCTCCAATCTCACTCTGGGGGTTAGTTCTGACTTGTTGCAGGGGCCTGTTTGAAAGCTTTGTGCTCCTTATACTTCCCTTCTTCCTCTGGTACTGCAGAGTCCCAGACACAGCTCCCCGTGCCAGCGTACCTGAGGATGCGTCATCCATGTTTACATCTTAACAGCTTCAGTTTTCTCTCCCTTGTTGTCTCAGGTTTCCAAGCCTTTTTTGCCTTTCCCCTGCTTTTCCCTCCTCCATCATTGGGTCTTAATATCCTTTTGTTACACAGACCTATACCCATATCATGATCTAGGGAAAACAACTTATTTTTTTATTATGGATCTGGATTGGCAATTTGGTCTGTTTCCAGATCATTCTGGCCTTTTGGCACCACCATTGAGAAGTCACTCTTCTGTCAGCCTGTACAGAGAGCTGCCCTGCACATTCCAACTGCAAGTCCTTCAGGACTCACAGCAGTGAGAGCAATGGGACTTGAGATTTGGACAGCAATGGGAGCATCTCCGCAGTAGTTCAGGACAGAGAACTTCCAACACCTCAATTTTCAGCAGCCTCGCAGTCAAAGGCATGTCAGCAACACACTGCCCAGCTCCAGTCCTGCTCCTTTGGGTTCCTTAAGCAGTGGAGAACACCCTGTTCAGGCAGCAGCTGTTGAATATGCACATGGCATCCCAGGCAGGCTTGTCCAGCCTGCCCCAAACCCAGGGAAGATTAAAGCTGGTGGTTATTTGGCTATCTGCTCTGCTATCACACCTCCAGCTGCACTGTAGGGGCACAGGGGGTGAGCAGGGACTGTGCCCCTCTCTGTGCTGCACTCCCAGGAGCAGCACAAGGGGCCTGAGCAGCAGGGGCTGGAAGGCTGGACTGAGGGGTCCTGCCTGCAGCCTGGTTTGTCCTGCAGCAGCCGTGGGATTCATAGCAGCTCACACACACAGTGATAATTCAGTCTACCCCTTTCCTCCTTACACTCTGGAAAAGAAGGCAGACTTAGGACTGGAATAGCCTGGATTTATTTCAGCTTTCTCAACAAGTGATCTGTTAAAGGGAGAAATGTACTTCTGTATGAAGTTGTTGTTTGCACTAGGTATTTTAAATCCTGGGATGAGCATGAGAGGAACTATCACAGAGATTTTAAGAAAATTAATTCCCATCTTTCTTATAGCAGTTCAGAGTTTACAACAATATTTTACTTCTCTTGGATCCTGCAGAGGATTTTTGGGATCCTGTGATCAGATGCTGAAAATCACTGCATTGCACTGCTACCTGATGTGAAGACAGATGCCACCAGCAGCAGCTGAGTTATGTATGAGCACAACTAATGTGAAATAAGAATAAATCTGGTAAGTCCCTAAGTCCAGAACTCTGCAAATTCACATCCTTGGATACAATTATGTACCTTTTCTGCACACAGAAGTGCAACAGTAACTAAGAGAAAGGAAAGAACAATTTGGACTCTTCAGTTTTAGAGGCTACACAGAGAGGGCCTCTGAAAGGTGGAGACTTTGAGGAAGTCTCAAGTTCCAGACAGAGAACTTAAAATCACAAACAGCTTCTCATTATCTTTCCCTAAATTTGCAAAGGCCAAGACAGGGCTACAGCTGACAGAAAACCAGATTTCCTAATGTCTGACCTGGTTGTTCAGAGGCATTTCAACATGAGAACTATGAAAAAAAATCCAATGAATCCCTGCTGACCTGCTGCATAGCTGCTTGGTGTCACACATTCAAAATGGTCCAACAATGAGTGTGTTAGCAGGGTTGCCTCAAAAGCTTCAGTGTCTCACTTTGGCTAAGCAAGTTTGAGCTTGGATACTTATTTGAAAGTTGTTTGTATTCCTTAGTTGATGAGGCCAGGGTGAAAATTTTGTTGGAATAATCCTTCTCATGAGGTCTCCAATAATACCTGCATCCAGCTGGGCTAGAAAAACACTGGGAGCAACCTTTGAGAGACTTTCCTCATTCTGCCTTCCAGTTCCAGCTGAGACTCGGAAGAGCAATATTTTGTAAGCAGGACCAGCAGTGGGAGAAGGAAAAGTTTGCTAAGTCTTGGTAAACATATCCCTATGAGCCAGCTCTGAGTGCCTGCCTCTGCACATACCCAGAGTCCAGGGAACCACAAACAAGTGTAACTGGCTGTACAAATCATATATTCTCTTGATAGAAAAATACAGCTGCCTATGTGCCTGAGCCTCTGCACTTAAGTAATTGAGGAAAATAAGTCACTTTTAATTTCAAAAAGCTCTCATCTGTGTCCTTAGTAATTAAGATAGCATGGATGCAATAAATCAGTACATGTGCCAACCCACAGAGGTCAAATATAATCAGACAGCAAATTATAGTAAACATTTATGAATCCCTTGTATACGGCACATGACCCCACCCACTCGCTCTGGCACAGAGGTTTGCTGTTGATTGCACTGGTCCTTCTGGCATTTCATGTCCTCAGTGCAAGTCACACCAAGTAGCCACCCTGAAATATTGTACTAGAACATGATCAGACTCATTTTAATCATTGTGTGTATTTTAAATGATGACTAACACACCGAGAGGATGAGAGAAACCAAAATGGTCAGGAAGCTTTTTTTAAAAGAGGAACAAGGAACATGTAAATTGGGGATTCTATTTAAGCAACAAGAAACTCAGTGCATCCTTCTGCAGGGGAAGGTTGGGCTTGTGGCTGAAGCACAGAGCCAGGCTGTGAGACCCTGCTGACCAGAGCAATTCTCCAGGACAGCACAGCAAACCCACAGCAGGGTCCCTGGGACACCAGAGCTGCTCAGCTCCCTGTCTGTGCAACAGGGCTGGTTGTGCTCCCACCCTTTATCTGTCTTACCCATCCACACCAAAAAACACTTCATTGAAAGGGACTGCCTTTAATTAGATGTCTGTGTGTGCTTAGCACAATAAGGTGCCAATTTTAGCTGAGGTCCCTGAGTGCTCCTACCTGGCAAATGAAACAGGCATTTACTGCAGGGTTAATGACCAGCTGAGATTACCTGATCTTATTATTTCATTTGTACTGCTGTCACACCTAGGAGCAGCAGCCACAGACCTGAACCTGTTCTGTGTTTGCATTTAATGCATACAGCACATAATGACAGTGCCTCTCCCAAACAGCTTAAAATTCAGTTTTACTTTCCCTTCCCCCACTGCCAACCTGCACGGAGTTTGTTCAGGGAATTCTTTTCAGATATATCTGCCTTTGTGACAGCTTCAAGCATCTCTTTATGCCTGTTCTGATTAGATCTGGATAACACCTGACAAGTGCAGATGAGACACGGATCATAACTAGAAGGAAAGTGAGGAAAATTTTCTACCAAAAGGTTTAAAGAAACAAAAACATTTCCTGTGTTTTCAAATGCAGTAATGTCCTGCTGATAATTATTTTTTAATAAAAGGGAAAAGTAAAATCCAAATAAGAAAGACCAAAGAAATAACTTGATGTTTTGTCTTTAGACATGCAATTAATGTTGGTGGAATTGCAGAGATTGTATCAGGGGTTAACTTGAGAAAAAGCACCCCTACTGTATTTTCCTCCAGAAAACTTTCTAAACATACCAAAATGTCAGGGACTCTTACGCACAAGCACAGAGGGTTTGGGGTATGAAATCCACCCCTAACTGTAATCTTGACTTCAGCCTACAGACCTTGAAGCTTCTCCTGCATTTGCACTATCAGGGGAAGCCTTGTACAAGACACTGCACGCTGCATTAGAGGATACTTTGGGTGCTGAAGTGGAGCTTCTGGTAGGGATGAAAGAGATGGAGATGTGAGATCTCCCATGTTATGAGCCATTTCCTTTCCCTGATCCTTGGGAGAGACTTACTTTCTCCTAGTAAAAAACTTTTCAAAGGAGGTTCCTTACCAGCTGCAGATGAAAGGACAGGAGCTGGCAGGAATATCTCGTCAGCATCAGTGCCTGTTTTATACTTTGCACACACCTGGAGAGTCCTGGAATACAAGAGAAACCACCTCTACATCTTTGGTTACCAGAGGAGTTCCCAGAGCAAGTCTGGGACTCTTCAAAAACTGGCATTTTACCAAGAAGCCACGGACAACAGGAATAAAGTACTTTCTCCTTTGCCTTCTTCAAACTGGAAAAGACCCTGCAGCTTCATTTAGTTTGTGTGTGCAGAGATGCACAATGGAGACAGCAAGGACTGAAGAGGAGACTCATCCCAGCACTATTCAGGTTTTCATAACTATCAAACAATGATAATTTCTGAAAAGGAAATTCCTTTTATTTAAACAGCCAGCAACAAAAGAGAAAATAATGATGTGGCCTTCCATTCCACCCTGCATTAGTACCTCCCTACTACAAAAACTGCCTTTCATGCAGAACACCTTCTGGAATATCTAAGTGGATAAAATCTGGGAAAAAGACCCTGTGAGGAAAGCAAAAATCCCTTTAAGAAGGGACATTATACCTTTATACAATGCCTATTATACCACAGGATGTTCTCTCCTATGGATGTCACCACATGATATTCCTCACCCAGTGCCCACCAAAACCCAAATTCCAAGAGTTTGGTATATTACATGAGAGCAGGACTAACCAGACATCCTTTTGGAAATGTCATCACATGCCATGTGAACCTAAGAATGATAATGAATTGTCAGCCCCATAACCTGGAAATGTCTGGATCAAGTATCTTTGAAATTATCCCATACGCTTGTCTTTAAAATTTTCAGGGAGTTATGCTCAAGTTTGGGAGTTAAATTTGATAGGCCAGGAGGCAGAAAGCTGTCTGCCAATTTTATTTTTAAGACCTTCTACAAAGACCCTTGAATACTGGTAGTGTGACCAGTATTCAATAACAATTATATATCACTATATAATATCAGGAGCAATGATCAGAGCTGCTGTTAGGAAAAAACCCAAAACAGTCAAATGCTAATTCCCTCAGCTGCAGATAATGAAGTATAGAAACATGAACAATCCCCAGTCAAATAAACCCCCCACAAGGTGTTACTTGCAAATCTCATAATTTTCAACCAGTGGTGTGATTTGAGAAGCTTGACTCATGGCTTCTTAATGCCTTGGGTTAGCAAGACAAGCTGGCAGTGCTAGTGGCTGACGTGAGCTGTACTTCACACTGTAAAGTCAACCAAGTGTCTAGCTGGCAATTAGCCAGGAATCCTAAAATTAACAGCCCATCAGAAACATGTTATTATGTGCATGGACAGCCCCCCTGAACCCAGGGCTGAGAACAAGGCAGAGGACCAGTGTCCATCACATGTTTCCCCATGGGCCAGCTGGCTCCAGCAGAGTGGAGAGCAGCATTTCAGTGAGCAAACAGGTTAGAAATGGGTCCTGCCACACTACAGCTCTCTCCTGCAAAGAGCTGCATTCAGGATTAGTGAAATGTTCTCAGCTGGCCTGAGAAATGAACCCCAAGCCTGCAGATGTTGCTGCTATGAACACATTGTAATGCACTGGCAATTTCAGCCCCACACTGAGGAGGGTTTGGTGTCAGCAGGGTGATGTGGGAGAGCAGCAGCAATGTGGGCCACGGTTACATGGAGGGAAGTAAGTCCAGAGCTCGTCATGTATTTCCAATGATTGCAGGGGACTTCTGCAGGATCAGACAGTTTCTTCCAGCAATGCTGATTAGAACTGGGCAAGACTTCTGTTGGAGGAATTTGGCGTCTTCAACCAACACAATTCAACTGTCAGCAAAATTCAGGAGTTTTCATTTCAGTTTCAATGAAAATCCCAAACTAAACACTGTGATTGTGGATCAAAAAGTATCTTTGAATTAAAAAAGAAACACTATTTCAGATGTTGAAATTCCCCTTTATACTAGTTCTTGCTTTTGATTCTTATTGCAACCTCCCCACAAAAGAAATTTGGATAAAACATACATCAAAAATAGTAGAGGAAGGGATTTTTGAATAGTGTTTTTCTGCATGGAAAAGGCATCTCTAAGGCAGTCCTGTTAATACATGTGGAGACAAAGCAGCATTAGTAACATTGCTAACATTTAGGAGACATGGATATCATTCATCTCAGGATCTTGGAGAACACACTTTTTCATTCAGAGATTTTCAGATGTGGGACAGCAATCTTTGGAATATATCCATAAAAAAAAGAGATGAAAATTAAAGAAGTACTGGAAAAATAATAATGAATCAAAATCCATTGGACTTCAGTCTGGAGCTCAGATCAAATATTCTTGTCTTAGGAAGAGGAAAGGCATTACAGCCTGGCCAACTGTTATTTGGAAATAGAATTGTAATTGTGTATTGAGTTCTTATCTTCAGATGAGGTAATCCACAGCATGCTGATGAACGTTTATCAACTGCACTGGTTAAGCCCCAGGGAATGACAAAGGAGAGAAAGAATGGGAAGGAGACACATTGGCTATGAAACACTCCTTGCTAGAACAAGAAACAATAGGGTGCTGCAACTGAAAAAGGAAGAGAGCCACTTCCTGGGACAAGATGCCTTGCTGAGGTACATCACCCCCGAGATAAGGGTGTTCTCAGTGACAGGCTGGGGCACTGCAACCGCAGCAGCTCCTGCAGTGACACTCAAGGTCTTCCTCAGGGCTATGGTTAAGGTTTCTAAGGTCAAGTGACTCTTGCTTTAGATCTGCAAAGTATTTGTTTCTCAGGTAAAACTGTTTAAAACAACTTCTTGTAGGAAGCAAGTTCTAGGCAACTCTTGAATACCACAGACCTGAAAATCTTTTAAAAGAGACACCCAACCCAGCACACTGCTTCAGACCTCTCCAGGGGTGTTCCTATAACAAATCAATTATTTTCCAGCTTAAGCAAAGCTTCACACTTCAACATTTTAGTTCTTATTTTCTGGCTACTCCTAACTGACTCATTATACTCTCCATAGTAAACAACAAATTTGTTTCAGATCTGCCACTGGACTCAAGCTCTCCATAGGAAGGGAGCTCAAATTCCAAGCTCAGAGAAAGAATAAACACTATTCCCACTCAAACATGCCCAAAAAGGACTTGGGGTGGAAAAACCATAAAGGAGAACTATAGAGGGATGTTAGAAGCAAGGCAAGAAGAGTTTTGTACTCAAAGCATTTCTTTTTCCAAAAAAGCTTTGGCCAGTGCTGGTTAGATCTTACAAGAAGCATCACAGAGCAGAACAAGAACCAACAGCACACATACTGCTGGTACTGCTGCCCATCCTTTTTCAGAAGGGATTTTGCACTCTACACCCACCCCAAATTTGAAAATCCTTGCTTTAATCCTTAACAGAATTTCTATCCAGTTTCTGTAACTTCTTTGCAGCCTTTCACTCATGCAAGTAAGCACCAGGGTTGTGGTATAAAAATAATTTCCAAGGAGGAATATGGACATCACATGAACTAATAAAACAGACACAGGCATGGAGGAGCCCCCACAGCTTCCCCTCCCATATTGGAATAAGGCTCTTCCCTGCTGGCATCACACTGGGTGCAAAGCAGGCACAGTCCCATTAAACCTTCCATGAGGAGAGGCAAGCCCTCAGCCAACCTCCTGCAGCAAATCCTGCCCCTAAGCAGAGGTGAGGCTTGCTGAAAACTCACTTGCTGAAGTAACATGAACTTAAATTCTTTGGCGCCTGACCCAAGAGGGTTTAAAGGGTCTGAAATTTTATAATCCAGCTGTCCTGTATTGGGCATCCAGACCCACGACCTGCAACCAGTGACAATCTTACCCAGAAATCAGCTCCCTCATCCTCTGAGCTGCATCCACAGCAGCCTGAGCACCAGGCCAAGGGAGGGGATTCTGCCCCTCTGCTCTGATGAGAGCCCACCTGCAGTGCTGCATCCAGCTCTGGAGCCCTCAGCACAGGAAGGACATGGAGCTGCTGGAGCCAGCCCAGAGCAGGCCACCAAGATGATTAGAGAGATGGAGCATCTCTCCTATCAGAAAAAGCTGAGAGAAGTGGGTTTGTCCCACCTGCAAAAGGGAAGGCTTAGGGGTAACCTAATTGTGGCTTTCCAGTACCTGAAGGGAGCCTACAAGAAGCATGGAGACAGACTTCTTACAAGGACCTGGAGTGACAAGACAAGGGTGAATGGCTTACAGATGGAAGAGGGTAGGTCCAGATTAGATATTAGGGAGAAATGTTTCCCTGTGAGGGTGATGAGGTCTGGCCCAAGCTGACCAGAGAAGCTGTGGATGCCCCATCCCTGAAAGAGTTCAAGGCCAGGCTGGATGCAGCTCTGAGCAAACTGGGACAGCAGAAGGGGGTGGACCTAGATGATCTTTGAGGTCCCTTCAAACCCAAGCCATTCTATGTTTCCACAATTTCCTGCCCTATTTTTTTGTCAAACAGCAGGCTACAAAACCAACACAGCCTCTGCCAGCTGGGTGAGTAACCCCACAGAAATGTGTACACAAAATTCTCCCAAATCCCATACATCACAACAAATAATTGATGACCCTGGTGACATTTATGACTCTTTGTCAATCTGACAGCTCTTTCACTGACTTAACAAGCAGGAAAATAAAGAGTAATTTAGCAGAACTTGTGCTTCTTGTTCATGCAGATCACTGCTGTGACAGTCACCCAGGCACAGACAAACCCTGGCACACGAGCAGGACAGACAATAGTGACAAAGGGAGCGACACTGGCACTCCCAGAACTTGCTGAATACCACCATCTACTGGCATAAACTGTGGAGGAAGGGAATGAAGGGAGCAGGGACAAGCAGGGAAACAAGGAGGGGAAAGCCAAAGAGACTGAAGAAAAATAATGGTATGAGGAAGACAAAACCAAAGTCACCTAGCATAAAACAAAAAGCCATTTAGATGAGTAACAAAGGAGCAAGAGACAACAAGGAAAAAGAAAAGAAAATATGGTGGAGGCTGTTTTCCTGACAAATTGTCCCCCACACCCTGCAGCTGGCTCTGAGTGCTGGGCAGGCCCTGTGTTCACAGCACTGGGGCCCAGCTGCTGGGAGCAGCACAGCTCCTCTGCAGCAGCTACAGGCAGGTCAGCCCATCCCAGGCAGGCTGCCACAGCCCTCAGACCACTCTGGCTGGTCCTGTGCACCACAGGCCATTGCATCTCAAAACACTCCTTTATTTTATCCCAGCATTTTCTGTGTGCTTCTGCTACCTAAAAGGGCACATCTGGCCTTGGGTGAATGCAACCAAGAGATCTCTGGAACTGCTTGGAATGGGTGGTCACCTTCTTCTCATCCACACCAGTATCCCTGCAGGAGCCTTTGGCCTAAGGACTCCAAGTGCTCAGGCCTGGCCTCCTGCCTTGGGCTGCTCCTGGACCTGGCAGATCTGTGCCTGACAGACCCAGCCTCTGATGTCTCTTTGCTGCAGAGCTTCTGAACAGACAACAGTGCTCACCCCACTATTGATGGAAGCTCAGCTGGAGTTTGTCTCCAAGGTAGGGAAGGCTCCATAGGTCATTACCATAGTGCTCAGGTCATCCACCCACTTGGAGCTGCAAGGCTGCTATCACACTGATTGCTGTATGTACACCTTCCAGGAGTGACTTTGCAGTCATCTACTCACCCAGAGCCATAATTAGAAGCAGGAATGTACTATTGCAAAAGAGATTTAATATTCATTTGAATAATTAACATTCATTTGCTTCAGCCCTGTGCCAGCCCCCTTTTTGTATTTGCTTTCAACAAATATTTTACCCAATTAATTTCCTGGCAGGAATATTGGTAGAAATGTATGTTTTAAATCAGTACTGAGGAATGAAGCTCAGTGTTCACAATTGTGCATATTCTCAACAGAAACCCAACATTAAATCTGTGCTGATCCAATCCCATGCACCGGGCTGTCCCTACCTGTGCAAAATTCCCTGTCTGATCCTGCACAACTCCAGCAACCTCTCCAGTTGCCTCTGCTCCTGGAGCAGCACAGCCAAGCACAAGAGTTCAGAGCTGCCAGCACAGCCAAACCCTCCCATGGTGACTGCACAGAGGTTCTTACCAGAGTCAACATGGACACAGCTACAGCTGCCCAGCACAGGGCAAGGCTACAGACCTGTGCTCTTAATGGGGCTGGACAATTCCTGTTAAAATAACAGTGATGGCTCTCAAATCGCTCTGGTTTATCAGGTTTAATGTCAATTATCTACTCAGGTTTAAAAAATCCAAATTAAGGACACATCTGCATTTTTTTTTCTATGGAAATACATATCAGCCCTATTTTTGTTCAGGTGACAAAAAACCACAGGAAAGCCTTTACCTTTTCTTTTTGTCCCTAATTATGCCACAATTTATTTCCCTTCTAGACCACAAGCAACTCTGAGAATCTACTCCTTCTCCTTAAAAAGACCCTAAAGTATAAATCCCAAATTAAAAGAATCAGTGTCTCAAGTCCCTGTGTTACAGCTCCCTTTGCAAGGAAAGGGCTCAGCCACACAATCAGGGATTTCATCAGTTCTCTCTGCAAATGCTGGGGTTTTCCTCCAGATGGGAAAGGCTGGAATATCAAGGAAATTCCATTCCACTTAAACTTTCTGCTGTTGTGACACTTCCCTCTACCTTTCTGTTTGTTTTACCTTTCCTTGTTCAGCCTAGCAGCATATCCTTTCTTCTTTTCCCACATTTGCCTATTCCTTTTTCCCTACGTTCCCCTTCACTAATTTCCACCTCTTTGTAAAGTCAGCCTGCATCATCCTCATAACAATGCAAGAAGAGAGGGAAGAACATTATTGAGTTATTTCTTTGCAGGGATGTGTCAGACCTCACCACAACCTGTGGCCCAATATGCTCTGGCTTTTCCTTCTCCTCCACCAAATGCCACAACAGAACACAACCTTCAGCCTGTGCCATCACACCCTCTGTGTATTGTCACTACTCCTGGCAGCCAACTTTCTGTCCTTTGCCTCATCATTCTCTCAGGTTTTCGCACCTCACTCAGATTCCTCCCCTCTCCTCCTTATTTCTCTTTATTCACTCCAGGCTTTGAGCCAAATGCCTCAGGTCTGATAGAAAAAAAAAAAAAAAAAAAGAGGGAATAAAACTCCCCAACTCCAAAGGTCTGCACAGGATTAAACCCCATTTGCCCGAGATGGCTTGGAGACAAGAGTAAAAGAGAATTCAGACACAGAAGGACGAGATAGTCAGACTTTCCAAGTAACACCAGAAAACATACTGGGCTAATTTCATTCACTTGATACCAATGCAAATTACTGCTGGTGGGGATCAAGGCTGGGATTTTCAAAAGGGTTAAAGCTCATGTTTTTTAAAAGCTCTTTACTCACTTAGGAGTCAAAGTCCCATTTTCAAGAGGAAGTTAAGAGCAAAAACCCCCTTCTGGAGTCAGTCCTAATTCTACTAGTCAGACAGGCATTCCCAGATCCTGGCTTTGCCAGCCCCTGGTTTTCACTGGCAAAGTCCCCAGGATCTCTCTCGATGGGGGGAGGCACAGGCTATGCCTTGGCAGGGTGATCCCCCACTGGGTGACACAAGGGACACAGAGCAGCCTCCCCAGATCCTGTGCTTAGAGCTGCCCTCCATGACAGAGGTACTGATCCCTTGAACCCTCATCCCAGCTCCAGCATCAGCTGAATGTGGAGCAGGATGAGGGCACTGCCATGGCCAGAGGTAAACACCTCCCCGGCTCTGCCCATGAAGGTGGTGTGGGAAAGCCCTGTCCTTCCCTCTCCCCACGCATGTGTTGGCCTGGGCATGCCCAAGAGACCTCCAGAACCCTGTATGTGCTCTTCCATAAATGCCAACGTCTCCCTCACCAAAATCAGTGGCACTTACTCTCTACCAAGTCATTCAGGGTACAAATTTCAGTGATATCTTAGGGCCAGAAGTTTACAGATATTGACTTCTCCCAACTGCACTCACATAAAATGTTCTTCAGTGAATTAGGAACATGGGCTATCCATTTTCATTTGAATTTGCACCTTTGAGCTCTAGAGGTGCTTATTAAAAATCCCAGTCCTGTAAACTCAGCCAGCAATGAGCACCAAAAAACTGGCTTGAAACAGTTCCCCATCCCCACTGGAGGACACATTCTTGCATGCACCCCAGGCCCTGGCTGGTACATCAATGGAATGCCCAGATGTTCAAACACGCCAAGCACACCCAACCGTTCTTCACCACCCAGTATTCTCACCAGGGAGGGCACAACTCAGCACTGCTTTTCTGAAGTGAGCTTGGTGTTGAGATCTTTTGAAAGCCAGGCCCTACTATTTACTACTGCTCTGAACAGCTCCAGTCTTTTAATATTTGCTGGCAGAAATGGTACCTTTGTCTCCAAGGCAGCCTCATCTTCCTTTCCAGACATAATTTCTGACTTCAGTAGCAATAAAGGTAGATTAACCAGCTATTTTGAAAATCCCACCACCTATACCATGTCACAGCAGCTCAACACCAATTAAATTTTGGATCTTGAATCTTTTCAACAAACTGGCAGTTAATGATCTATAGGCAAAGCCTGTTTGACAAGCATAGCTGAAATGTAAAGCCATATGTGAAAATCACCATCTTTTCACACACAACTTGTGAAGAGAAAGAGGAAAATATGAATCAAATTAGCTATCATTATAAATAGTGGTCTGGAAATGAATCGCAGATGTTTTGATGGAGAATGGGTTTTTTCGTAACACAATTCTTCTGAAAAGTGCCCATTCTGCATGAAAAGGATCCTTTTTTTCCCTGAAGAAACTGATTGCTCAAAATATTTAAGTATTCCAGCCATGCACAAAGACATTTTTGCATGCCTTTGCAATGTTCCATGGGAGCTGGATTTTGTTCTTTGGTGTTCATCTAAGCCAAACTCCTTAAGTGAATTACATTTCAAATGTCATATATCTATCATCTTTAAGGGAGGAGACCACAGAGGATCAGTCCAAATAGAAGCCAGGTTTAAAGGAGCTTAAAGAAAGAAGTCTAAATCCAGGTCCTATGGCAGCTTTTCCAAACAGAAATATTCTGGTGTTTCACCTTACATTTTCTGGTTATTAATCTTTTCTTTTTCCTTTACTTCACTATGGGTACAGTTCCTTTCCTCACGCCATGTTTATGCTAGACATGCATCAGTAACAGCCATGGGATAAGCAGAAGTGGATAAAGGTCACTGTATCATGTACCTTGGCCAGCAGCACTTGGAGTCATGTCCATCTCTGGGGCATAACTAAATGCAAACTAAAAGAAAAAATGCCTGAAGTTTAATTGAACATGTACTCAGTGTGACCATCTAGTTAAGAAACAGTAATTAGTATTTGTGGGGGATGTTGGCAACATGAAATTAAGAGAACAAGGTGATACTCTTCACAGGATTGGCCAGAAGGAATTATTAGCTAGTGGAATATGAAGGTGCTGTAAGAAGGGCAGGAAACTCAATTGTACCGTAAAACCTTTGACAGTGAATGCTTACAGATTGCAGTTCCCAGGCATGACAGTGGAAAGTGTGGGGGTTTTCAGTACAGAAACACTGCGATGACTGAGCTGGGAAAGCTCCACAGGATAAATGACCAGACTGGGCCAGTGCATTTGCATGTCTCATTTTTGGAGGACGCACAGAAGGACGCTGAACCTCAGGCAACAGTAAAATCAACAGCAAAGCACAGGCTTGTCCAGATTCCCTTGCTGACCTGTGGAAGAAGATGCTTGCTCTCCTCTGATGCACTGTGTGGACTACAGCATTAAAAATCCTGATCCCTTCAGAAGAAGAACACTGTCTGTGCAGCCTGTCCAAAGGGAGAGCCAGAACAGTGCATTATGTGGCATGATTCCTTCCAAAGATTTTTTAATCAAGTAAAACGGAAAAGTGGTAAAGCCCAGAATAGAGCTCGGCTTAATATGTTTTAATAAGAAACAAAGAAGGCCCTGTTTTGCACTGTATTGTTCAGGCTTGCCCTTAGGCACATGTGGAAAAATGTTTACTAAATAACTCAAATGCTTAGCAGTGAGATGCATTTTATTTCAAACTGAATTTTCTGCAAGCGTACACACGCCAAAAGGGAAGCAAAAGGTCATCAAACGATTGCAGGTACCAATCTGTCAGTGCTGTTCTGCAGGCACAAACCCCTCCACTGCACCAAGAATGAGCCACAGAAAAACCCAAGCCTACCTGATTCCTTTCTCCAAAAAAAACCAAACGTAAACAAAGAAAAACAAAATTATATTAACAAAAAAAAAAAACTACACAAAACAACAAAACAAACACAAAACCAGAAAAAAAAAATCAGAACAAAACCCCAACAAACAAACAAAAAACCCCAACAACAACAACACCCAACAAAAACCAAACCTGAAAGGAAAAAAGCATGCCAGCAGCCATGCAATGGATGATTGTGTTTTTAACAGTAGGGCCATGATCCAAGCTCAGTCCTCACTCTGCCAGGTGAGTAAAGGCATTTGAGAAGTGCCTGACCAGAAGAACAAGATGAAGAATAGCTCCCTCTGGCCCAGATTAATTTTCTTTATATACTTCAAGCAACACCTTCAGCACACTCAGCCGTTAAGCCAGTCCCAAAACCAAATGAAAAATAGGACTCAAATGCCCTCCCATCTCCTCCTCCCTTCTCAACAAATCAATTGTAATGTTTGTAGCTGGCATAACTGAGTATTCTTTTTAAAAATATTTTAAAAGCCCCAACATCCAAACCAATTCATTATTCCAAAAGATTTTAACTTCAAGTAAATGTCTCATTCTTTTGAAAAAACACCTCTCAAAAAAAAAAGTCTGATCTCCTTTGCATAGGACTCTACATCTTGCCAATCAGACTGAAATACCTGCATCTCTAAGTCAATTCAAAAATAAAAGAAAGGTGCCTTTTTAAACATTGTTCTTGCATATCAGACCCCCCACCACAATGACATGGTTGGAGTTTGAACGTAATGCCAGGCTGACCTCGGGCAGGGCTGAAAGCACCTATAAGGTACAACACGTACCTGCCAACAGCACCATTTCCAACTGAAGTCTAAGGCCTTTTTAAGTTATCTGCTGCCTTAGTCATCTCCTGCTTGCACTTTCCCATTTTCCTACCAGCCACAGTGAAATCTCAAAGGCTGTATTAAAAAAGGTGGTACACTCGACCTTTGAACCACATGTTGCTGAACAACTCGCTGCTGTTTTAAGTAGAATGATCAAACATACTATTTCCTGAGATAAACACAGCATGCTGAAGTGACATCTTTCAAAATCTTCTGTTGTTTGGAATAATCACTTTCTGAGAAGAAAGCAGTGATCCAAATCCCTGCTAGTAATGAGCAGGAATGCTGCCTGAGTATTATCAGTGATCCTGCAGTTACCATCCTAAGATGTCTGTAACTACTGCCAAAAACAACACCACTTACCCATTCACAGAATATTCCCAACAACTGCAAGTTTGTTCCTGACTTCAATATCCCTTTTAGTCTGCAAAGAAATTACCACACTGATTTATTCTATAGATCTAGTGCTTCCTGTGGGTAATCAAAGTCTTCATAAGCATCTGCAGCTTCAATTGCTTAATTTCTACTGCTCTGGAGAACACACGTGTGTAAAGGAGCCAGCTGGATTCTGCTGGTTGTTTGTGCATCCTCACCCAGAATCATTCCCATCAGTTACAGCTAAAATGATTTATACCATGGTGGGCCCTAGGGGGACTAGGCAGGACCAGGGCACTGTACCCCTCCCTGCAGAGCTCAGTCTGTGTGCACAAGGAGCAGCAGATGCAGCAAGGCAAGGCACTCATGAAACATCTGGCAGCAGCAAGCCCAGAGCAAAGATCTTCTCGCCAGGGAGTTCTGTGAGTTTTGTCAGCTTCAAACTCTTCCCCAGGATAACGTGGGTGGCAAGTTGAAAGGCACTGCTCTAGATCCGAGGATTTTCCTTTTGTGGAAATCATTGCTAACCACGCTGACTCTCGGGGAATACTGCAGGAGAACACCCAAAGCCAGATGAGTGGCAGAGCGAGGACATCCAGCCGACCAGCAGCTCCTGTGGGACTCCCCCTGCTAGCTGGGGCCAGACAACCTGAGGGCTCAGCCCTTTGCAAGATGCAAAGCAGAAGAACTCATTTTGCATATGTGATTAGTACAGCCAGGACACTCTTGCACAATAAAGCTGCCCTCATTCATGTGGACTAGATTCAAAGAAAAATGTCAGCGAGAGCCGCTCCATTTCTTCAGTGGATTTGAATGAAAAGAACAATTTAGAAAGATCAGTTGCTTTTCTCCAGTCACAAGACCACATAATGTCTTTTAAGGCCACTTCCCTTTATTCTGTTTAAAGGTTGCTACCTTTCCTGAGCTGTGCACTCAGCAGCTTTTCTGTATGTGAAACTCTCCCTAAATCAAATGGGAAGGCATTTGCATATGAGCTCCCGGGAGGCAGCATTTGTCATCCTCATTTTCTGTCTCTTGACATGAAGAAAAATGGATTTATCAGCAAACTAGAGAAAACAGCCTTTTGCATATTTTTGTACAAAACAATTCAAATAGTGAGGAAAGGGGAGGAGCTTTTTCACAACCCAGAGGCAGAATTAATGTCCCAGGGACACAATGACATCTGAGGGAGACCATCAGCTGCTCAGTGTTTAATATGGGACTCTGGTAGCTACTTATGATTTCTAATGCTCAGGCTTACAATCAAAGACAACACTGATCTCGAACAGTAAAAACCCCTCTGTTTTTCATTTAAGTGTCTATGGAATGTTTTTCCCACCTACTGACTTGCTGAAATTAGATGGACTTTTCTCAAATATGAGATACCTCCAGGAGCACAGACTCAAGCTGAAGATAGGAGTTTAGGATACATTCTCACTTCCTCTGGAGAGCAGGACCTGAGCCAGTTGGGTCTAGACATGAGCAGCCACAGTACAAAGCAAGTGTATCCTAATGATCCTAGGTCACCACACAGCTCTCACCCAGGGAGTCTCGGGGAATTGGCCTTTCTTTGAGCTGTAAAAAGACAGAGAAGGACAAGCCAGGCTGGAATGACTTAGCTTCCACCCAAAGTGTGACTATCCCAAATCAACCCAAAGCCCATATTCTAATCTTGCTCCCAGCTCTGCTGCTGTCATCTGTGTTGATGAAAGTGCCAAGCTCAGTGCAGAGTTTTGCATGGGACACAGAAAATATAAAATACAAGTACTAAATGCCCAACCTGACTGTGTGCTGAAGGCACAAGCTGCAGATCAAAGGTGCCATGATAAAAGAGAGTTTGAACATTGCAGAGCTTGCAAAGTGACACTTGAGTTTTTCAGAAAGTTGAATCTCACAAAAGCCTATCAGCTTCCCAACAGCAACATTGCTGAGAACGCAGCTGAAAATGGATGTCCTACAAGCAATGTAGGATCTCCACAAAAAGGAAGCTCCAACGAGCTTCTCAGATCTCTCTTCAACTTCTAATCAACTATAAAGAACAACAAAATTACAGAAGCAGGAAACCATGCTTCCTACTCTTTCATGGCAATCCTTTGAAACTCCTCCACTAAAGCAAAGATTTAAATACTTTCCTAGTCATAAAATAATCTTGCTTGTTTTCATCAGTGTGCCAGTTTCAGACACTTGGAAAATTCTCCTCTCACCTCAAGCAAATAATACCCACATGCAGCTACTGAGTTTCATTAGCTTTTGTTTGCCACAGGAAGCCCTCCTAGCACTGCCCAGATGGGTAGAAAAGGAAGGGCACCTCAGGACAGCCGAGGCAATGAGCGAAACAGGAGTTGGGACATGCAAATGTTGGGTTTGATCATGTCTCAGGGTACCTGAGTAATCCTGAACAGGTCACGGAGAACCTTGCTCTGCCTTAACTCTCCAGTTACAAAATGCAGTGGTAATTCCCTGCCTCAGAGGAGTACCACGGTGCTGCAATCATGAAGGCCCAGCTACTGTGGTGCTGCAGCACTCATAAATATTTAAAGAGAATGAAATCAGAAGGGACCAAAAGACAGGGGGTTTTAAACCACTTCAAATTTACTTTTTCCACTATGAATACAAGTATGGAATTGGTAAAACCAAGTAATCTGATCTTACTGCAGTGGTGCCACAAGAGGCAATGTTAATCATAACGTTAAGGCAGCATAGTGTAGAAATGTGTTTCTTTTTGGCACTGTCTGTTCTACTGGTTGTCACACAGCCCCAGGAGCTGAATGAGTCAAGATATGGGAAAAAAACCCCATCATCATGGCAACACTCAGTTTGCCTGCTACTTTCATGAACTCTTCATCTAAGCCCCAGGTTTTCCAGCTCTCCAAGATGTGGAAATAACATGTTTGCAGATGCTTCCATTTTGGTCACACTGAAGTTGGAACTTGGCACCTGGTGGCACATTAGAGGTCCAGAAAGGTCTGAAATGAAGCCTGATACTCACAGGTACCAGCACTGATACTCACAGGTACCAGCACTGACTACATGGCACACCTTGTCCTATAGTGGAGCCTGGAGAGGTCCACACCTTCCATTCCTCACACCGAAAGTAGCAGCAAAGCCTGTCTCCAACATGATCCAGATGTTTTGGAAAGGCAATTGCAGGTGTGGACAGTTACCTTGTATCACATCCTCAGGTGATGTGAACTAATGCTGAACTGCCAGGAGGTTACAGCCCTGAGCTCTTGGAAGATGGCAGTGCTCAATAATGTGATACACAAGACTTCCCATGGTTAAACTGAGATCTAACAGCAACACTGCATGTGCGTTTTTAAGGACATTAAAATATTCCACAACTTAAGGAGCCATATTCTGATGATTCCAGCTTCTGCATTTCCCTTGACTGACTGGCTCTTCCAAGCAAAATCTCTTTAGGAGTGCTCAGACAACTCCAGGAAGAGAAAATTGATTAGCCTGATGTTCTACAAGGTGCCTTTGTGGCAGTGCAGCATGGCAAGATCCTGCCACTTCAGCAGCAGGTACTGACTACTCACACAGGTCTGCTTAGCAGTTACTAAATACACATTATTTTGCAGAAAGCATAAAACCAACAAACATAATGGATGTGGGGGTGAGACATGCCGTGACTGCTTTTCCACCCAATGCCACATGTGCAGAGCTTTTCTTTTGGCAGTACAATACCCAGTGGTGCAAGCCCACAGAGACCCAAAGTTTATTGTCTGCCAGATGGGCTGTGAAATGTATACTGTTCATAATGGGATTATGCAACTTGTGCATTGTTTGAAAAATAATCTGAGCATTATCCTTTCTACCCTTTTAATGGGTTTCCCTTTTATACAAATTAGGAAATCCAATTTTTCTTCTTAAATACTCGCTGTAGATATCTGCTTTCAGCTTTACAAATGACATCTTATTCAGGCACATACTTCAACAGTATTAAGGAAAACCACGATTTTTTTTCTTTGGGCATAAATGAAAGTACAAAGGACATATTATTGTATGGAACTATACATATTCACTCTGATGACATACCTGTATTTCTCAAGGTCCCAGAAATAATGAACAATACATAATGACACAGTTGCTACAATTCATAGCTGGGAGCTCCAGTAGAAGAAACAACCACTTTTGGATATATTCTTGCAGTTCTTGAAGGCAATAAAATTGTGTTTAAATTATTACCTGAACTAGAAACTGTGCAGTTCACCTAAACTTTGCATGGTGATTTTCTTGTAGTCATTGACACTCCCAAGGATTTCACAGAATTTAAATACAAACATATTCAAAATTAGGTGACTTCTCATCAGATTTTCATATTCCTCTAATCAACCATTCTGCCCATCACCAGAAAACTGTGGCCTCACAAATGAAACTACGTGCCTTTAAAATAAGGCTTAGCATGAGCAGTGCTGTTCCTTGAGCTCTATACACTGATGTCTCCTGTCTATCGAAGCTCTGCCTGTTTCACACTCATCCCTTGCTCATGCTCCTCTCTGAATCCTGATAGGTGGAGCCTTTGAAATCCACTCACACTTCATCCAGCAGTGAGCATGGACCAAGCTCTGGGATATGTCTTCAGCACCACCAGTGCCAAGCAGGGCAGGTCTGCATCTTACACCACACTCCCAGGCTTCTCATGGGGTCAAATGGTTTATTTGATTAAGCTCTGGGGCTGGTTTGAACTCAGGAAATTTAGTGTTATTTGGGAGGCAGGGCTTGGGAGAACTTCCAGAGCTCACCAAAGGAAAGAGGCAAAGTTCTTTTGATTGCCATTGGGTTTGGATCAAGTGCTCATGAAACATTTCTCTTCTTACCAGTATTGCAGAAATTTCCTGGAGCTCTAGTGACAAGGTCCCAGATCCAAGCTCTGTCTGCTGCCAGGCACCACCAGGAACACATGTAATGTGCTGTGTCCATGAAAAGGCCCTCGAGCTCTGACCCTCAAAGCATGCCAGAAGCCAAGGGCACTGGTGGCAGGTTCCATCTAGACATCTGCTACACTAATCTTTCATTAGCTATAGCTTGAACTAACCTTATTAGCACTAATGCAGCATCAGCCTGAGGGCCAAAGGGTTGAAATGTCCCTTTTGCACACAAAACTAACGTGACACTCCCAAGTAAGGATGACTGAGCTCTGAAATGGTGCAGAACAGACATTTTTACCACTCTCTCAGAACCTTCCCCTCCCGCTCCCCCTGCCGTGGGGAATCAGGGATGGGATTCACCCACAGGTGGCAGTGCTTCAGTGGCAAACACAACCACGCTGGGATCCTGCAGAGCCAAACTGGCTGCAAAAGAACATAGGTACACATGGCCTGGTGTTAATACGGTTCCATAGTCAAAGCAGCTGGAAAATGAGTGAAAAAAAGAGATTGAGTTTCTCTGGGTTAAAGATATTACAAGGGAGAACAAGAATGAATAGTGGCCTGTAGCCACTTTGAACAAAGTAAAATGTGGAATATTACCTGAATTAAAATGATGAAATTGAAGAGAATTAACTGATAGACATTTTTCAGTTCCCCTCCAACTAAGAGGAACGAAAGGATTCGATAAGCTACGGAAACTCACTTAGTAAAACCACAGCATTAATTCTTGTGATAAGGAAGCAGTTATTTTTCTTGAAAGAGTTCATTGTTCATAAGTAATTTAAGGACAAATTCCAATTCAGGAAAATACATTTCATATCAAAATTTAATATAACATCCAAGAGTGACAGGAAATTTGGGGCAGCAGGATTAATTTTTTTTAAGTCCAATTCTTGAGGTCTATTTTTAATATTGATTCATAAAACTGTTGCATTAGTCAAACATTTTTGAAGCTGTGATTTGCTAGTGGTTTGGCTCCTTTGGGGAAGGGAGAGCTTGAAAACATTCTTGTCTTGGCCAGAAGGTATGAACTTGTTCTTGCTTTTGACCTCCTCTATGCTGCATTAATTCAAATATTGGTGCTGCAGTAGAAAAATGAAGCGAAAATGTGAAAAAACAGCAAGGCTGTTTTAGATGTTGCATAACAGCATCAAGTACTTTGTGTTGGCAATAATCTGAACATCTCCATCTTTTTTCCTCTCCAACATTCCTCAAATAGTGCTCAGGACTTTTTAAGACATTGACTTTGTGTCTTTTTATTTCATTCTGAGTAAGTTTTAAAACATCTGGTGGTTTCCAGGTTTTCTCTACACTCATTTAAAACTGGAAAGTTAAATTCTCCTATAAGCCCTGGAGTTCATGCGTTAAGAAGGTCCATGACAACTGACAAAACATGACAAAAGAGATGTATGGCAGATGCAGGCCTAGTTTATTGTTACAATCAGAACGCTGAGGAACTGTTTGTGTCCCAGGCAGTGGGAGGCAGCTGAGGGAACCTGGGCCCTGGCAGAACCACAGTGTCGGCTGCAGAGCAGGACTGGCACAGCAGGAGAAGGAAACTCCCCGTGCATAAAGCACCTTCCTTACACACAGGCACCAAGAAAGGGCTGTCACCAGCTCGGGTTCTTCCCCTTGCACTCCACCTTGGCAGGGCCCTCTTGCAGCTACATAATCAATCCCTTCTTTTCCTGCTGACTTCATGATGACTGTGTTTCTCCCTGACCACTCCTTCACTTTCTCCTTTTGCCTCTCCATTTTCTACCATTCCTTTAGGAAAGGTTAAGCCAATTGAAAGCTTTCAGCAGAAGCATTCAGTCACCCAGGAGCCTTGTGGTACCTGTTTGTCCCTGGAATGGGCACAGAGCAGGCAACAGCAAAGGAAGATTTTCCATGCACTGTCCCACTTGGGATGCTGAGTACCTTGACCTGCAGCTCTTCTCCCATAAGGACACGAGGGTACTTCATTATCTTGTAGCACCTTTAGGTTCCTCAGTGAGAGCTACAGCATCAAACAAGGTGGGGCTGTCAAATGCTGCCAGCTGGGATGAGATCATCTGGCCCAGGACAGAGCCCAGAGACCATTTGCTTTTACCTGGGCTTGAAAGGCCACTTTGCTTCCAGCCAATAACCAAAGCCCACTTGATTCACAGAAATGACCTGCTGATGAGGCACTTCACATTTCATTATTGAACTTCTGACCAACCCTTGTCCAGACCCAAATTTTCCCTTCAACAGTCCAACTGGATACCCTAAATAAGTCAAAGCACAGTGCCCAGCAGTCACACAGTGCTGACTTTCCACTGCTCTGAATGGCAAATCCTGCACTCCTATAAATATTTCTGAGCTCCATGTCAATAAACAGGCCCATCATAGAAGTGTAAAAATAACTGAACCATGCTCCAAGACCTTTCACATGGCTGGAGAGGTGCAAAGAGTCTGCAGAGTAAATAAGAATCAGGTTGGTAATTTCTATGCATGTTCTTGTTTTCAATTACATTTAGATTTGTTTCAGTTGAAAATGAAGCTTGAACTGATGCCAGATTATTTTTTTTTTTAAATCCCAACACATTTTAGATTAGCTGTGAACAAGTTATTCTCTTCCATTCTCAGCCTACCACTTTAAAAGGACACAGAAGAGTAGCTCAGATTCAGGATGTGCTCCAGTGGAGAGGACCTGATCTCTTGCCATGAGCACAGGTGCTTCTGTATTGAAGCATTAATCAACCCAAGTCCCATCTGAGCACTTTATTCTGTCAGTATGGCAGACAGGCAGCTGTGGGCTTTCTTCAGGAGCTCATGAGGTCACTCCATCTCTTTAAAGCAGAAATAATGACTCTCCAGCAAAGAGTGAGAGTTGGCAGCTCTGATGTTGGGATGATGTAATTGTACACAGTGGTGATGTGAGATTTTTCTTGGTTCCTAGAAGCCAATACTGCAGAGGCAATCATACTAACAACAGTATTTGCTTAAAATTTTTGGACAAGAAAGGAGACCGAGTTTCTTGCACAAACCAGTGATCATAAGAGAGTGAAAGGTCAGGAATTGGCTGTCAGAATTGGAGGCAGTCAGGGCCAAGCTGAGGTGCTGAAAACGCAAGGTAAGCGAGCAGTGCAAGGAGCTGGCTGCTGCCCTGCACTAACACACATCTGTATCCCCTGAGCACCCAGGGCCACCTCCCTCCACAGCTCCTCTGCTGACAGCAGGTCACCTTCTGAGCCTTGCCATGGGGAAAATGAGGGGATGGAATTATTTGCTATTAGCAGGCTCCCCCAGAGTAAATACATGGCACTGTGTACCTTGGCAAAAGGGGGTGGACACTTGACACTGAATCAGCTTTCTTGGGTTTGCTGGTGCGGGTGAATTGACTGAAAAAGAACTACTTTAAAACAGAGCCATGCTTCTTTTTTCTACAGCTGAAGAGAGGAGCCTGGAAGGACTAGGCAGGTTGAACAACTGGATAATGAAAATACCTAATCACCTTAACTCTGGGAGATTTCAGGAGTTGAGCATGTTGTAGTACCCCAGTGCTTTACTTCTTCGGTTTGAAACACCAGAGTGGTATTTAACAGAAACAGATAATGCCTGTAAGAAAATGCTGGGCCACACTTGTCTGAGCAAACTTTCACAATATTAATAAATTTATAATAATTTAATATAAAATTAATAAATTTTATAATAAATTAATAAAATAAAAAATTCCCTGTCTGTGTTTCAGTATTCAACTGTATAAAGATTCAATACTTGTAGTATAAAAAAAAGAAGCATAATCTTTGCCTAATCCTAATTATTTTAGTCTAATCGGTCTAAACAATTTTACAATTGATACAGGTACTTATTCCAGAAATTGAGTAAAATCAATGAATGTGGCAGGTGAACCAGCTAATAAAATACAACAATGTTTAGGAGAGAAAGATCAGCTGCTCAGGGTTGAGAACCTCCAACTGATTCTTTAGCAACTGATTCCCAATTCCCACTGCAGTCTGTCACATAGATGGGGCATGGCAGCACCTCTCCCTTCAGAAGAGGAAAATTCAGAGTTCACACAGCTGTTCTCTTACTACAGGAAGAGAACTGGGAAAACCCAATCCAGTCTAATACATAGACATTCCATACCAGAGCTCAGGACACTGAACTACACTGCTGCACCACACACACAGACAGAAGAGTTATGTGGGTCATCGACCACTGTACATTCTCCTACTGAATCATAATTAGAGATTCTCCTTTAGTCCTTTATTTCTCCTTTAGTCCATCACTGCTGCTCAGTAATTCTGTGATGAATCTGATTCACTGTGCAAACACAGCATTCAGCAGACCTCAGAGTGTCATGTCTAAAAGGGAAGCACCATTTCACATCCATTTCTTTTACCTAAAGGCCACTAAAACACCTTATTCTCCGTAGGCTCCTCTCTCCCAATGCCCATGAAAGGAGGCATTTTGCAAAAGGCCAGGCTGGGCACTTCCTCTGCCCAGCTCCCAGGGCACTCTCAGGGAACCCATGCTCCCAGCCAGAGGCTGTGGGCACTCGAGTTCTTTTCTGGACTCAAGTTGCTCAAGAAAATACTCCATTACTTCCTAAGCTAAATCAAATGAATGAACACGACTCACAGTAGCTGTTCTCCAGCTTCTCCACAGAGACTCCTGAGCTGGCAGAGGCCAGTATCACTGAAGTCAATGGAATGATGCCTACCTATACCAGCTGATGATTTAAACCTCTAGACTTTCTCTCTGGCACACATTTCTTTTCCACCAAGCCTGGATGTAAAGCAGAGCTTAGAACAGAGATGGAAACACTGCTGGATTAAATTCACACTTTGTCCCTTGCAGCTGCATCACAACAGCAGGAATTTTGCAGAAATTACTTCAGTGTAGCCATGTGTCCCAAAGGAAGGAGGAAAACCCAACATGTCCATGGTAAATAGATACCAGCACAGAGCCACAGCACAGCTGGCATCAAGGTGAGGTTCTGACTAACCCCCAGCTTTTCCAACTTTACTTTTGTGCACAAGTAAGCACTAGAACAGCTACATGGAAGATGCAGGGTGCAGAAATGAGGAACAGACTGTGTGAAGGGCCCTTCCTTGCAGAGAAGGTGCTCTGTGGGAGATTCACAAGCACTGTTGACTGAGCTAGCTCTGTACAGCTCAATCACATCTGGGGAAGGATTCCAGCTTGACTTCTGCAATTATTGTCTTATGCCCTCAAGCATGAGATTTTATTATCCTTATCTTGGCAAGCATTACATTACTTATTGGCCACAGCCTGACTGCAGAGAGGGAGGACTGGCTTGCTACCACTCCCCACTGGGTGGCTGCTAAGCAACTGTCCCAAAAGTTGGAGGGAAAGGAGAGAATGTCACTGAGATCATTCCTCAGCCACTTCCAGCTAAAGCCTGGGGAGCACAGTCTGAGAGGAAATAATGACCCAGGGGACCCACGTGAGCAGGCATCTCCTGCATTTGGAAACCAGAGTCACCTGGCTGGTAAATTACAGAGAGAGATGTTCCCAACAAAAAGGAGCCATGCAAGGACAATTCTGAATTCTCATTTCTGGGAGGCTGAAGTCTGTAACAAACTGGAAAGTGCATGCTAGCCTGCTGCTAAATTAATGCTGCTTCAGACATGTCTTGTATGTGGAGCAATAGTGACATAAAGTGGCCTGGTGGGGAGAAGGTGGAAGCATCTCCAAGAGACCAGGCAGTGTCACAGAGTCACAGAATGGTTTGGGTTGGAAGGGGACATCAGAGATCATCTTGTTCCAAGACCCCTGCCATGGGCAGGGACACTTCCCACCAGACCAGGCTGCTCCAAGGCACATCCAGCCTGGCCTTGAACACTTCCAGGGATGGGGCAGCCGCAGATTCTCTGGTTCCAGTGCCTCCTCACCCTCACAGGGAACATTTTATTCCTAATATCCAATTTAAACCTATTCTCTTGAATCCATTCCCTCTTGTCCTGCCACTCCAGGCCCTGCCAAATAGTCTTGGCCCTAGTGAAAGAAAACATAAAGGATCATTGAACTGTCTGGTCTTCCTGACAGGACCATCCGATCAGTTTAAATTGTCTGCAAATATTGATCAATAGCTCAGTATCAGATGGCACAATGAAATGTCAGCACAGACAAACCAATTTTTCACCAGAGTCCTTTGCTGCCTATTGCATTTCCATATGCTTATTGTTTGTTGGGGTTTATTCCAGTTCTTACAGGAATAGATGTGTCCTCAGGCACCACACAGTGACAGAAATTAAGGTTTCTTCAGGATTATTTGACACACTTTTTTTTGTTAACATCACAGACATTAGATGTAATTACAGGGAAAGACAGGTACACTATAAAATATAAATTAAGGTTTGTTTCATAGATTAAAAGCAAATCAATATTTAGCAACAACATTCATGAATATATTTTCTATAACTACAATATGACACTGATTAGTATTTCAGGCTGGAATTATGGTCTTGGATTTATTGTGCAATAAACTGACAGGGAAATGCCTGCCCTATGAAACTGCAGTTCTCTGGGTGAAAAAATAAAATATCATAGCTGGGCCTGTGACGGCTTCAGGAGCATCCCTTGTGTTAACAGCACCACCAGAGCTCCCTGGTGATACTGGCAATGCTCAGAAGTATTTAATGGCTGGTTATGGCAAAGATTTGGAGAAGATGCTTTTAGAAAAAAATAAAATATTTTAATATGCTTTGCTTCTCACTCCAAACCTGGTTTAGTACTTTAAAATTTGTACTATATTATAGATTTAGGTTTTGGTGGCACACAGTGCAACTGTGAGCATAGAGAAAAGGCAGCAAATCTTACTTATACCAAGTAATCAGAAATTAATTTCAGCTAATCACAAGTACACAAGCTATAGATGCACATTAAAGTGCTCCCTGTTTCAACTGGCTACCCCTAGATGTAGAAAATAAAGAAAAATATCAGAAATAGAAATCAACAATTAATAAACTTATAATTGCAACAATCAGAAGAGGAATGTAAAGAGACAAACACTGAGAGAAGCTGCTTTACAAAGAGTTTTCAGGGGTTTTCTTCTCCTAAAATTTTAGATTTCCAAAATGGTAGTGGATAAAACAGAGCACAGAAAAACAAACCAAACTTTTTAGAATTTTTTTTCTTATTTCCCTTTTTTTTCTTTTCCTGGAGAAGAAAGGCTCTGTTTCTTTGCTACACAAAGACTCTTTCATTGCTTGGGTCCTGAAGTGTTAAGCCAGTTGCTTATTCTGCTACCTATTCACACTGTCAAGAATGCCCTAAAATAAATCCAGTGTAAACAGGTTCCATAGATCCTCATGGTTGGACTTGCTACATGTGTAGGACAGAGCCTTGAGGTGGATCTGCCTCCACCTTCTCTTCTGAGCAGCTCTCCAAGACTCAAAGACTCAAGTTTGACTTCAACTAATGGAAAAATGATTATGTCACAGCAAAAGGGAAAATCCACAAGGCACCACATCTCACTAACCCAAGCCCCATCCATTCTTTCCTGTTTCCTCAGCAGAACATCCAAAAGACCTTGTTCTACATTGCAGCAAGCCCAACTCCAAAGGGTTTGGACAGCAGAAATAATGACACAGGTTTAAGAAGGTAAAAAATCCTTCCTGCTCTTTGATTAACTGGGCTTCTTGATGGAGTTAAGTGCAAACAGCTGCCTGGACTTCAACTGAAAAGCCTAAATCTAAACACTGCGTGTTTACATAACCCAAACTTCTAATCAGGCAGCTGGATAATCCACCCATTTAAAGTATCCCTAAGAGTTTCAGGGAAATGTGATTTTCTTACAGCTAAGCCAATCAACAACCACTTTAAAAAACTCCAGCTACCAAGTTACTACTTTGGAACAGAAGTCTCAGCGGGACGGGGTCACGACCCCACAGTGAATCACAAAGCAATTTTGGTGGGATCCTTCCCCCTTTCTTTTTCTTTTTTCTTTCACTATTTTGCCTTTTTTTTTTTTTTCTTTGAGAAGTACAAATCTGAATCTCTAATTTCCCCTGTATTCAGATGCTGCAAGGTAATAAATGAGAGGAGGAGAAAAGCATACAGCAGTGCTTACACACATGCTGGCATCTGGGCCTTAATCAAAAATTTTGTGAAATCCACACTACACCCATCCAGAAACATGGAACTTGGGAAAGGCAAAATACAATCACCAACCAAGAGCCCATCGTTTTTCCAGGGAAAAAAAGGAAGGAGAAGCAGGACTTAGGAGTGAGAAGTTTTCACAGAAGAAAACAGTTCAGGTATTTAGTGGACCACTTAGAGGATTCAATTTTCCTTAAACCGACAGACACTTCAGTAGGGACTCTGAGTTTAGGGGCTCATCTCATCTCATCTCATCTCATCTCATCTCATCTCATCTCATCTCATCTCACCTCACCTCACCTCACCTCACAGTAATGTCTTGCCACCATAACTCATTCTAAGGTCAGGCTCTCAGTCTTGTTTTTATATTTGAATTAAATATTTTCATCTTATTGCAGTTTGCTTATCAGATACCACATGGTTTGTCTTTCTTTTCCTAACTCAGTAAAGACCCTGTGCTAAATCACATCCAGTCACACCTGTTAGATAAGGAGAGTCTGAACACAAATATTTTCCTTGGCCAATTCAATGAAATTTTAAGTGTCCCCAAAAAATGTGATGCTTCTTGGGTTATGCAGAGAACATGGGGGTTGCATCCTGATCTACAGGATGGTCCTGGGGTTTTCTTGATATTTCTGCACCTCCACATCCCCACCTGTGAAGGTAGATGGTGTTGGTGTTTTTACAGGCAAGATCATAAGTAAAGCTGTATTTTAAAATTGCATTTTAAAACTAGTGAAATACATTGAAAACAAGAAAAACATGTAACTATTTCTAAGCAGGAAGGGATCCTTTAAGAACATATGGTAATAAAATAAAAGGACATGCTTTTACACTGATAAAATCTGGCCACAGAGGAAATAAACTCTATTCAGCATTTCTTCATTATGCCAAGACCCCAAGTAGAGCAACAAATGCAGCACTGGAGATCCAACACTGGAGAAACAACACTACATAACTCCCTTTCAGATTACATGCTAAATATTTTAATTCCTAGCCAAAGAGGTTGAACATTTCAGGATTTGATATAAAAATTGTGTCCTTTAGTTTCCTCATCAGAAGCCAGATATCCTACCTGCTCTGTCCTTAGCTCTGCCTGGTTCCTATGGGGACTAAATGGCAAATTAAGCTAAACTGCACACTCTGCTCCTACCTGCATCCCTAGAAATTTCCTATGCCTTCTTGAGGAGTCTGCAGCTCCTTTCATCTTTCCAGCTTCTTTTCCACTCCTGTGGCTGATCACCACAGAAAGCAGAAAGTCTGGGAAAAAATGTAGCAGAATCCAGCAGTAACCCCACAAGAGATGAAGAGGCAAGTGATAGGAAATTGGAAGATTATTTATAAAACACCAAAATCACTTCAGTTTCCTCCAGTTCTAATCCTCTTTTTCATCTTAAAGATGAGACCACCTCTATTTGGTTTTTTTTTGAGATGTGCTTGAGTTTAAGGTTCCCTTTAATGAATCTTTAAATGTGGGAGGGGGAGGGTTGGAGAGCTGTGAGCTGCAGAAACAGAGGCAGTTTATATTCTCCTCTGTGTGGACAGCAAAAATAATAGAAGTGCTATAATTCAAGTAGCTATGTCATAAAAAATAGATAGATGTGCAGTATTTATTATTGAAGAATCAGCCATGCCCATAATTCTCTCATATTTTTGAGAATTAAAATGCAACAAGTTTCAAGTGAATTATCCTTTTTACACATACATGTTTACTCAGTCTCCATTTTCTGTGTATTGTTGATAAGAACATGCAAATAACTTTTTCAGCAACAAATCTATCACATCAGACTCACACACACTTAGCCCCACACTTAGATTGCAAGACATTCTTGGAAGTAAAAATCCTTTTCCAGTGTCTTGACATGGTTGGACTCACACACAGGCTGAACCGACCAGTCAGTGAGAACTTGTACACGAGAATCTGACTCATAAAGGGCATTAAAAATGGATTTTAGCTGTGCCAACCTTGGACAATGCAAGTCCAAGTGCCTCTTCCCATGGCTGGTCACCTTGTTACAAAAAAAGACTGCAATATCTGGTGCAATATTGCTGTGACATCTGACCCACACACAGGCTTGGTCCAGACTGCAAATTGAGATACCAGTGTGAGAGGCCACAGCAATGGCTCTGTCTGCAGAAAACCAGGGGCAGAATACCTGGGTGTTGTAAGACAGAAGTTTTCCAGCTCAGCCCTGTGAGCTCACACAGTCCTGCTGTGTGCTCACAGCTGCCCCAGCCCCAGCTAAACTCAGTTTTCCTTCCACAGTCCCAAATCCTATTTAAGTTGCCTGCGTGTCCTGCACTCACACCAGCGTGCAGAGCCCCGAGGCAGGGGCAGGGTGCAGCAGCAGATCCTGTCTGCTCACTGACTCTGTGGCACCATCCACAGGGGAAATGCAAATGCCTTCATTCCATAGGGGTTCCTAAGAGAATTTATTTGAAGCCTGAAAGTGATAAAGGGTAGTTATTCTGCAGTTTATGATTTTCCATAGTAAACAACTTCATATTCAACATCTGCTTATCTCGTTCAAAAATGAGCTTTTGAAAAATAAAAACAGGAGGAACCACAACTAAATATTCAAAACTCAGAATTTTTTTAACAAGGTCTGCTTATAGAAATCAGAAGGCCATTTTTTTTAAAGAGACTAACACAGTTTTATAGAATTGCAAGCATCTGTACCAAATGTTTGCCTGAGTTACTGTGTAGCTGAAAATGGTTACAAAGAACAACCTCACAAACACAGAATCATGCTGCCAAGATTAGGCACAGCTTGCTGAGAGTTTCAGTGGGTGTCCCGTAGTACTTCTGGGGGCTACATAATGCATTCTGACCCAGGCCCTCTAAGAACAATTAAGTGTGACGAGCCACAGCTACTGAAAAAAACCCCAAACAACCAACAACTAAAACAAAAAAACCTAAAACAGAATTTTTTGGCAAATCAAAAATAACACCAAAATATTTCACCGCACACATCCATGATGGAGCATCCCGAGCAAATGTTAACAATAGGAAAATAAAATTAAATAGAAGCTATTTGGTGTGCATAAAACAGGTTTTCACAAAAGAGGAGAAAATAGGTTTCTCACAGGGATTCCAAGTTAAGCTATCTACTATCCCCAAGGAGAACTAGCTACTGTCTGTCATCAGTGCACTACTAACAGTTTATTAGTCTGCTGACATCTCCATCTAGAAAATACTGGTAAATTGTCTCAGGCTGAGAGGCAACAGCCAGTGAGAAGGACTTGCTGTGATGTGGTGGTGGCAAGCAGGATTTTTTAGACATCTCCACTTACTCTGCGATAAAATGCTTCCAAGATGGTGTCACCCCCTCCCAGAGGGCCCTGCTTTTCTTAGCGCCTGATAGGGGATCAGTGACTTCTGTGAATCAGAGCTAATCTCAGGATATGTCACATCTGCAGCAGGAGGAACAGCTGAGCAACACTTGTCCAGGCATAATTGAGCCTCAAGATTGCGGAGCAGTGTGTGATTAATTGGCTGAAGGATTCCTGATAAAGGGAAAGAGGATAATGACTTGCCTGGGTCAATGGGAGGTGCTCTGCTTATCTGCAAGCATAACAGGCATTAAGAGAAATGCTCCTGATCAAGGTCACAGGGAACGGTGACAGATTCTGTGTGAGGGTGAATTTGAGGCATTTCAAAATCACATTCCACAGATGTGCACAGGGGAAGTGTGCTTAGGAAGAGTATTTTAATGCCTTTTATGGTTCTGATTCCACAATCATTATTCCCAAAAGTATTGCCAGGAAAAGATTCACTGAAGAGCTTTGCAAGTACTTCCATGTCAGCTTGGAAAAGGTAAGACTGAACTAAGAGGACTCTCATTTAATTTTTGATGTGGGTTTTCCAGCTTGCTCCAAGGTCCTCTGGAACAACTCTGGGCAATAGCTGAGGTAGCACACATGTGACTCTTGGTTTAGGAACTACTTCAGCTCTTTGGGCCTGCTCAGGTAAGCTGAAAAGAGCAGGTATCACTAATCCCCACTCCTGGCTTCCCAGCAAGCTCAACAACGCCCTTGGTGCACTCTCAGGGAAGGGAAGGCTTGGACATTTCTCAGGATGGACTTGTAGAACAAGTACTGAGTGTCCTTCACAGTCTTGTGCTTCAGCCCACCAGGATGTTTTATGCAGAACAATTACAGCTTGTCCTTCAAGTTTGCAGCAAAAAGCTACTTTAAATATCAGCTGAGTAAGTTCAGGCAACAAACAATGCCAAACACTCATTATAATAATAAAGGCTACAGGAAAAACAGAAAATCTTTTTATGACACAGCAGCAGCTTGTTCTGCCATGTGGGGGATTCCCTGTATCCTATGGACTCTGCATTTTCTGGTACACATCACCCTCAACAACCTAAGCAAATTTGGCTGCTCAGATGGAATTGCAGGGGGTTCACACCTGGCTGATCTAGCAGCCCTCCTCAACATTTGTTTCCTCAAACAGCTCTCCCTCTTTCCTGGGTTGATAAGAATTTCACCTCCATCAAACAGGGGTTTTTTGTCCTAAACTCTAAATATCCATGAAAGAGATTCTACAGGGGCTGAGCTCTTTACACTCCATGACTGCACTCCAGCTGCCTCTGGTCTAATGAAGTTTTTTTCATCT
The DNA here is from genome assembly GCF_036417665.1 of Passer domesticus. NCBI lineage: Eukaryota > Metazoa > Chordata > Aves > Passeriformes > Passeridae > Passer > Passer domesticus. The sequence goes on along the minus strand of NC_087476.1, from coordinate 121,662,437 downwards.
GCCACACAGATTTTCATAGACTGAGGTTACTGCTCAATTACATGTTGCTTGTGGAAAATTGAGAGGATGGCAGTTTATTGGAAGTAAGTGTGAGGTAGAGTCTTACAGGGAGGGAAGTCACTCTTTGAAGCTTCGGTCAGCACTGGTTTATATAGGCCACACAAGAGAAGGTGTGGTGGGTCACCAGCTGACAGATGCCCAGAAGAAATCAAGTGTCGTGCTGGTTTTGGCACAAATACAAATGGGCAAAGAATCAACTAGAACAGGATTTTAGCCTTAATGGAAAGTTTTCCACTTCAAACAACCACAACAAGTAGGAAAAAGATCTTAAAAGTTATTCAGGACCAAAATAGTCAGACCATGAATAGCAACAATGTTGAGTTTGCAACCTACAGCATTTTCACACTTTTTGTATGCCCTCTCTGGGCAAAAGCACCCATTCCAATGAGTGAATTGTACACTGCTTCAGCCCAGGCAAATGAGAGTTCCCATTTCCACACACTTATCCCATCCCTTTCCAGGCCTGTATCTTCTGAGCCAATGGGAAATGCCCAGGTTGCCATGAGCAATCCATAGCCTCACCCCAAGAGAAGAAGCAGAATTCAAAGTGGGCAGCCCTTGAACAAGGCACAATCACTGCCCATATGCAGGGAGAAAGGATTTGGCTACTTCCCGTTTCACTCAAAGAAGATTTATGGCTGATCATCACACAATAAGTGCTGGGTAAGGGTTATTAATCTTTCCAAACCCACTTCACATTGGTGACTAATTCAAACTTATTTGGTGCATAAATCACACGGTACTAAAGCATTATGTTTTCCCTCCTCTTTGGCTGTAATTCTGAATCCTTGAGGGTGTTCTTTTACAAACCCCTAAGCTATTTGTGTGACTCCAAACGTGCTGAGCTGAACTCTAATTTATAATCTCATTTCTTGCTCATGCAGCTCTTTCCCTTTCCCCAGCACCTGGTCCTGCTTTGCAGTGTCCAGCCCTCCAAGGGGCTCTCAATAATGGAGCTCAAATCCAGCTCTAAAAGCAGCTCCCGTTAGTGCTACTGAGCATTCCAGAGCCCCACATCCCAATGAACACAGAGATGAGATTAACTAAGGGAGTTTGCACCATGGGACACACACGGAAATCTCAGCAATATTTCTGAGCTTCGTCCTCATGCAAAGAGTTTGGTTGTATTAAAAATGCAGTTATAGAGGGCATTTTTCTTCATGCTCTAGGGAGTGAAGTGTCCTCTGACATATAATGTACTGAAATGGAATTCTCCTCCTTCCCCCTTAGACATGCCTGTTCCCTGTAACACTGAAATGATCACACAAGGAGAATGCTGCTCCCTGCATGTGTAGAACAGGAGTTTCATGTTCTCAGAGTTAAGCTTTCCCATGAAGCCATGCAGATTGCTATTTTAACTCAGATCAACCTATGCCTAAACTCTGCTGCCGTGAGTGTGGTTGTTCTTCCAGCAGCAGCCAACTGCCACACTCACAAACTCATAAAACTCGTCATTTGGCTCCCTGTTAGGAAGCTGGCTGTATTTATCATAAATACACAAGCTCTTCAGCTTCCTCTAGATCAGTGCTTGGGGTTTTTACCTGAGAGTACTGTTACAGTTCACCACTCTGATCTACACATAGGCTACAGTCATTGATCAAGTCAGCCTAGAACAAATTAATTCAAGGATTTTATATCACAGAAAAATATTCCCCAGGCTCTGTCTACCATTAAAGAACCTGTACACTTGATTTTCTTTTATGGTATTTGTCATGCCTTTGGTTCTATCTGAGCTTTGCTATTCAACCAAAAGGACACAAATATAAAATATTTTCTCCCTACACTACAATCCAAGTTGTCCAAGTTGTCCAATTCCAAGTTGTCCTGGACAAATCTAAGTGAGTTAAAATACATCCACAAAAGCAACTCCTGGGTGTAACACAGAGGGAAAAAAACAGAATTACAGCTATTTCCAGCAATTTCCATGCAGGCAATGGCATCTACAGTTTCTCTTTTTTCTATAGTAAAAAGACAAAGCCTGCCCAGAGTTTGAGAACTGGGAAGCCACCTGCACTGGGACAAGGGACATGTTGGTGTTCGGAACACTTAGAATGAGGAGCTTTCAGAAAACATCTGGCTTTAGAGGTTCACTGTTATCTGTGGATAAATATCTCCCAAAGCAAATCAGTGTAATCATTCCTACTTCAATTGTCCAACGTCATCTAGCACAGAACGAATGTTAATCCTCCAAAAGATCATTTGCTCTCACACAAGATGTGCTCTCTACCCTAAAGAGGGTGACATTCTCTTCAGAAAGACGTAAATTTGGGAATCACAGTATGAATCTACATCTAAGCTTCTGAGATACATGAAAATAAAATAACACAATTATAAATGTAAATTAAATAAGTTGTAACTTATCTGGACTGGCTTTTAAGGCATGTGCCTTGAGATTTGCAGTGCAGAAATAACATTGCTCTGACATCACAAGTATGCACTTCTGTGCATTGAGAAAATCCTGCTGTTTATTTGGAACTTTTGAAGTCTAGTATCAATATAGCTTCTTAGTCCCCAGAGTGTCCTCAAGGTCTGAGAAGTGTATTTTTAACTTCCACGCTTACTGACATTCCATTCAGGCTGTTTGGCTGTTCTCCCCGTCGGGGCTCCATCAGCCATCGCTCTGATTTCGGCACCACGGCGCTTATTTGCTTTACCCTTTCCTACAGGGCTGCGCAAAGAGGGGTGGCCTGCTCTGGTGATGAATTCACCCTCACAAGAACGGTGATAACTTAGGAGCTGAAGCTCTTTGAGGGCATGCTATCAGTGCAATCAGCACAAACCAAGGAAATGCTGGGTTCAGGCAGCACTGGCTGTACCCACCGTGTTTACACCCCTTGCTGCCCACTCCCTGTAACACGCACAGGCTGCCCCTGATCCCCTTCCCCTCACCTCCAGGATTCAGCCCCGCTCAGGGCTCATCCTGAAGCACACCCACCACCACGGAGGCAGTGGAAGGGGCACAAGGGAAAAAGCCCATGGGGGACAGCATGAAGCAGTAGCTCAGTGTCAGATGAACGTTGGCATCCACATGTTGTATTCCGCTCGGAGACGTGATCCCGCACAAAGGCTGTTTGATTCCACTCCAAACAATTTTAGCTGTGCTCAGACAACAGAATCACTTAAAAGCTTCAATATTTCCTTTTAAAAAAACCTTTGCATCTGTGACATTTTTGCTGTATTTTTCAAACCATGTTACCAAAAAAGGAAACAAAAAAATTAATCAAGGAGTTTGCTGGTTGGAAAAGCCAGTAATTTTTAGCCTGAATTCAGAATATTTTAGAAAGCTTGTTATAAAGCAGGGTGATGCAGGAAGAGGACATAAGGCTCTTCATTCCTGATTTATACTAATGATAGATTTCCAGGATGCCATTAGGGAAGTGCAGGTTGTGTATGTCTAAGAAAATGTCACCACTTGTTTTAATAAGGCAAAGAAGATTCAGGGTTTGCAGGGCCTGGCATTTTATGCCATCATCAGAACCAGAAATGCAAGCAAGAAACAGCAGTCTTCAGAGATGGCACTGCTCAAATATGGAAAAGTACCAGACACAAGCAGGACCTGGTCTTGGGAGGGATGGCTAAATAAGGATAGACATGGTTTGGAGTTCAGTACTGTCCAAGTCATTGCACGTTGTCCTTAAAGAGCAAAATGGAAAGGAGAAAAGTGAGCTGGACACACCAACCTAGTTGGCAGGAGCACAGGAATTCTATTTTTTTAGCTGCCATAAAGACCTACTGAAACAAGAGCTTCCCAAATCTCTGCAGGTATGTCTGTGACTTTTCCATCATCAGTAGCCTGCTGCTTAGGGAAGCAGAGCATTAGGCTTTCTTTAAAGGAGCCTTAAAAGCCCCTCTGTTCACTTTCAACTATTCATCACAGTCATTTGAAGTTCTCTTTTGCACCCCTCCTTCTTCTTATTCACATCTGGTGCTGCATGTACTACACTGCAACCATAAATAATGAAGGAATGAAATGGAGATACTGGATGCTCTGTTCCAGGGTCCTCACGGCCAACCTTCCAATAAAGTCCTCACATTTTCACTACAACAAACACATAAGAGAAGGGGTAGAGAGGCAATATTCCCCATTCTAGAATACAGCTTTTAAATTGCACTTTATTAGCAGGGTCAGCAAACATATAGGCTGAAAAATAAATTGTATATTTGAAAAAGAGGATTTTCTCCCTCAGTAAGTACATTTGCATTGAAAACTCTAGATGGAATAGACAAGAATTAGCAGAAGCATTTCAGGAGGGGCTGATCTCTGTCAATAGGTGGGCCTCCTGGCAAAATCTTGCATTTGCCTCTCCTAGATGCCAAAGACTGAAGTGAGAGAAGGCTGCTTTTAATTGTCTTTGTTTCAGATGTATGATATGACAGAATGTTGTCCCAATGCACACCTTGTTAGGAGGTTACATGGATCGTGTCAGATCTCTGCACCTGGTGAGAATTTCTGTAGCCGTGTGACATTCTCTGTCTGTACAAGCATATTAGGATATGCTTCCATGACTGATTCGACTGATAATGGAAATGGAGGGAAAACTGAAACCAGTTTTGTAATTTTTCCAAGTAACAACTGAAATTTCCCTGTCAGCTCTAGGCCTGTTACCTTCCATTTCAATCTTCACCAGAAGCTCCTTGCTGCTGGTGTACAAGTTTCTCTGGAGAAGCCTTTTTAAATAGAGACTTGAAGAAAATGAGGTTTGGTCAATGATCATTAAATAGTTCTTTAAATGGAGGATAATGGATTATGACACTTCCAGGCTAGGCGAACTGTGCCAAGCATGAGCTCTTCAAACTCTAGAACAGAGCTGTGAAAACTATGCTGACCTCCTTTCAAACTCTATTCCCACACACTTATGGTAAAAAAATCTCCAGAGAATAGTACATTAGGGACTACCTTCTTTGTAAAGCTATTTTTGGTTTATCACTATTATACATTCATTCTGGGTGTTTTCTGAAGATGTCTTTGAGTTCCATTGTCTTGAGGAGGAGTACAACTGTAGTATTTATGTACTTGTGGAAACAGGAACAAAATTCCAGTTCTACGATCCACAACTTCATACAAACCAGGTCTTGCACACAACTTTAAAGAAATTAATCTCAACAGCTTGTCATCACCCCCAGGTGAAATAATTGGAAATCTTTTTAACTGTCTGAGTGAACATTAGGCCCTTACCTTTCTTGAATGCTCATCCTCATTTCTCAGTCTTGTTTTACTAAACACTCATTATAAAAAATTAATTGCATCCACATATAGCAAATGGGCAGCAAATGGAATACACGAAACTCCAGAAAAAGGCAGCAGTAGTGTAAGGCAGTAAACATTGGAGCGACTCCTGGCAGTGAGGCACTCAGAGGTTAAACTGACTGCAGTGAAAGAAATCCCTGCTGAAGGGTTCATTTATTTACACTCCCATTAGAGGAGCCTACAAAGACATACATCAACAGAAACAAACCATTTTAGTACGTCCATTGAGCGAACATCCATCAGTGAACACGATCTGTGCCAGCATGTCTTAAGAGTGACAAGATATTATCATTGTAGTGCCAGAGGAGGAGGGGGCAGGGCACAGAACAAAAGGGAGTGCTGATCCCTGCCTTAACAATGAGCCCCTATTCTCTTGTGCTGCACCTGAGCTCCGAGGCTCCAAACCCAACAACCTTTTTCCACTGGCCACTAACAGCTCCTCTGCGGTTTGCCCTCACAACTCCCCTGCTTCCTTCAAAGGAGCCTTCCCCTCATGGCATCTCTGACTACTGTATCACCTCTGCTAAACAAATGACATCACCTCGCCCATCAGCCACACACAGCTTTGCTCCTTCCCACTGTTTGAACTCACTGTTTATTTTTTTAAGCACCTAACCCTCTATTAATCCTCCAGACAGCACAAAGGATCCATTTGCCAGAGACAGCGATTAGAGCTGTGAGCGCTGAGCCTTCCTGGGAAACACCTGTTTCCCTCAAATAACCTGAAGGAAAAAACTCAGCAAGCAGGACAAACTGCTGGTGGAAATGGAGAAAAATGGGAGCACAGTCCTGGTGTGATGACAGCTACCAAACTCCAGATGGTGGAAGTCTTGCCTTCTTCAGTGACCAGTGCAGAAACACACTCAGCATCTACAATACCAAAGTTACATGCCTTTGACACTTGGTTGCTCTGATCCACTCTTCCTCCCCTCTTCAAATCTTACAAGTGCAGAAATGTGTCAACTACTTAATGGAAATATTTTTTGTAGTTATTTCCTTTATTACTTTTTTCCTTGCTCAAAATTTATATTTGAAGAGACCAACAGATCTTAAAATTGGAAATATTTCAACCAGCTCTGTTTCTGAAACATCATCAGTACCTTACCATCAACCTTACCGTTGTTCCAGGCTTTGCAGGTTTTTCTTCCAACAGCACTGAACATCTGTCCCAGTTTTGAAAAAATAGCATTTTAAGACAGTATGAACAAGGATTTGAACTTTCATAATTATTTTGGTTAGTCATGTAAAGGTAACAGGCAGCCTTTGGAGACACAACTCATATAGCAAGGGTCAGTAACTGGATGGCTGTTGGATTTAGCTCCTTTGAAAGCAAAGATAAGTGAAAATATACAAACAATACTGAGTGGCGTAGCATGGTTGAGTCATTCTGTGTTTTATGAAATGAGAGAAAATTAGGTACCAAACAGGTTGTATAAGCACCACAGGCAATAAGTAAAGCTGGAAGAAGGCCAGGCTGCATTACCAGCTGCCATTTGATCTCCTCCAAGATCCCTGAACACCCAATGCCTGATGAAGTCAGCGGAAAGGCTCCTGCCCATCCCAAGAGGTGCTGTGCTGAGCCCAGCAGAGCTGGTGAACAGCAGCACACAGAACAGGGAGCAGGGCTGCTGCTGCAGCACACAGTTCAGCACCACGCTGGGCAGCAGGCTGTGCTGATAGTCCCCAGAACCACAGCCCAAGGCTGAGCAGCGTTCCCTCTTTCCAGCAGAATCAATCCTCTTTTTTCAGCCTCTGAAATTAATGGGATTGTTCAAGGAATAACGCACCACAGAAGCTGAATATTTATGGTAAATGCACCTCAGTGATTTCTAATGTACTGTGATCCAAGAATTCTGAATAAAACATCAAGAACTCCAAGAGAGATTTTCAACTGATATGAATCAGCTGCTCCCCCTTCCAAAGCTATGGAGCTGCAGCAATTTGCAACTAACTAAACCACAGCTTACCACTTTCAAAATTAAAATAATTTTTGCAGTATTTACAGCTAAGAGCAGACTCTTGCTTTTATTTTCTTATTGTAAAATCATAGCTCATTTCTTGTAAAATAATAGGTCATTTCTGAGTCACTAAATGCAAGGGTTTTTAACTTATCACCAAAATTAGACATTGCAAGACACTATTTAGATTCCCATTGGTTTCTTTTAAGTTGCACTGCTTATACATTAGCAACTTCTTTAAGAAGGCCCCAGAGGAAACGAAGAATGTATTAGGTATGAAAATGTATACACAGGAATAATATAAAACACACATTTTCTTATTTTCTAAACCCTTTTGGAACTGATGCTCTTAACACCACATAGAAACAAATGCATATACATGTGTGTGTGTGTAATATATATGTAGGTACACAGTTTTATCTATTCATATGTATTGTTCTAGTAACAGTCACCCTTTCATGGGGCTTATCAGTCACAGGTTTTACTCACCTGATGGGCAATTTGCCATCGGGCTGTCCCATCTGTCAGCACACCTTATCTGCCTTTCTTCAGATCCATACTTACAAGTAAGGCAGGGTTGGATATCTGTCTCCTCCTAAGCACAATAAAATTAAAGCTGTAATTAGCAGCCTGCCCTGGACACCAGGTTACATTCCACGCCGCATGGAGGGCCTTGGGCAGGAGTGGCAGGTCCCTTGGGACAATGTAGGGGCCCAAAGGAGAAAGTTAGACCTGATGTGTGAAAACAAATGACAGCTGAGCTTATCCTTCCTTCAGGAAGCTGAATTATAGACAGCAGCTCATGCTTGGATGGCACTGAGATTCCCACAAGACATCTGGGTGGAAGAAATTAGGTTTCAGGAAAAAGAACTCATAGTGAGTATTTGACTATTGATGCCTATTTAAGTAAAAATTATCAACAGAAATAAACCAATCAAAATATCATTACTTTTTTGAAAGAGAGGAGTTCAATAATTTGCAAAAACAATGTAGGAATTCATTACAAATTCTTCCAATATTGTTAGTTCAGTGGTGCGCTCTGGGGTGGGGCTGCTGGAGCCAGCTCTTCTTCTCACAGCCTCAGGGAACCCCTTCTCCCTCACAGCCGGGGCAGCCCCGTCCTCCCTTCGCAGCTGGGGCCGTGTGTTCTCCCCCTCATATCCCGGGCCGTGTGTTCTCCCCCTCATATCCCGGGCCGTGTGTTCTTCCTTCACATCCCGGGCCGTGTGTTCTTCCTTCACATCCCGGGCCGTGTGTTCTTCCCTCACATCCCGGGCCGTGTGTTCTCCCCTTCACATCCCGGGCCGTGTGTTCTTCCCTCACATCCCGGGCCGTGTGTTCTCCCCCTCACATCCCGGGCCGTGTGTTCTCCCCCTCACAGCCCGGGCCGTGTGTTCTCCCCCACCACAGCCGGGGCCGTGTGTTCTTCCCTCACAGCCCGGGCCGTGTGTTCTTCCCTCACAGCCCGGGCCGTGTGTTCTCCCCCTCACAGATCGGGCCGTGTGTTCTTCCTTCACATCCCGGGCCGTGTGTTCTCCCCTTCACATCCCGGGCCGTGTGTTCTCCCCTTCACATCCCGGGCCGTGTGTTCTTCCCTCACATCCCGGGCCGTGTGTTCTCCCCCTCACAGCCCGGGCCGTGTGTTCTCCCCCTCACATCCCGGGCCGTGTGTTCTCCCCCTCACATCCCGGGCCGTGTGTTCTCCCCACCACAGCCGGGGCCGTGTGTTCTCCCCCTCACAGATCGGGCCGTGTGTTCTCCCCACCACAGCCGGGGCCGTGTGTTCTCCCCCTCACAGCCCGGGCCGTGTGTTCTCCCCCTCACATCCCGGGCCGTGTGTTCTCCCCCTCACAGATCGGGCCGTGTGTTCTCACCACCACAGCCGGGGCCGTGCCCCGTCCTCCCCTCACAGCCGGAGCCGTGCCTTCCTCCCCTCACAGCTGGGCAGCCCCTTCCTCTCCTCACAGCCTCAGGGAGGATCCCACTCCTCTGCTCACAACCTGGGCAGCCCCTTCCTCGCCTCACAGCCTCAGGGAGGAGCCCCTCATCTCTCCTCAGAGCCTCGGAGAACCCCTCCTCTCCTCACAAGGAGACCGATGCCCAAGCACCCAGATTGCACCCAGCACTGAGAAATCCCCCAGAAATGGGTCCTGAAGGTTTTCACGCAGCAGGGCTGACAAGCCACCCCGTTCCATGTTAGCAGTGACAACCTGCACCTTGCCGCCCACCCTTCCCTCACAGACCCCGGCCGGGTGTTCTGAGGTGACTGCTGACACCTGGCAGCCCAGGAATCACAACATCTCACACTTCTAGCAGACACTTGGGTTCAGTGATGCCACTTTCCAGCCAAAAGGGATCATCCATCTTAATTAACCAAATTCAAGTGAGCAGCTATGTCAAATGAACACGCACATAATCCCATCACACGTGTTCTTGGAGTATCTGCACCTCGGCTGACGGATTTCTCATTAACACAAATGTACTTTAGCCCTGCTTATAATTGAAACCTCGCTTCTGGCCAGCCACAGGTCTGGGAGAGCCAGGAGAACTACTTTTTCTATGTTCACAAGCATCCCTGCCAGTCCTTGGTGTCACCACCTGATTAGATCTCTGGCACTGCAGGCTCTGCTTTGGCACGGAGGAGAGCATCGCCTCACCGCGCCTGCCTCGAAACGTGGACTTGAGGGTGAAGGCAGAAGAGGAAGAACAGCAGATGTTCCATGTGCCAAACTGACTTTTCTACAGATTAGCTGGTTTTCCCTTAGCAGAAAGGCACAATTACCTAATTAGATCAATCAAGAACACAAAGTACTTGAAGCTACTGTTCCTTCCAAACCTTGCCTACATATTTGAGCAGCGAATGTGAAATAAAAAACCAGACATGAGTCCCTGGTTGCCCCAATCCCTCCTTGAGCCTAGAGAGCTCCTGAGCTATACAGAGAATGTGTGAACATGACATGAGTTCACACCTTGGCCAAACCAGGGCAGATGCTTGGGAAACAAAAAACCCACCCCAGTACCCTTTTCAGTACCTTTCTCTGAAACAGCTGTAGTGTTTTAATGTAAGCAAAACCATATATTCATCCCTGTGCTCAGCCTCAGAAACTGCCAAAGCATTTCTGCCAATCATTTCCAGGGGAGCCCAGCCTGCAGCAGCCCTCAGCGTGGATGATTTCAGCACGCATGGTAAAAGTTTAACAGCATTAAACGCTGCCACAATGGAAATTGTTGGGCATCACTGGTTTCACTTATAATAATGAAACTGGCTTGAAAGCTAGGAGCAGTTTGATGTAGTAGTTTTTACATAATAAAGACTGTTTTTTGTGAAACCAAATTGTTTTACAGCTGAATGTTTTAACTTTCCAAGTTAATCTTAACTCATATGTTTTATTCTCACCATATCACTGTATTTCATTGTTTCAACTCATACATATGTTACATGAAAACAAATGTTAATACATACCATGTGTGCAGACTGTTACACCCCAGTGAGCTTACATTGTTATACTTTATGATATGATAATAGAAAATCACTGCTATCAAACGTCGTATTTTCAAATTTCAGAATCAAAATGTTTTGACGCTTCCAAAGTAAAACTTCCCAGAATATTTCGTACACGGTGAGTGCCCAACACACTCCAGCTTCACTGAGTGCCTGATCTCCTGATGGGGTGTGCAAACTCATTCTGAAATTTCAAATTTTGTTTTAATAGAGAAAGTTCTACTATCCAACCAATTTTACCAATAGCATATAACACCTAAACAATAACTTTGAGACTCCAAACTGCTTGAGTAAATAGGTCAGTGTCTGAGAAAATGGGGTATCTGCTCAATGAGAAAAAATTGGGATTTCTTCATCTAACATTCAAAATTCTGAGGGTTTTGTTTATTTTTCTTTAATACTGGATAGTTCTGACTGGAAAAAAATTATTTAGCAATGCTGCCATTGGGCAGTTTGCCCCTGTGTTCTTGTCATTCATGCATACGTTTTGCAGAGCTTAAGTTATTGAAGCTTAACAACCTATGTAACTTGCTCATATGTAAAATCAGAGCAGTCATAGGAGTAAACGGGAAAGATTTCAATGTTCTCTTGTTAAACACTAGCAGATCCCTCCCCATATATCTATGGCCTTCCCCAAGGTTCCCATCACTGACCCTATCCCAATCTCCATTATCTAAGAAATAAGATTCATGGAACACGAACCGTGACCACAAAACAGACCTGGAGCTTGTTATGAGACATGCAGGGTTCAACTGAAAATCAAACATCCTCAGAGGAATAGCCAGAAACCTGGATTGGGGAAACATGTCTGGAGGTCATATTGGCATGGAGGGAGGCTGCTGGAGCTGACTAAGAGTGCCTTGGGGCAGAAATTCTCCTGGCTTTATCTTGTCATTCAGTTCCAATGAGTTCTTAGATCCTTCCTACATTTACTCCTTTAATATTTTACAGACGTCTCCCTTATGTAAATGTTCTCTGGACATTGTGTGCCGTTTATTTACAGCAGGTTATTCCATACACAGCTCCAACAGTGCCCGCTGGTAACATTCACTGCTGCTGCCAACAATTCTTGAACCAAGCCACTATCTGCATATTCTCCCCTGGGCTACTAACAAGGTCCTCCAGTGCTCATTCTTCTGTTACTGCCACCCAGACAGTTCCTTTAGCCTTTAAAACAAAGTTAATAATCTGGGAGAAAATAAAAGCCATGTGGGACTGTTGTGCTGCTGACAAGTATCATCCTAAAGCCACTGCAGCCAGTGGGACAGATTTTGACATCCTGTAAATGGTCACAACAGTGCCAACGAAACCAAAGTTCTTCTCCAGGGTCCAGCCTACCAACAGTCTTCTTCCCTGCTCAATATCCTTTTCTTATCTAATATCAAGAACTTGAGTTCATCAAATCCTCTGGGCTGGCAGCTGTGGTTAACACGAGACTGTGGTCACCCTGGAACAAAATCCCATATGCGTTTGTACACACTTCCCTGGAGGTGCAGCTCCTCTCTCCTGCTTTTTAGCTGGACAAGAATTGTTTATTCTCAGCTGCATCTGCTCCAACAAGAGACAGAGATCTGCAGCTCTCCTGGACACCTGTGTCAGGTGATTTCTCCCTTCCAGGCCAATAGCTCTTCAACTCAAACCTCAATTTGCAACACGATTGCTCCATATCCCCTTGTTTGTGTTTAAGGCTTTCTGTGGGCAGACTGATGTCCATTTCTGCTGGAGAAGAGTTTATGTCAGCGACTCCCTATGTCTTGGGCTGGCAGATGATGTCTTAACTTGCCATAAGCTGCTGTTTCAGAAGGCTTAATAAACTCAACTGAACAACAGCCGGAGAAAGGAAGTAAGAGATTAAACAGGCTGGTATTTCTATACCCCTTTCTGCTTCCTAAGAAAGACAAAATAAAAACCAAACAAGCAGTGGCCCAAACTGGAGTGCACACACAGCCCTCCCCATTAACTCCGTGTTTGTCTGTGTTACCTATGAACCAACATGGTTTCAATTTAGCTTCTTATTAATCTCGTGCATTTCTTTCAACTGCTATTTTAAAAATAGAAACTTCATGTTGAACATTTTAATAGCATTACATTTCAAAGGCAACAAGCTGCTGTACTGATTTTTTTTCCAAAAACTTTATTGCCAGATGTAAGTATGTGTGATTAGTGATATTCTTTGTAAGTATGTGTGATTATTGATATTCTTTGTTTTCCCACAGGTTTCTCTTTCCCTTATTAAACAACATATCTGTAGTTAAGCAGCTCCATGAAAGTCTAGTGAGGTCCATGAGAAATCACTAGTCACCAGCACACAGATCCATTTCATCCAACTTCAGGCACTTTGCTAAACTGCTTAAACTAGGAGTTTCCCTGTCCTGAACTCCCTTTACATTCAGTAAATGACTGAAGATGTTTAGGTACTTAGATCCCATCTAAATTCTGAATTGTTTTTGGGAAGTAACCATTTTTTTCTCCACTGGTTACTGAGGACTCCCAGGCCCACAGAGGAATTGGGTCTCCAGCGTGAACAATTGACTAAGAATCTAATGCAAACTGGGATGAATCCAGGCTCAGCAGGGTCCTCAGCAGGACCAGCAAACAGGCAGAAAACCTGACAGGAGCACATTTTTGTTTGAGTCCATGTATATAATTTTAAATCAAGCTAATGACTGTTCTGCAGTCACAGTAGGCAGCCTCCTCTAAGAGACTGTTTCAATGGTCTTTGGGTGAGAACAGTCAGCAGAAATACAACTCAGGTTTTGGTGCACATGAGGTTTGTGTTCAGCTCTGCTCAGTCTTCCCCTCCCTCACAGAGGAAACCTCAGGAAACCATGCCACAGAAGGCACTGATCTCATAACAAACAGGATTGACTTCCTCATGGGCAGAGACAAGGCTGCTAAGAAAAATTGGTATTAGCACAGGTGAGGGAATATGGGAATGTAAAAACAGCAGCGAATTCCCACCCAACATTTTTGCAGTCTGGGGCAGTGGCAGAGGATAGTGCTGACCCTGGGGAACTAAAGGAAATCTTCATTACAGCTGTTGGTTAACTGGGTGATCAACCATCACACTGATCATGACATTTTACTAGCAGTTGAAGAGATCCCTTCCACCCACATCTGATAGTTCCCATCTCTTCAAAGAGCCTCAAAGAGGCTGCAGCCACAGAAACAGTGGATTCAGCATCCAGCACAGCTTCTTCCACCACCAGTAGCTCTGCTGCAAGGTTCTGGCCCTACCCCCATCACCTCCAATAACTCATTCCCACCACCCTGCCAGGCGTTTCTGTTCCTTCCCTTGTGCTAAATGCCAAACCAGCTGTTTATGTAGCTGTGCTCTGAGGGAGCAGAAATTTCCAGTGGGGAGATGGGAGCAATAACCTTGGTTTCTATCAGTGTTTTCAAAGAGTTGCCAGGGGTCCTTACAAGGTGAAACAAACAACCCTAAGGTCCAGCCCTACAGCTTCCCTAACATACAACTGGGACAGGTAATAGGAGCATGTTCTTTCTAGTGTATGGGAAAAATGCATCTAATGGGACTGATCCAAAGCCTGCTGGAAACCAGTAAGTGGATTCCACTGACTTCAGTGAGCCTTGGATCTGCTCTACAAAGCCAGCCAACTGCAAAAGCTGCTAGAGCCAAAGGAAAGTATTCTCCAAAGGAATGGTGGCCCTGTGGCTGAGGTACTGGCGTGGCTTCAAGAGACTTGGATTCATCTTCAGCTCTACCATTGCTGACCCTGTGCAAATCCTCTCACACATCACATTCCCTTCTGTAGAGTGAGGTATGCACCTAACGAGCTCACATGTGGAGAAATCCAGGGATGTCTGGAACAGGAGACCAACACGTGGAGACACCAGCTCCACATCAGCAGGTGGAACCCTTCCTCTGCCCCTCTGTGGGCCAGCTAAGGTCTGTCACCCCCATGACAGGGTACAAAGTGACCCCACCAGTACCCTCACCTAGTCCCAGCTCTCTGAGGGCACCTGGAAGCTGTGCCCACAGCTTGTGCCAACACAACCTCTCCAAGCTGCCTGGATGAGGCAGCACCAAGCTGCCTCTCTGTGTGGCCAAGGCTCAGCACAGGCTGCCCAGGCCTTGGCACCACATGCCGAGCTCCAACCCCCGTGTCCATATCCACAGCAATGGCAAGAGGCTTCAAGTAAAGACTGCTGGAGCAGGATTACAGGGGCTGCACGGCTCTGACCCAGCCAAGCACATGAGCATTTCTGTGACTGGAGGGTGTGAGCAGACCTATCAAAGCCAAGGTAGCACACAGAGACTCACACTCCTGGACTGGAGGTTTGGGAGAGGTAAGCTGTGTTTTCATGCAGTTTCAAGGAAGCCTGACAGTCTTAACATTATTTACACACTTGTGCAGAATATCCTCCTCCCAACAGCTGGGGCTTCTGGCAGCCAAAGGCAAACCATCTATTGTAATACTCTTTTTCTGTTGTAGGAAACAAACTCTTCCAAGCAGAAGAATTTATTTTTTTTAAATAACCCAAGCAAAGGCACAAATTAAGCCCCAGAAGTTAAATACTGAAATAATTTTTACAGCATAGAAAGATCAAACTGCAAACAAGCTGCAAAAGCCATTAGTAATTTAATATTCTATTATTCCTTTTTTTCCAAAGTGTGATTCTTTTCTTCAAGCCAAGCATACTTTGCTGGGACCAAACCTTCACATTAGATTTCCTGTGCTTTGGACTTGATGAGATAAAGCAGTTTCTTAGGATCAACAAATCACTTCATTAAATAAGCCCATTGGTAAATATTCTCAACAGCAATTAACATCCTGGAGTAAGGAACTCATTTGTGGCTGCATTCCTCACTCAGGCAAGACCTCCCCTCTAACACCAGGACTGCAGGAGAAGGTCCTAACTTTGAAGGACAGAGAGAAGCCATCCTGGCTCTCACCATTCCCTCCACATCAGCTTCAGGTTCTTCAGGAAAAAGGAGCCAAAGGTTGGACAGAGCTGCTTCCCCTCAGTTCTCAAGCCTTGTGAAGAATGGCCCATGCAGTGTTTTTCCAGCTGTCTCTCAAGACCCTGGGGAAGCAGGAGAATTTACAGCATTTCTTCTCAGCAGAGTGAACAGAATTGCTGGTGTCACCCAGGATCTGGGGTGCCCAGATTTGTGCAGTACCAGCAGTTTGTGACAAAGGTATTGTCACTCCTGGGAGGTGAAGGAGGTAGAAATTCTAGATTGGAAAATTCGAGTGGAAAAGGTTTTTTTCACACCCTCTCACCCCATGTGAGGCTCTGCCTGGAAGTGAAGCAGTGCATTGACTGGTAGGGTTTTAGCACTAAACCCCAGTCAGGGTGGTCCCTGATGGACAAAAATATAAAGCAGAAACTCAAGATGCATTAGAGAGGGTTACTTTGGGTTTTTCTCTGCAGATATTAAACAAATACATCTCATTAAGATGCATTATAATTCTCTGGGTTTTGACAAGAATACACAGGCACCATTTTGAAATCAGAACAATAAAAGACAATGTGCAATATTCTTCAAAAAAACCCCAGCTTTAGTCCCACTCTTGTTGAAATGATCATTCTCATCTTGTTTGAGTAACCCAATACTACAATGCACTAAAAAGTACAATATGCTAGAACAGAAAATGAACAAAGTATCAGGATGCAGCAATTTATGTTGAATCAGCTTCAACTTACCCATTGAACTACTTCTAAATAGTTTATGGGGCTCTAAACTTATAAACAAATCTGGGAATAACCATAAAGGTGCAGTTCTTTATGGTACTTTCACCTTTGAAAAGACTCTCCATTTTTGTGGGAAAAATTTTCTCCTTGCCATTCAGAAAGAGCTAAATAAATGTGAGTATAAGAACTGATTATAAAAAGCCTACTGAACTGGAGTAACAATAATGCCTCAGTCTTGAAAACATAGAAAGTAAATGCAATTTTACATTAAAGATCTGAAAACAAACTCAAGGCTAATATTTTCAGGGGGGAAAAAAACCCTTTGATCTCTTTTTCTTTCCAGGGGGGAGCCAATATCAACATGAGTGATTTTGTGCTATATTCAGGAGTCTTTATGTGGGTTAATAATGTTAAAGTTATTCCACTGCTTTTTCAAACTTTTCTGGAATCAGCTCCTTGCTGAAACAGGGCCCTATTGAAGACTCTTGAATTTGCATAGCATGTGCAAGACATTTAGATTTATATTCCATGTTAGGCTTGTGTGTTTAGAGTTTACTCAGGCATATGCAATTCATTGGCTGTATTGTTATCTTCACAATGAACAAGCACACTCACTTCATCTGCAAGAAATACAACTTCAAATGGAGAAAATTAAATTTCCATGAGAAAACGTGTTCCATGAAAATTTCCATCAATAAAAGCTTAGCTCAAATGTAGTAAGGTCGAGATACTTTGATTTGAGCCTACCTGGGTACTGTGTGACTTATGCAGCAAAACTATAAAATCATTTGGAAATTATTATTTTGGAAGTGCTGCTGCAATGACAATTATTCACATTACAGTTCTCTCTAAAAGCCTTTCGTGTTCATGATCCTGTTGTGTTTGGTGATGAATTTGCCCACAGAAACCAACAGATTCTGCCTTGCAGAAATGTTGATGCTGAATCCCAAAAGCCATCTACAGAAATACGTAGCCAGTGTTTGGTTTGATACTTGTGAGACACCACAGCTCATGTCCCGTTTGCTGTCACCACCAGAGCGTGCTGGGGTGGTCTCCAAACACTGGGGTTACCTTGTGTGCCTTCCAGTGCTGAGCAGGAATTCTGGGACGGGGCAGCACAAGCAGGTGACAGAAGGAAGGGTTTGGCTGTGGTGGCTGAGAGTGAGAGGCAGAGGGAATGCTCTCCTCACCATGCAGGGCAGGGCCATGCGTGGCATGGAGAAGATCTGGAGACAGAACAACTTTGACTCAAGGAAAGCAGCATCTACAGTGAAACAATCTGGGCAAAAAGGGAGCAGTTGAGTCACTAGAAAAGCTGGCCAAGGGTGGCTGTGAGGACAAAGAAATCCATCAGAGATGGAGGTTTGAAAAGTTGCAAGTGATTTTGTGTACAGATAGCAGATGGCTGGATCTACGTCTCAGCAGATCTCACCTACTTCTTGTATTCCCAGTTTCCTTCCCAAGTCCCTGATCCTGCACCACTACATTGAATGAGAGATCTGCCAACAGGATCTGCCCAGCTACTGCAGAACACCTGTGCTTTCTGCAGGGCAAGAGAAAGGGATTCATGGATCATGAAGAACTGACTACTGTGTGCTCTTCATTTTCATTTCTTTGATTAAAAACTTAGTATTTGCTTTTTTTACTGTTCCATTAAACCCTAAAACTTTCCTTTGGGCCATTGGCCTTTTCTCCTCATAGAGGTGGCTAATCTGGCTGTGGAGCTGATGGTCCAGAGGAGAATAAAATGCATCTCTTCAGGAGATACAAGAGATGTGCATCACAGCATGCTTTGAAACTGCTTCTGTCTTTACTGAGGAACTGTATCCACCAAATCAGAAAACTGGATCAAAATGGGTATATACAGATTAGATAGATAGATAGATAGATAGATAGATAGATAGATAGATAGATAGATAGATATAGATAGATAGATATAGATAAAATAGATATATAGATTACATAGATAGATAGATAGATAGATATAGATAGATAAGATAGATAGATAGATAGATAGATAGATAGATAGATGATAGATATAGATAGATATAGATAGATAAAATAGATATATAGATTACATAGATAGATAAGATAGATAGATAGATAGATAGATAGATAGATAGATAGAACATTTGAATTTAAAAGAAGGTCAGTGCAACAGTTCTGAACTACTGCCACTTTGGATCCAAGTGAAACTTGCTCAGAAGGAGCAATCACAGATTTGAATACCATAAGCATTTCAGATGTTCTGCTGCCAGGGAGAAATCAGGCAGCAGCTTTGCCTTCAAACCCACAGTCTCTTATCATTTATATAAATAGCAGTATTAAAGACCATGCAGGGCTCCCTGCTTCTTTATTTCCTGAAAAATCACCCCAGGTCTGTTATTTGCACATCAGTCACCTGTACCAAGCTGAGCAGTTCTTCTGAGAACACAAGACTAGGTGATTATTTCCAACTACCCAAAATAACCCACCACATTTGAGGGAAGAATCTGCCCCAACATTATCTGCAGGTGACATCACTGTGCAGGTTACAAAAATGAAAAATTAAATCCAGCAATTGCACTACAATAAGCCAAAATGTCTGGTTTGCCTTGGCTTAGAGACAGAGGTCAAAAGTAAGGGGTAATTACAGACACCTAATAAAGAATATACAAAATATCAGCATCACTCCCACATCACAAAATGGTGACTGTCTCAGCTATGACGAACAGCTTACTGCAAATCATGCCTTTGAAGCATCCTTAGGGTCTTTGAATAGAACACAGATGACAATCCTAAAATGCATTATATTTTCCTACAAATCTTCTTTAGAGAAGAAATCACACCCATCTAGACACCCTGGCATATGACTCACTGCCATTGATCCAAAAGGAGATGCTGTCATGCAAAAATTCTATTTTTCCACAAGACCTGTTATTTTTTGTGATCTCTGCCGCCCTAAACTTCTGCAAATACAGCTTCAGTAACTACAGCAAAAAAAGTTCAAAGATTTTTTACAGAAAGAGATGGACTGGGCATGAGGAGAGGCAAACAGCAAAGGAGGAGCAGAAAAATCATACAGTGGGACCCAGAAGGATGAGAGCTATTGGAATAAAATAACTAGAAAGACTACAAGAAGTGCGTCTAAATTAAAATAACCAGGAACACAGGAAGTTAGCTGATGGACATCACCTCTGTTGGAGAGGAGGCTACCAAGATGATTAGTGGGATGGAGCCTCTCTCCTATGAGGCAAGCCTGTGAGAATTGGGATTGTTCAGTCTGGAGAAGAAAAGGACATGGCCTTCAGTTCCTGAAGGGATCCTACAGGAAAGATGGAGAAGGATTTTGTACAAGGACCTGAAATGACAGGACAAGGGGAATGGCCTGAAACTGAAAGGGACTAGGGTTAGATTGGGTATTAGGAAGAAATTCTTTACTCCAAGAATGGTGAGGTCCTGGCACAGGTTGCCCAGAAAAGCTGTGGCTCCCCCATCCCTGGAAGTGTCCAAGGCCAGGCTGGATGGAGCTCTGAGCAACCTGGGATAGGGGAAGTTGTCCCTGCCCATGGCAACGGAGTTGGAATTAGATGATCTTTAATGTCCCTTCCAAACCAAACCATTTTGTGATTCTATGACAGGAAATTACAGGAAAATCCTATCCGTATAGAGTCAGTGTGAATTTTCCACTCAGTTCATTTGGGTTGGGATTCCTGCTTTGGAAAGCAACAATTCCAAAGTAAACTTAATGTTAATGAGAAGTAAATAAGAACATGCAGCAAGGCAACCTGAACTGCTGATGACCTCAAAGTCATGGCCATAAAGGGTGGGTTCATTGCTGAAGTCCCAACAGCAGCATGGCTTGGAGCCCTTACAGCAGGAAGGTCTGGGACAAAGCTGCTCATGGTGCTGGGGCTCTCAGTTTCAAACATGCACCACACAAGCCATAAACACCCCATGCAGCAGAAGGCACTGCTGCAAAGCTTTGTGTGCAGCACCAAGGCAGTGCAGCCCCGTGCTGTGAGATTCGGGCACGGATGATAGCTGGTAACATTAGCTTCTATCTATCCAAGGAAATGAAGTGTGCCTGGGAACATTCCTGGGCATGGAGGCCAGCTGGCAGGGAACTGCACGAGGCTCTGCCAGTAAACACCCTCACCCTTCCAAACAGGGAGCCTGCATGCAAACAGCCCCTGGGGACAGCCCTGGGAAGAGGCTGCTGCCAGGCCTTGCTCCAGAGCCACCCGGGACAGCCTGGCCAGGGCTGCAGCCAAAACCTGGCCAGGGACTGCTCCAGCAGCACAGGCACTCACACCTTCCTTCCTTCCTTCCTTCCTTCCTTCCTTCCTTCCTTCCTTCCTTCCTTCCTTCCTTCCTTCCTTCCTTCCTTCCTTCCTTCCTTCCTTCCTTCCTTCCTTCCTTCCTTCCTTCCTTCCTTCCTTCCTTCCTTCCTTCCTTCCTTCCTTCCTTCCTTCCTTCCTTCCTTCCTTCCTTCCTCCCTCCCTCCCTCCCTCCCTCCCTCCCTCCCTCCCTCCCTCCTTCCCTCCCTGCCTAGGAGAAGCATTTCTCTCATGTAGAACACATGTGAGCAGCCATCCTCACTGACCCACCCCTTCTCCCATCCCAAACCATCTCCCCTGCTGTTCCCACATGCAAGAGATCCATGGGAAGGGCTGGCAAAGCAAAGGGAATGGTCCAGCTTGCTCACTGAGTGCTGAAGGGCAAACCCACATCACAGTCAGGAATGGTTATGCAGGAGGATAAGAACATGGGATGCTTCCAAACCTGTCCCAGCTCCTGTGCCTGCAGAGACCTCACTGCACAAACCTGTCCAGGGATACCTCATGATTTTTTAAAGTCATTTAGGTGGCACTAATGTCAGGAGTGCTCAAAAACACAGCCTTGTGCTCCTGGAGATCCACATGGGCTGCTCCAGCAGCCTCACCACCTCAGCAGTTCTTCACAGGACTAAGAAATGGCCCATGAATCATATCTTGAGGCTCTGGCTGCAGAAAGAATGCCTGGTTTTCTAACATCCATTATTTTGATACTCATAACCAGTGACACTCAAATAAATTTGACTAGAAATATATTTTAATTAATAAAAAGGAAAATAATCTATTCCTTTGTCTGATTCACTAGAAAAAATATTCATATTGGCTTCTACAGCAAGAGCTTGGGTAACAATCTTGTACAAACCTCTGTGTGTGCACGTGTGTGTTTATACAAAACCCTCATCAGTTTAAACTCTATTTGCTGTTAAGAAGATCATTTACCTTCTAATAAATCCTAATTAGATCATAAGCCCAAGTCTGCTGAGAATAGATGTGTATTGACAAGCATACTGAGTGCTGGGAATTCAGCAGGCTCCTCTCTCCAGCTGGGATCTGTTGCTACACGTTGTCTGTGTAGGTGCAGAGCACGAGCAGTGCCTGACCTTTCCCCAGCTTGCTGCACACCTCGGCAGGTTGCTGGAACTCCCTACCAGGAAACTTGTGGGCAAAGGAGAGGAACCCAAGCTGCCTTGTGCCAGTGACTCAGAGATGAAAACCATCCATTTCAGAGTTGTTCTTGTGCCTGGAATTTGAAGGAGCCTGCTCCTTTGCTGGAAGAGTTTGAACAATTCATGCTGGGGATTCCAGTCCACCCACAGAGGCAGGCAGTGTGTTCTGCAAGGTTCCCCACAGTGCTGCAGGGAAGCCTGGCCAGTTCCCTGACAGAAAAACCTCAGCTCCCTCCACCCCAGAGGTGGCTGACACGGGCTGGCTTTGGGGTGCTGGCACTCACCTGTTTGTGAAAGACAGGCTGAGATGATCCTCGTTCTGGGCAAGGGTGGCAGGCTCAGGGGACCTCCCTAAAGCCTTGCTGCCCTCTCAAGGATGGAGGAACCAGCCCTTGCCTGTGGTCAAGGCAGTGCTTTGATGTGCTGTTCCTGAGGAAAGCCCCCCTGACAGCAGCTGAGATTCCCTGGCCCTGCAGGAAGGTGCCTGTTGTATGCCCCAACCCGGGGCAGGTGCTACCACTGCACTTTGGTAACCTGAGAACCAGCATGGATGTGCTGCTGTGAAATACCACACATGGTGCAAGACAGGGGAGGGCTGAACCCACTCCTTCTGAGTCATTCAGGTCTGTATCCCCATTTAGCAAGGAGAATTTGGAACTTCCTGATTTTTATCTTTTTACTATCTAATTTTGTGAAGATTTCTCACAGTTTATGACAGGCAACATTGCTTTGCAGTCCATCTGAAAACAGACCCTGTTTTAAAAAGAAGCTTAGGCTTTACAGATTACTGCAGCCCAAAGCCATCCTTAAGACCAGCCTAAGCCTACAGTGACATCAGCAGACACTGTGGAGTGATCCAAGAGGATCTAGGAAAATAGTGTTGAGATCTGCTCCAGCCCTAAGCCTAACCCACGAACCAGATGCCTGCCAAGGTTTCCAGCTTTATGTGCAGATGTTATGGCAGGACTGCTCTGTGACGTGGACTGTTGTGTGGTGGTACAAAGATTCCCTTTGAAAGCTCAAGCACAATCCAAGCCAAAGCACAATGCAGTTTCCTGCTTGGCACCTGTACAGAAGGGCCCTGGCAGAGCCTGTGGACAGGCTCTGTCTGTCCATCCAGGCTGAACACATCACCTGCACGGCCCAAATGCAGAGGGGAATTTCTGGGCTCTAGAACTGTAGCTTGGCCATACCCTGGAGGTGCAAGATCCATTCCCTGGCTCCCTGGTGATTGCACAGAAGGGAGAGGGAGCCAAGGCCTCCCACAGAGCCCCAGTGGGATCCAGATGTGCTGCCATTCCCATCAGTCAGGATGAGCAGCAGGCCAGCAGCTGCCATGGGGACATTGCTATGTGACAATCCCCAGTGTCCCAGTGACAAGCAGGGGGATGAGTGTGGGGCTCAGACAGAAGCTGGCAGAGAGCAAAGGTACCATTAGCCTCAAATGTCAGGCTGACACATAAAAATAAGCCAAGACAGCAGACTAAAGGTAAACTTGAACATGTCAGGCTGGAAAAAGTGGCAATTCCAAGTCAGGTCCTGCTGTTTCAGGGCAACAATGTCCATCAGAGGAGCAAGGGCAGCAATATCAAGTATCATATTAGGTTAGTCAGAACTCCCAAAGAGAAACTCCCAAATCATGCTGATGCTCTTAAACAACTTTACCCCCAGTAAATAATGGCAGCACAGTGTGCAAAGGCCTCCTTCCCTTTGGGGAAACAGAGCTTTCCACAGCAGAGCAGCCCCAGGCTTTGAACACGTTGTACCTTGTTTCCACATCTGTCCAGAACTGGACACCTTTGGATTAAAATATTCCCAGGACACAGCTTGGGGTCAAACTCAGAGCCCTGCACTTCCTGTGCTCTGCAGGTCCTTTCACAGGTTCCCATGGACTCCTGTACTTGCAGGGGGATCACCCAGTGGCCATGGGCAGAGGCTGGGCTGACTCTCCTGAGGGAGGGCAGGCGCTCAGACGTAGGTCTGTGGAAGCAGCTCTTTGAACCTTTAAGTCATTCACACAAGAAAGCAACTCTGACAAAAGCTGTGGAATCTTCTGAACACCTCTTCAGACAGCAGAACTGAAAGACAGACTTCCTCTCCTGTGTCATTACACACACACCCTGCCCCAGAATCAGAGTTTAAATCAAGTTCTTTGACACACATCAGAAACCTTCAGTGTAGAATTTCTGAGACACCAAAATCCTTAAAGACAGACCTAACACAGACAGCCACTGTCAAATCATTTAATTGCTTTCATCAATTGAAAGTATCTTTTGATTCAAGAACAAATGCTTAGCAAGACCTTGGTGAGAAGAGACATAACCTTAGGGCTGAAAAGCAGAGCAACATGTATAATTTTTCCCTTTACAGATAAACAGCCCTGCTTTTTAAGTAGCTCCTGAGAAGGACATCTAAGCATTGCTCCTGTGAATAAAGCAGAGAGTTCACAAGACAACCAGTTCCTGCCTGCATGCATAAGCCTCACGCCAGCAAATCTAATTGAAAATAATCTGTGATCGACGCTCTGCATTCTTCAGGAAAAGTGCTTTTATCCCATCTTTTCCCATCTCTCCTCCTCCCCTCCAACCTTAAATGAATCACATATTGAATCACTGCAGCATGGCTCTATTTGATCATGATTTATAGGGCACTGTCTGCCTCACTCGGTAGGCAGCCTTTGGAGAGAGGAGGTATTTTGGACAGGGAAGAACAGGCTGTCAGCACCCAATAAATTATTAGCAGCAGCCACTTCCTGAGGTAAAGATCTATATAAGATCAACCTTCTAAGTGGACAGGTGCACAGGGGTGTCTTACATCAACAGCTTGCCTGGCACATAATCCAAATTCCTAGTAACTGCAATCAAATGTGGCACTGAGAGAGAAAGGTTTTACTGATAGCTGTTAATAAATCAATTTATTGAGAGAGGAGCTCTGGGCACTGCAGAGAACGAGCAGGGACCAGACCCCACTGCTTGGTGCCCTGGGTACCAAAGCAAAGATCAAGACAAATCTCCTGCCCTTGTTTGACAGGAGGGTGCAATATGATCAACAAAACTTCCAAATCTGCAAACTCAACATAATGTTGCATGCAAGAAACATTGATGTAAGTTTTAATCATCTCTTCTCCATCATCAGCATTCCCCAGCCTATTGTTTCTCTGCTTCCAACTTCCTTCTTTCCAGTTTTCTCCATGGCAAACAAGTCTAGCAGCAGCAGCATGTTCAGACTTCATTGCAGCTCACACATTGATACTGGTACATACTGATCTGTAGCAGTCATGCTTAAGCTGGTCCTGCACCATAAGAAAGGTGTAGGAAACTATCCCCAGACAGCACCACAAAAGGATTTTTTAGCTGTAATTACCAAAAAGAAGGAGAGTTAACCTACTTTGGCCCTTCACACTCTGACAGTAGATGGAATACTCAGGGCTAAGAAGGAACTTCAGAGCAGCTTCATGACAGCTGTGTGATAACTGCAAGGTCCTTAAAGATGTTTTTAAAATGAACCAAACAAGGAAGATTAAGAGAAGGGGAACAATGGGTCCGTCTCCCCTCCCTCAGCACAGCTTTCCTGTGCCCAAGCTATGGTTTGAGTCAGACAGAAGCAGCACACCCAGGTGCTTCCAGGCACACAGGAGGGCTGGTTACTCACTTCTGTCAGAGAGACAATTCATTCCTGCTGCATCCTGAACAGCCCCGAGGCCATTACCCCAGCCAGGAGTTTGGCTGCTTCCTACAGCCTCTGCCCCGTGGGGAGTTTTTGCTGAGCACCACCAGAGGGCTCAGCACGGTGCAACATACCAAAACAAAGGTGCTGACCCCAAAATCCCACACCTAGACACAGTGATTGGTTGGCAAACCCTCTGATTAGATCTTTGCAAATCGCAGTTCTTTTTAAAATATGCTCACTTTTCAAGAGGAGTTACTGGTTTCATCACACAATCACCTCGGGAGAATGATTCCCTGTTGCTGTTTAGAAGGTCAAAGCACAGTATCCAATGGCCTTCAACTCTTCACAAATTAATAAAATACATGTTGCAGGCTTCTAAATACTCTTAACACGAGGACACAATGACTGTAACTCTTACAAACTCCTGATAAAACTACATTTTGTCTACTTTACATATGGGCAACGTATATGGAGTAATAACTTCCTCCCTGGAGCTCCACATCCTATTTACCTGTACTAAATGTCTCCAATTCTATCTATTCAATTGCATCAACGATTTCTGAGAAATCTCTCTTAAAAGTGAATTTTTCATCCTGACTTCTGAGTCCTGTGTGATGTCTCTGACACTAAAAAGACAAAAGTTGGGCCCTTGGGGTCTTGTCAAAAGCTAATGTAAGACAAAATGCTTGTAAGCTTTGATTGAAATACTTCCTCTCTCCCAGCACCAGCTAATGATTCTGAACGACTTTGTTAAGTGTATACTTCCCTACCTTGAAATAGATACTGTGTCAAGTAGGATTTATAGGTGACTTAACTCAATCATGCCTTCAAAGCAACTTCAGCAGCTCCAAATGCTGTTAAAAAGACCAGGGAGTATTCAGAGGCTGAGCCAGGGTTAAAGAGAGCATCTCTGATCACCAAAGTGAAGAAAAGTGGTCAAGAATGGGAATCACTGTAACTACTTGTCCCAAGCTATTGTCTTTCATATCAGAACTGCCAGAACATGCAGGATTTAGGGATGGAAATGACAGCTTACTATTCTGAGTCATCACCTGGTGCTTGGAGAGAAGCAGAATTTGGATTAAAGCTTTTAAATAATTTGGTTTTAGCAGAGCTTTTCCATAAAAGGACAGTGGTAGAGTGGAGGAAATGTCTACTGTGCAGGAGAAGGACTAAAAAAATCCCTGAATCCCATGCTTGGCTGTGCCAAGAGCTGCTTTGTGACAGCAGGCAAATCCTTCACTCCTCTTTTCATTTGTTTTCCTTTCCCACTGTACATCTGCCTTGTCTATTGGGAAAGAGAGATTTATGAGTGTCTTAGGGATTTGGTGGTGCAAGCACTCCTCTCCAATCCTGAGATGAAGGTGAAAACCCCACCCTTTGGCTCCAAGGCTGTTGCTGCAGAGACTTGTACAGCACCTGTGGGGACCTCAGCGAGGACTGCAAGGGAAGATCAGCAGTGCCTGGAACCCCATCATCACTCCCTGGATAAGGCATTCCCAGGGAAACAGAGCACCAGGGCTGGATCCTCAAAGTGAAGGGGGAGGTGAAGCAGAGACCAACATGGGAACAGAGCAGCAAGTGCCATCTCAGGTCCCTCCAGCCCCTGGTTCTGTCTGTGAGAGCAGCCAGGGTGCACAGGCAGGGATGCTCACCCTGAGACTCCCCCAGCTGTGCATTCCCAAGGGGTGAATTTTGTGAGCCACAGATGGTGCCTTTGCATTAAACAGTCTCAGAGGAATTTTATTCTTGAATTTTCCAGTCTCTTGAGGCAAGTTAATATGACCTGTTCTAAAGGAAGTAGTGAAATATAATTCCAGCAAGGCAATATAATGCAGGACAAACTGGGGGCAGAGCAACAGATGATATTTGCTGATCACTGATTATCCAAAGGGGTGTTTCAACATTGCAGGAGACACAAGCAGCAGAATTTCCTGCTGAAAGCTGAAG
The DNA here is from genome assembly GCF_036417665.1 of Passer domesticus. Classification (NCBI taxonomy): domain Eukaryota; kingdom Metazoa; phylum Chordata; class Aves; order Passeriformes; family Passeridae; genus Passer; species Passer domesticus. Next base: position 121,634,907 of record NC_087476.1, on the reverse strand, counting down.
GCACTGAACTGCTTTGGGAAGAGCTCAGAAGTTCACAGCCATGGCAGCCCACGAGTGTCACCTGTTTGTAACCCCTGGAACAATTCTGTTCCCAATGTGATTTCTCTGAAGCCAGTATGGAGTTTGGCTCAGCTGAACAGAAGGGAAAGCCAAAGCCCTGTCCTTTCCTGACATGATGCATTTGTTCACATGGATTTTAGTCTGATCCCCTCTCCTTGGTGAAAGCCACAAGCACAAAGAGCTGTAAGGGCAGGTCACCTGAGAGTCCCTCTTTGTCCTCTCATCCTTTAGGCACTGCACACGTGGTGGGAGATCATCTCCTCTGGCCAAACCAAGTACCAGCATCCAGAGACGTGACAGCCAATTTCTCCTGAATTTTAACAGGGTCTGGGCAGGATTAACATTTCTTATTTCATGCAGGAAGCTTGTGACAGAAAGAGAATTGAAACTTGAAACATCAATATAAAAACCTTAAATCCCCCAAGCTATGCCTGCAAACACTAATTCCACACTGGAGCAAAGCTGCAGTAAACTCCAAAGGTGCAGACCTCTCAGTGCCAGGATTTATTCCCACCCCATGCCACTAGCCCTTTGCCATGCTTCTGTCCCTAATTTAACAAGGTGCTTCCAGCAGTAGATTTCTTTCTCTAAAAAGATTCACAACGAAGTAGCACCAGCAACTGGTGTGGTCCAAACTGTGCTCAGCAAGACATTGTATTTACCTCTCCAGCATTCCTGGAGAATGAAGACAACATTCTATCAGCATTCATCCTCCTAATCATAAGCCAAGATGAAATGTTAAGCCCTGAAGTAATAAATTTCATCCAAGCTGAGAGGGATCCAATTTAATGTATTGTGCATTTAGTGTAAGAGTCATCTGGAGATAAAGGACAGAGCTCTCATCATCAGAAAGAGATGAGGAAACAGCTTTGGTGTGGAGATTCTGGAAAGCACAAGCAGGACTATCATGACCACAGACTTGTCTGCAAGGGGAAAAGCTGAGAACTGTGACTGAAAGTTTAATTTGGATTTAGGGAGGGGTTCTTTTAAACTGTGTTAAATCCTTGTTAAATCCAAACAACTGGTTTCAAGTTGTGGCCACAAATTAATTTCTCTGCTTTCTCTTCCAAAATTGTCCTTGATTTCTGAAGTGCTTGCTCACCAATGTATAAAGCAAGCTAACAACATCATTTTGAATTCACAACTACAGCAAACATCAATAATTTTTTTTTCATTCTTACATATTGAAAAAAATTCACTTTCCAAATTTATTACAGCATATTTCTGTTATTAATAATTATTTTACCACCAAGTCACAGCTGAAGTCAAGAACTAATTGTGCCAGAATTTATGTAAACAGTAGGATTTCGTGGGCAGATTAGGGGTCAGAAGGGATGATTTAGAATGCTTAGTGCTGATCTCATGTTTAACATAGGTCAAGTTTTCTATGTATATGCCACTAACTTACATTTGGCTTGAGTGTATTTTCCAAATAATTGTAATTCATTTCTGAAGAAGGAACACTTCACATGGAGAACCCACTCTTCCCTCTGACAGTTTGTTTTATCTCCCTCTAACCAACATTATATTTCACAATATTCTGCTTCTCATTTGAATTTGCTGAGGTCAGGTCCAAATCCCAGTGCTTCTCTGTTACACTTTCTTGTCAGGAATTAAAGCCCTTTTAACATGGCCATTTTCTCCCTAAGAAGTTCTCTCTGCTGAGCAACTTCAACTTTTTTTCCCCTCTGTAATTTATTTTCGGTTCTTATCAAAACATAAAACACAGCAGGGCTTGTGCTGTAAATAGAAACAGTCCAGTCTCAGCTCGTATCCATCACTGAATTTAATGGCTATCACTGATTTACATCACAGGGAACTCTGGCCCATGTAAACATATGGATCTAGAGATGGACAGGGTCTGTCTATTCAGCTTCTTTCTGTAAACTAAAGCTGCTGCTACCAGGAAAAGAGGGTTGGGGCCTACATAAGTGTGTCAGTGTATTAAAGTGTGGATGTGTGTGCATGTCATTTAACTGCAGCTCTGCAAAAGTGGGATATTGTCACATATATTGATTCACAACCACTCAACAGTTGTCTCAGCATGATCCAGTCTGGATCCATTGCAATTGATAGATCTGTCATTCCCTGTGAGTTTTGGAACATAAATCCTGTCTCTGTTCCTTCTCTTGCAGCCATGAGGATTGCATCCACCAGTGCAGAAGCTCTCCAGCATCAGGCATATTGTGAACATCAGCCTTACTGGTGAGTAACTGGGAAATGAGGACACACGAGGAGACCTTGCTGAGGGGAGCTGCCTCCCATGGGACATCACATTTCTGCTCCCACAGGGAAGTGAGTAGGAGAATCCCAGCAGATCATCGAGCTGCTTCTCCCCCCCATTCACCCACAAACAGAAACCAAATAAATCCCAGGCAGATCAACTCAAACTCAATTTTCACTGAATATTGAAAACTACGTAGTGGACAAAATGTGAGTAGGTTTAGATTGGTTATTAGGAAGAAATTCTTCCCTGTGAGAGTGGTAAGGCCCGGGCACAGGCTGCTCAGAGAAGCTGTGGATTCCTTATCCCTGGAAGTGTTCAAGGCCAGGATGGACAGGGCTTAGAGCAGCTGGGACAGTGGAAGGTGTCCCTGACCATGTCAGGCAGTTGAACAAGATGATCTTTAAGGTTCCTTCCAACCCAAACCACTCTGTGATTCCATGAAAATCACCGGGGCTGATGCTGCTGGCTTTGGCTCATGGCATTCTCCAGTGCCTGCCTGATCATTCTCTCTGGATTCTTCAGAGAGCAAATCCTACTCAACTGCAATCTACTCAGCTGAAAATGGCTCCTGAACCTGCATTCATAGAAGGCCATTAGAAATGGTGGCAAACTACACCCCTAGATTAGACTGAGATGTTTAAAGCCTCCTCACACAGTGAGCAAGGAATTTTGGTTGGCAGAATTCCCAGCACAAGCTGAGGGCAGGCACAGAAAGGCTGCATGAGGCCAAAGCAGCTCTGAGCTCGACCCAAAGGTCTCCCTTCTGTGTCCAGCATCATCACAGGCTCCTGCTCTTGCTGCAGTAACCAGAGGGTGTTTGACTCTTACCTCAAGGGCCCTGGAACTGGGCTCCTTCCTTCTGACCTGGCTGAAGCTAACAATGTGTTGCACACCACTTCTCTCTTCATGTGGACCTCAGCCCCTGACACAGGATTCCAGGCATGCCCCATCTCCAGTGGAGAGGTTGAAAATACCACCAAATGTTAAATTGCAAGGCTTGCTCCCAGGCTTGTGGCCCCTGAAAGTTCTGCTGCAAGGAGCTGGAAAATGTTGTGTAGTGAACAAAACAAACATGGCTTTTGCAGAAAATCTCTACTCTTGCCATGGGCTGTGTCCTCACCATCTTCTCTGGCACCTAAGCATCACTAGCACTGGACTCAGCTTAAAACTCTGGCTATGGTGGGCACTTTCACCCAAATTTCCCTTTTTTTGAAGTAGTCCTTGCCACATTATGGTTTTAGTTGCTGTGGTGATTGATTGGTGTTTAATGAGCTCATGTTATTGGTTGAGATTTTTCTGGGGTGAGTCATGCAGGTTTCATTTGGTAAAATTCACATGGAGATATTGCCATCTAGATCAGCACCAGATTAGCCGAGAGCTCCAGCTTCAACTCACCCATTTTAACATTCCCAGGTGAAGTCAACTTTCTGATGGAGCAGATAAATGTCTGCAAAGTAAATATTCAGTTAATAAGGTACCTATTGTACTGCTGATTGTGATGAGGCAGCAGCAGCCGCCAGTTTTAATTTAACATGATTTAACTACCGAGCGATTGCAACGATATCACAGGAGCTTGTTAAATGAAAATAACGCCCTTCACATTTGCATGTACATGTGCAAGGGAAAAAAAACAACAATAAGAAAGCAGCTCCTGGGCTGACAGCCCTTGGAATTATGTCATTTGGATCAGTGGCATTTAATTGCACAAGGTGAGCCACCATACCTGTGAAAATGCCAAGGCTGCACAGAGCACAGCCCAGTGGTTGTGCTCCAAGGGACAGAAGGCTGGACTGGGAGATAAGACACCCATCTCTGAATCCAAGCTCCATCACTTCTCTGGCAAACTACTTCACCTCTTCATGCTTCAATCAGTCCATCTGTTGGAAGGGCATAACAATACTGAACTGTTTTCCCCAGTGCTTTGAAAACTGGGAAATACATGAGCCAGATTTTGTTATACTTTTGTTCAGGGCTTTTTGTTGCTTCAGATTTACTCTCAGCGTCTGGGCCAGATTAGCTGCTTGTCCTGTTTCTATGGGCTAGGGATCGTTTTAAGGACACAAAATAGCTCAAACTGCAGGGGAGGCAGGACATGGTTCCACATTAAAATGTCATTAAGCTGACTGACCAAGCTGATTTCCGCAGGGAACAAACCACATCATTAAAGGACACCTGTCACTAAAGGCAGTTAGTGTGTTCAGAGATCCCAGCTTATCATTTCACACTGCAGCCTGAAACAGGCCTTCTTAAGTCCTTTTTCTGAGTTTGGAATGTTACAGTTTGCATCCTGAAGATCTGACAGTCTGAATGTACAGGAGGAAGAATGAAAGAAGTGACATTTGCCACAGTTAGAGGATGAAAAGTCTGCCCAGGGAGTTTGAAGAATCTCTGCAAGGTGCCCTGCTCTCTGCTGTGCTCACATTTCCACCAGATCCCACCAGAGATGCCACAAACTTAGAAAATAAAATTGTTTTTCTAATAGATGAACATTTCATTAGTTACTTAAATAAGAAGCCATCCTAGCTGGCTTGACTGAGGCGTTTGAGGAGGCTGGTGGCAGAGCAAGGCCATAAACCCAGATGCCAGGGTATCCTTCCCTGCCAGCCTCCCTAGCTGTGGAGCAGGGCTCTGGGGGCACAGCAGATACTCCTGTGACTGCTGAAGCAGCTTGTTTCTACTTACATTTTTCAGTGTTTTTTTTTTTAATCACATTGTGAGCCGAACCATAGATCAGTGCCAAAGAGCCTCTAATTACATGGTAACAGTAGCAATTGCATAACCCCCTTCCAGCTCCCTGCAAGGGCTCCGTTCCACGCTCACCAATGGAATGTCACATTTTTCCATGCTTTAAGTATCTCTTTTCACTAATGCTGCAGCCAATTGCTTCTAATACTGCAGAAAAGAACAAAAAATGCCGGGATTAAACCTCTACAACTCCTAACAGCGTGTTTACAATAGTCTTCAGGTTCACTCCTAACCACTGGGTCTGTGACCTTCTAGTAAATTATACTATCCTGGAAGGCTTTAGCTGCTGTTCCAGCTCCACTGCAAACATGTAAACTTGAGCCATCTGTGCTTTTTTAATATTTCCTGTAAAGCCTATCACTACTCCAATCTGCCGTTTCAATTGGCGGCACAAGAAGTCATTGTGTGCTAATTTTTCCCAAGGGCACTTGATGCACTTTATTAAATAGGGGTTTTTTCTTCCTCATTAAGGCCTTTCCACAACAATAAAACTATATTTTGGATACCCAGGCCAGCAGGCATTGGGCTGGTTTGTATGAAAAAAAAAACATCCCAGCCACTTTTCCCAAAGAACAATATGGAGGAGAAGAAAGTTTTTTAAGATGTTGCAATCTCTCCTTTTGGGGGCCTGCAGAGGAAGCATCTTGAACACAAAACAGCAAAGGATGGGAAGAATTTGTCTGAACAACCCAAAAGAAAAAAGGCATGGATTCTTCCAGGGGCATCAAAAACTTGCTGGGTTGTGCACTTCTCACACGCTTCCAGTTGCTGTTGGCTGCTGGAGTTTGGGTTGTACAAGGGGGGACTGCAGTGCCAAACAGGATCAGACCCATGGTTCCGTTAGTTTGGGATCCTGTTTCTGAGACCCACACCCAGATGTTTCATAGGAAAGCACAAACACCCAGCTGCAGAAGCACTGAGGTTTCAGACCTTCATAAATATCTGTTTTTATTTAATCCCCTGCTATATCTTTAATAAATGTAATTTCTTCTCCTGCCCATTGTCATAAAACCTATTAAAATATTGCTCACACTGTAGAATCTGTTTCAAATGAGCAAGCCACTGATTATGGAGGGGGGAAAAAGTGGGATTTTTTTGGTAGTTTTACTCTAATTTTAAACAATACCATGCCAGAATAAGTAACTTTGAGAAGTCACTCTCAAAACCCTGTGTAGGATAAATGGGAAGCATATATAGGATAATTTGTGTCAGGGATTTCCTATTTAATTTTAAAATCTTTCCTTGTATTTAAAATATGCAGAGTATAACTTTTTCTTTGCTTTTTGGCGATTTGGCCTGTCATCATGGTACAACAGTTTGCTAATAAACATGGGGGATTTTTGCTCATGTTAGTTTAACAAGCATTTAATGTCAGAAAGGACAATTGTGACCCAGAAGCCTGACCAGCTCCCTAAAACAAAATAACTGTTTATCATTTTCTTTCCCCAAAGCCCTCTTTATTTTCCTTAAAAAAAAAAATTAGTGACCCACATTCCACACAGGCTCCTGGTGACTTTGACATACCTCTGCTCGGAGCTGTGCCAGCAGAGGAGGCTGAAGCAGGTGTTCAAACACTAAGCACTGCCCATAAATTTAATCTGACATCCTGCTCAGAGAATGCTGGGCAAAACAATTGAACCAAGTCCACACGCTTTGAAGCTGCAGCTCCAAAAAATCACAGCTGAAAGGGGAGGGAGCCTCCTAGCAACAAAAATGCACCCGAGCCTCCCAGCTGAAGTGTGTGTGTCGCACAGCACCTCGTGGGTCCACAGGGTGGGTTTTGGGGAAGGGGGGAGGCTTAAAGCTTTGAATTTGTCATTTCTTTCTCAACTGGCTTTTAGTTCTGATCCTGAGCGAGAAGAAAGGGGTCCTTGTTTGATAAGAAGGGATGATAACCTGCACCCAAGCCAATAAAAAGGATTAACCCGAGACTGAAGGCTCAATGCTGGGTTCTGGCCGATGCATGGTTCAATTAGACTAAAAGCTGTCCTACAGCATTAAGGCAAGTTACCTTCATTTTCAGCTTCAGTGAAACAGAGCCTAGATGACAGGATAGGCAAACAAGGACTTTTTCACTTTTCACAATTGCTTTCATCCTGCATCGCCAGTATTATTAGACTTTAAAGAAACTGGAAAATCAGAGGAGTGTTCAAAGTAGGTGGTCTCAGTGTATTCATTGCATCCGGGCACATCAGGCTGGGTAACATGTTTTGTAAGCCCAGCAATGTGGCTCGCAGTTCATTTCTTCAGTTCATTTTCATTTTCACCTAATAAAATCAATTTTCAAGCCAAAGTGATGGCCTACAGATATTACTTTAGAAGCCCAGGATGTAAACACTTCAGACAGTCATGCACCTCCAGCAACACCGTGCTCTCCAAAGAAGGGAGCCTGTTCCTCCCAGGCAGCCTGCTTTTATCCCATGCACCTGGGTAAATCATGGAGAGGAGGGTCTGGCTCTTTTCAGCAGCAGGGGTCAAAATAGTTTCAAAAGAAGAAACGAAAAACCAACAGGACTGTGACAGACTGACTTTTCACACACGTGGAAATGGAGGCACAGCTCAGCCAAGGTCATCCCTGGCTGGACAGCAGAGCTGGGAAGAGCCAGGCACAGGTCCAAAGCACTGCTCTGGGCTCTCCCATGCAGCTGCCCAGGCCTGAATGGAGCAAGAGGGATGTAAATCTGTGCATTTACATCTCAGACTTTCATTTTTTCCCCCATGATGTAAACAGAATGAACAAACATTCATCTGGAGCACCAGAAAGCTGTTTATGGGAAACATGAGCAACTCCTTTCCAATTTCCCTGGTAAGTAAAGCTTGGAGATGATTCCTGGAAATACAATATCCCCATATATGATACCACAGAGTGCCTGTTGACATATTCCAACATTTAAAAAACAATTAACATGTTTTCTCCCACATCTCCCATGGCTGCCATCGTGGTGTAGAGCCTTGTCTTTGCTGTCTATTTGTACAGGGGGCAAGGATTAAATGAACACAACAGTGTTGCAAGCACTAAAAACAGCCCAGGGGGGACAGTTGTTTGTAGAGAATTAAATCAAGAAAGGACAGATTTAGAGGTATTTATTTGATAGGAGGCTGTGCTGACCATTCCTGGAAAAGCAGGAGCTGGAGAGGTTAGAAAACAGACTGACCACAACTGGAGTGCTTTCCACTCACGACTCTGCAAAATGACTTCACGGCAAAGATCCAAACTTTTGATATGCAGGAAAAATATGTTGGAAACTTAAGGCATCCTGATATCCCGGGGCAGCCTGTTTGCTTGGATTTTCCTGGTGTAAATAGAACCACCACACAACAGCTCAAGGACTGTCCAAGCGAGACTGCCAAAAGAAACAGTTATTTTTTATCCAGATCATTCCAGAAATTCCTTTTTCCTTGGCCTGCAAGTAGAACAAACATCCTATTTGCTGGAGCATCCCAACCACTACGGGCAGGACTTGGGTATTCCATATTAATCAATGGTCATCCTGCCCTGGGCAAAAGTTGCTGACTGCAATGTGTGGGAAACAGGAAAAGCAGCTTAAAATAAAGTTGTGGGACTGCTTGTTTCATTCAGGCAGACTTGTCTGTGAGAAAAAGAATTTATAAAATGTTGATTTATTTTTTTCTAACTCTTAAAACAAATGGAAGTGTGAACATTCACTGGAGCAACACTGTTTTTATAGCCTCTCATGTAAACACCCCTGAGATTGTGTCAATGCAGTTGAACTTTCAGCTGGGTGGTGGTCAGAGCAGAAAGGTCACCACACCCAGGGCTGACCCTGATTGTGCTAACTGTGACTTTCTCTTTCCAAAGCCTCACAACAAACTGCAGCTTAACCCCTTGAAGATGGTTTGATTTCACTTAACCATCACCACAGCAGAAGAAATTGCTAACCCAGAGAGGCCTTTGGCTACAGGAGTGACCCAGGACTAAGAGACACTCAAATTTCAGGTTGTCCAGATAAGTTGTGGGTTCCCCATCCTTGGAAGTGTTCAAGACCAGCTTGGATGGGGCTTGGAGCAAGCTGGGATGGTGGGAGGTATCCCTGCTCATGGCAGAGGGTTGGAACAAGATGATCTTTGAGGTTCCTTCCAAACCAAACCATCTATGATTCTATTCTGCCATTGTCCACTGCACCATTCACCACCACCTCTCCCTTCCTTAGCTCCTTCCTGAACTAACTTATATTTACTAAATATCTAGCATATCTCACACTATGCAGTCTTTGATCACAAATTTGGGTCTTGAGTCATTATTACTTTTAGCAAAATAGGTTTTATTGCATTTTTCTAGCTGATCCCAATATAACACTGATATTTGCATGGTGCCTGAGGCACCTCTCTAAACTGGGAATAAGTGGCTGCTTTTTACATGATACACACAAGGATTAATCTTTCAGAGAGGCAAAGGAGAAAGAGGAACCAGTGGAGGGTGCTGCAATAACAATGGGCTCCCAGAAATACTGCAGAGTGCTGCAGAGCTCCTCGTTGCACAGACACTCAGGGCTGGAACACAAAGGGATCAGCCTGATTCCTACCACCAAAAAATGGCACTGGGATCAGGAGAAGCTGCTTCTTAAACATCTACCTAGCAGTCAAAAGCCCCATACAAACGGTGGTGAGCAGGAAAAGTCCAAGCTTTGTTTTTAATTTGACAGACTCTGACCTGTGCCCACAGCAATGTGTTCCCACAGAATTTTAGTGTAGTAATAATCTGACCTCTTTATGTTCCCAGCTCTCTGGCTGAGCACAGAACCTGAAGCAGAGGTACAAAGGTTAAGTACAACAATGTGCAAACAGGTGATCTTGGCTCTCAGTGGACACCCACAGAAACTCCAGTCCTTTGTGCTCTCTCATGTCTCCTGCCCAGCAGATAGAAACTTTCTCAGTAGTTTTAATTCCTGTTATTATCAAAAATTACAACTTTTTCCTCCAACAAGAAAGTGCTGAATGAGCTTGGGTTCTTTTAAAAGTTCCCCATGTTAAGACTCTGGCCCCAGGTCGTGTTTTTGAAAAGAGCCTGTTCAGGGCTACATTTGTACTGCAGCTACATCTAAATAGGAATAAGTGTGCCTGGCTCTGGGACTGCAAATCTGTTTTCTCCTTTGGATTTGCAATTCACACCAGCAACATGCTTTAGCACTGTCACTGCCTGGCCTTCTGTCACGCAGCCTAATTCTTCAATCCCCCAGGGGCTGAACTCACCGTGTTATAAATACTGCACTGAAGTGCAAACCCTGGGATGACCTTCAATACAGGAGTCAGAACTGACCCCTACATCTCTTCACGCTGTCAAACATCCAGAAGATGCAGGACTAAAGGCACATTAATGCCCAAGGAAGAAAGTGAGGACTTCAAGCTCTTCTTAATGGAGTTAAAAGACATTCTTTAAAAAGGGGGGGAAAAAGGCTCTGAGAATGTGGCCTTTCACTAACATAAACAGTTTCAAAGAATGGTTGTGGCACAGAAGCAGTGACTGGAAAAGCAGAAAATCTGTATAAGAACTGTTGTCATAGTGGATTTCCCATAGGGATTATTTTAATCTAGGGAAGCCATTAAAGACATTGGTTTGACTGCAGGGTCTCAACTTTTCTTTTTCTTCCCCCTCTCCAGACACATACATCAAACTCTATGGGGCTGTCAAATTATCTCCAGCACTGGCTGAAAAATCTGTGACAGTATTAAAAAGAAAACATTTGATGGTCTTGTGAACTGCTGAGAGTTATCAGTATTAAGGTGCTAATAATGCCATAATCCCAGGCTGATAATTATTCCCCCAACTCATAATGCAATTTAGCTGCTTAGCACATGGCACTTGTGATACAGACCAGATTCATTGCAAAGCTATTGGGGGAAATTGTCCTAAGAAAATTTAAAACTCTTGGATTTCCAAGCCCAAACAGGACATACAGAAATGTATGATAGAAATGCAAGGAAAGAAAAGTGCTCTGTATTAAAATTTTACAGGACCAGATCTGCTGAGAAGGAAACAATAATGGCATTGGTTAAAAAAACATTCAAAAAAATCAGTCCAAATAAGAGAGAAAAGAAACACTTGGATGCAGTTAAAGGCTTGTCCAGGTAATTCATGTGGGAGTTTTGAGGGATTCAAGAGGAGAATCACTTCCTGCTGGTCCCAAGGTGGGCACTCCAGCACACATTCAAGCCATTCCATTCCTCTGTAGATTATGAAAATGTAAAAGTCATCACTAAATCCAGGTTAAAACAAAACAAACCAAAAAAAAAAAAAAAAAAAAAAAGAGCAAGAAGTGATAAAATAATTCAAAAAATGACCTTTGCACTCACAGTATTAATTCAGCCCCATTACACATCCTGTATACTGCAAAGCATAGATTAAATAATAAACAATTACATATTCTATTTAACAAGGCAAGCTGAACTGGAAATGCCTTCTGGTCTCACCCTGTGCATGTGCACACGGCTCAGTCAGTGACACAAACCTTGTATTTCAGACACTCCTGCTCTGAACTTTGGACTCCTCAGCTTTCACATTATCCCAGCACTGATTTTTCCGTTCTTTAAAGCAGAGAGGGATTTCTAAGAGCTGCAACATCTCAATGACTTCTTTCATTTATTGTGAAGGCACAGTGCTTTAGGAACCTACACCCAATGCAGCTCTGATGGAGGCACCAGTAAATGAACATTTTTAACTCCAGCAGCCTTCACCCAGGCATTAACAGACCAAGGGATCTTGCATTTGAGAGCCAAGTCCCTTGGTGGAAATTCAGCTCCTCTAAGAACCTCACCCAGCAGACCTTTACTAGAAAGGCACTTACACAAAAAGACATCATGATAGTGAAAGAAAACAGAAGATGCAGGCAAGGAAATTTACTGAGCCACAAATCTGTTCCTGTAGCATGGAAAAGACTTTCCAGCTCTGGCCAACAGCAATGGAAAAGCCATGGGAGGCACTGAAGCATCACTTTTGTGCTTCTCTTGTTGGAGGTACCTTAGAGCTTTAATAGACAAGTTCAAGTTGAGTTTAAAGAACCATAAAATCCTTTAGGTGGGAAAAGACCTTTAAGATCAACTGTAAACCCAGCATTGCCAAACTCACCATTAAACCAAGGCCCTGAGTGCCACATTTATGTGTTTTAAATACTTCAGCTGAAGCTCTTGAGATGTCACTGAAATGAAAACCAAACCACGTTTATCAGAACACACAGAGCCAGAGATAGATTGCAACACTTTCTCACTTAAAGGTCTGCTTAAAATTGGTTTTGTTTTATTCACTTGTCTCATTTAAGATTAGTGGTCAAACCTTTGACTGAGAGATGTAGATTGGAGTTTTTCGTAAGGATACAGAACATTTCCAACTGAGTCTCCTCAACCCTACAGCCCCCAAAGCACACAGACCCCCCAGGAGATGTAGCTGAGGTTTCCCATCCTTCAGAGAGGGGAAATCCCTCATTACACATTCCCAGTGTTCCCCCACGGGCTCCTCTGTGGCACATCATGGGAGCTCCATGTGTTGGTAGGCTCCTGGTCCAACCTGGGCATCAAATAATCCCAGGCTTCATGAAAAGAGAAACACTCCTTGCCCAGCTCTACTGAAACAGGTTTTTACTTTCAAGAGGCAGGCAGGTGTCTCGATCCTATGAGATTCTATGACATTTAATCTCCTAAATGTCAATGTTGCTTTTGAAATGGGCCTAAACCATTAGATACTTCTGAGAATGTCATCCTTCATCTTTAAATTTGCTGTGACCACACACAGTCAGCACAAGTCTTGCAGTTCTGTGACCCAGGATATTCTGCAGACATCAATTATGTTGCTTTCTTTCCTTACTCAGGGCTACAAAACAAATCCAAAGCTTTTTGCTTCAGAGGCTTTTCAGAATGCAAAAGTTTCATTAAAACAGGAGGAAAAATGTATTTTATTCACACTGTCATAACTCAAAATCCTCTCAGAGTTTCCAAAAATTTCACCTTAGGGTAACACCAAGCACGGAAAATTTCTGAGCAAAAAAAATTTGAGAAAGTTATTAGCAAAAAGTTATTAGCAGAGAGTGGGGATTAAAACTCAGCCTTAACAACTGCCTTTGCTGTTGCAACTCCTAGAATAATTTTTAGACAGGGGCTGCCCAGCAAATTAATTTTCCTAAGGCACTGCAGTGAAACTTAGCTGCTCCTCGTGCCCAGCGAGCTCGGCGCTGCGCTGGCACAGAGGACAATGAGGGACCTGGGCTCAGCTCTTTGTTCTGCTTCCCAGGCCTGTGTGAAATAAATCACTTGGCTCAAAGGCAGCTTGCAGGAGTTTGCAGAAGTTTCTAAGAGGCGTTATCTGTTCTGCAGCACAACCACAGCAAAGCAATGCAGGAACACAGGAGCCACTGCCCTGGGGGACTGTGCAATTGTCCCCTCTGGCTTCAGCCCCCTGTGCATGCAGGAGCAGCCTATAGCCACAGAAAAGGTGCAGTGCTGCTTGGAAAATCTCTGTTGAGTCTCCCCTTCAGCATGTTCTGTGTGACTCCTGCCCAATAGCTTTGGGTGTGTGCGTGCCCACAAACGTATGGGACGCTGTGCCTCAGTTCTCTGCCTGTAAATCAATAAATTAAACTTGCCCTACAGCTGAGAGGTTTGGGGAAATAAATATACTGACAACCATGAGCTCCTGTGGAACCTCACATGACCACTGGGGGAATTACAGGTCACCAGCAACACCAGTGACAGAAAATCTCTGCCCAGTTCCTGTTCCTCAGAGACTGAGTTTGTGCCCTGAAGCCGGAAGATTTCTGCATGTCTCAAAAGTTGTGGGGGGTTTTTTCTCCCCTCTTGGCACCATTTCTGATGATTCATAGAGTATCAGATATAACATCATAGATAATGAAAATTTCTGCAGAGATATAACAAGTTTGGAGTTAATTTGGTCTCAGATCTCACTGACCTGTATCTATTTAGTAAAAGTTTAGGGATAAAATTCTTGAGTCCCTATGAATTCATTGTGCCTCACCTGGAACATCAACATTTCCAATATTAGATATTTTGATGAAAAAAACATGCCTGTTTCCACAGACATTACTTAATTGTAATGTCTATTTATTTGGTATTTCTTCCTGTTTTCCTACATTGTTGTAGAAGTGTAAATCCTACTTGAAAAATCTCCTTTTACAGGTTAAAAATCTCCAAAGGCTTATAAGCTGATGTGAAAGATTGACTTAATTGAGCAGTATATTTTTGATTTACTAAAGAAACCTTAATCCTTTGACTAAAGTGATGTATAGATTTTTGAGAGATTAGCAAATCTAAAATGCATTAAATTCCAGGGCAATAAAACCATCTGACTGTATGAAAAGGCATAAACGTAAAACACAGCTTGTGTTGCCAGTTACTGTGGAGTCTCTTATCATTGGATTATCAATTAAATTCCTGATGTGGTTGTTATAATCATATATTTACAGAAATGACCATAAACCTGCTGCCATCTGTACAGGAAACCCATTGTCAAGCCATGGACCCACACAGAGAGTGGCCTTTCCTGCAAAATTTCCACCAGGAGTTAATTTCCACCAGTGAGCAAAGGACAGAAGAAGCAACTCATTAAAATTATCACAGCATATATTACAATCACCAAATTTTGCCTGTGCCACTCCCAAAGTACCAAGCAGCTTTAATGAAAAGTTCTGCTGGTGTGGGGGTGGAAATGGCAGCGAGGCCCAGGAAAACTGGAGGGCTGCCAGCTTTGCAGGGGTCAGGAACATGTGGGGAAACTGTGCTTCAGATTCCAGAGAAAATCCCAGGAGCAACTGGAGGCTTTCTGAAGGCTTGAGAGGGAGCCCTGCGAGAGGAGCAGCCCCGTGAGCAGGGCCGTGGGGTGAGCACACTGTGAGCACAGCCATGGGAATGGAAACCTCACAATACCTCAGACAGCTGCTGCCCAAGAGCCAGATAACAGTTCCAACCATCATCCCTCCCCAAAACACCAATGACTGCCCCTGTGGGTTTTTTTTAAAAGGTGTTTGGGGGTTTTTTGGGGTTTTTTTGGGGGTTTTTTTTGGGGTTTTTTGGGTTTTTTTGTTTGGGTTTTTTTTGGGTTTTTTTTTTGTGTTTTTTTTGTGGGGTTTTTTTTGTTGTTGTTGTTGTTGTTGTTGTTTTTCCCATCTGGAGCTGTCTGCTGGCTGATTTAATCATTATTCCCTGCTGTGGCAATGGCTAGGAAAACAAGGGCTCAAGAACCAAAAACTGATTGCCCAAGGCTGCCAGTTCAAAACCAGGTATAGATGTGACACACAAAGTAAAATATTCAGCAGATCCACCGTGTTACCTTCAGCAAAAAACCAAGTGAGTGGAGAGGAAGCTTTTCAGAAGAGAGCTCTGGCAGGTGGAGCTGTGCTGGCTGATCCAGGACCCTCGTGCTGGGCAGCAGTGTTGCTTGCAGGGTAAAGCCAGGCCAGCACTCCTCGAGTTTCTGTGAGTCTGTGGGACTTCCAAGCCTTTTTCCTCCTCTCCTGTCTCACGGTCACTTGGTTTCTCCAAAGCAGGAGCTGTCACTGCACAGATGCCCAGCACTGTGATTTCTAATGCCAGCAGGGCCCCTCCATTCCAGTGGAATGTAAATAAACCCCAGCACTTCTCCTGGACCTCTGCAAGTGAAATAAAGCACTCACACAGCCCCACCACAAAGCAGTGCTAAGGCAGTAAGGGATTGATTCCGGTTTGTCTTTGAGCTTCCTGTACCCTCCTCATAACCTTCCAATCCCTTATTTATTTATTTTTTTAATCTTTTCACCAAAACCCACGGTAGAACACAGAGGAACCAGAAATGGGGCACCAAAGAAAAGCAAATGATTAAACTAAAAATATCCTTGCCAAACATGCAGAAAAATAAATAGGTGGAAAATAATCCCACCTCTCCTGAGGGCAGAGCCAGGCAGTGTATGCTGACGGGTCACAGGGATAGCTGCAGTAATTACATTTTACATTGCTTTAGGTTTCATTTATGCTGTCAAAACTGTTTTGTCACACTGGATTTTTTTTTTTAATGCATTTCAGATTTTTCTAATCTCTAGAAAATCTATATCAGTCTAATCAGAGGATTGGGAGGCTCCTTGCTGTATCAAAAATATACTGCTCCATTAAGTCAATCTTTCATACTGGCTTATAAACCTTTGGAGATTTCCAATTTGTCAAAGGAAGGGATTGGGGCTTTTTCCTGTCCATGTAGTTAAGTTTTTCTAATGATGAATCTTTGAGAAAAAGAAAAAAGAAAGAAGGAAAAGTGATGATAATTTAAAAAGCCTACATTGACAACAAGTTTGGCTCATGAGCGCCCAAAATCCCAAATATTTGCATGAAGGTCAGCAAATAATAAGGAAACTGTTCTCATGGACAAACTCTTGACTCGTCCCCTTACTTTGCATGAGACTCTCTCCATTTCCAGGCTCCTCTGGGCACTGCCACCTGTCACAGACACATCCAGCTCCAGCTTCCTCTGCTGGGGACACAGCCCCACTGTGCCACCTGTGAGTGCTCCAAATGAGCCTTTCAGGCCTTCCTGCAAAGTGCTCCTCACGTATGGGTGCCACTCACTGTAACAAGAGAAACCCAAATGAGTTGTCAAATCCCTCCCTTCAAGCTCCCTTCTGCTCCAGGGGCTATGGAGCAGCTGATGCTGCCAGTGTTTGTGGCCCAGGCTGTGGGAGGGAGTGAGGAGATGTGGGCTTGGAGAAGAGCAGAGGATGGGCATTGTCTCTTCAGTGTCCACCAGCATCTCCCCAAAGGGCACAGCTCACAGGAGCAATTCCTAACCCACTGCACCCCAAATGAACCAGACTAACAAAACCAGCCTGAGCTGGGTCGTGTGGATTGAGGCAGACTGGGCACTGCTCACAAGAGCTGCTGTCCCCTCTGCAGTGGGATCAGCAGCTCAGCAGAGAGGCAGGACCAGAAGCTGGGAGCAGCAATTTCTGCTGCAGCAAGCTGACCAAGGAGCTCCCAGCAGCTGCTCCCAGCCCTGGGCTGCCTGGGGCCAGGGGTGCAGCACCAGCTCTGGGAGGAGCACCCTCTCAAGAGGGTGCCACTCTTGAGAAAGGCTCAGGATAAAAGGAGTGCACCTGTGCTCAGGCAGAGGGGCTCACTCTGCCTTTTCTTGCCACAGCTGGTGACTCTTTCTACTGGGGAGCAGCCAAAAACAACTCAGGGTTTTCCTGCTTTAGACATTATCAAAGTTACACAGCATCATTCCTCTTCCAGGGAAGTTGCAAGGACTGGAGGGCAGTAGGTAAAAGACTGAGACTGGGAGAGGAGAGGGGAAAAGCAGTAAAGAAATTCTTTTCCATAAATTATATTACTAGCTGAGACAAATTAATCTTTAGATTGTAAAAATTTTTAAGATATTTTCAGCTTTTCACTATTGTTTTCTGTATTCATTTTTAAGCATAATCCTGCACAGCAAACTGAAACATTACTTTACAATTTTTTATGTTGGTTTATTTCTTTCTAAGATAACATCTGTCATATGTACTTATTATTAACACAAATGGACTAGAATCTCTTTGGATTCACCTAGTAACATGCTTGTAAAGCACCAAGAAAAATGGAAGTCTGATCTAGGGTTGTCTAATTGAATGTGAGCACAGAAAATAAAAGGATGACCACACAATACTGGAGCACCATGCTCAGGCACAGACTTGGCTGGTCTGCCTTGAGGTTACTTCTCACAGACTCTTCTAAACAGAATTTCAACTACAAAGTGCTTCAAAATTCAGGGTTGGTAAAGAATTATTAAAGTCCAGTGAAAACCAACAGGAGATCCCCCAAGTTCTCAAGGCCAGACAAGGGAACACCAAGCCAAGCTGTACAGGGACAGCCAGCATCACTGAGCAGAACTGAAATGCTCCAGCTACAGAGGGTGAAATATTAGCCTCTCAAACACTTCTTGCTAACCAAATCCATTGAAAGCAAAATGATTAAAGTCCACCTGGTGGATTTACAGGGCTTTGTGCTGATATGAGACCATTCACTCACGAGAGGCAGCCTTTTGACATGATTCAGTTGACTGCCCTTGGCATTTGACACACACCTAAGGAGTCTAAGTGGTTACTGCTATTAGCAAAGACTTGAAAAAAGACACTTGTCACATTAGGTCAGCTATCTCTTAACTTCATCCTGTGAAATGTCACCAGTACCCCCGGGTTCTCATTCCTTATCAGTCTTTGAGATAGATGTAGTTATTGTTCCAAAGCAGCAAGAAACAGAGACAGGGAAACAAAGGAAAGTGTGAGTTGTTTATTGTCTCTTCCATAAATGACAAAAACGTTCTTGAACTTTTAAGAAAAGGACAGACCTGATTGCTTTGTGCTTTATGTTTTCATAGGGATTTTTAGCCACGGCAGTGCCCCTCCTGCAGGGAAGTCCCTGTTCTGTCTCTGCAAAGGGGAGCTGAAGATTCCTCTGCAGTGGAGCTGGCATGAGACCAAGGGATCGAGGTGCACAGACCTGCACCAGTGCCACCGTGCTTAAACAGGCACAGGGGACACATTGGCCACTCACCTTGGTGGCATCAGAGGCACTTGTCAGGCACAAGGAGTGAGCTGGGTGTAGGAAACATTGCTGGACTGGAGATGTGCTTCACACAGGTACAAACCAGTACTTTGGAAAAAGCCACCAAGTTGTCCTGGCTCTGTTTCCCCCCATCTGTTCTGACCAAATTCACTTTCTTTGAGCCTGTGAAGATTTTGTTTTGTGTACAAGGTTATCCACAGCACAGACCACATTTTAAACCAGAGTTACCTTGCTCTGCTAATCCAGAGGCAAGGTGTTCAGCCCCTCTCAGAACAAAATTCAGAGAGAGAATCACAACCCGTGTGCTGAGCCCTGCCCAGGACAGTCACTACAGCAGTGCTTATCCAACAGATCTGTGTAAGACTCTGATATCCTGTTCACAGACATGGCTGCACTGAAAGGATGCTGTGGGAATTGTGAATTATTTTAAGATGTTGCAGAATCTCCCTTTTCTACTTCATTTAAGGCCTAGAAAACCTAAAGCCTTGCAATCCTGCCTTGCCATAGGCTGAAGCTCTAAATTGCAATGGCAGAAGGATGGAAGTGTGCAAAAAGGAAAGAAATACAGAGAAGGGAGACATGGATTTCATAATATCTCAGCTGGACAAGTTAGTGTTTGACAGCTTGAATTTATGTGAACATTAACAGAATTGATAAGTCAGGGTCTTGCTGACCTTGGTACTATTCCAGAAGTAATATTTTCACTAAGGTGAACTATTTCTGGACATTTCTCCAATGTACTGAACACACACTTTTGCTTTTTTTCCTGACATTGGAGTGAGCAGAGCTCCTTGTTCCTGTTCCCCGTTGAATGGGAACAATATATTCTCCCTGTGGCCAAGGTCATCCAAATTCTTGCCCCTTGGCAGGGATTCACATTTTCCCTCCAAATGCTTTAACAAACAGGTCTGCTTTTCTCTCCTTAAACAGATGCACCCACTCCACAGAGCTCAGCCAGCACAGCCAGGCTCCTCCAAGGTGTGCTCCTGCCAGCAGCAGCCTTGAGTTTCTGATAGAACTCCCCTTTCTCTGCTCTACTCTGCTGTTTCCTTCAAGGAGCACAGCTTTGGTGTCACTACTTATCAGCACTCCCAACCAATTTAAGCATTCCAAATACAAATCCATTTTCTTGGGCTGTGAATGAGCTGCTCAAGCAGGGCAATAAAAGGGAGGGAGTTGGAACCAGGATTTCCTGAGGCACAGACTATCTGTTTGGCTTTGGAGCATTTGAATGAGGAAATGTTACTTGCCATCAGTGTGAGTGGCAGCTGGAAAGCACACAGGACTGGGACCCCAGGGGAAATAAGTGTATTTTCCTTCCTGGGAAAGGGACACAGTCTTGGGCTGACCGCACTCCAGTACTGACAGCAAAAGCTCAGGAGATGCAGGGAAGCCCAGTGAAGGCAGCTTTCCCTGGGGTGAATCAGCACAGCTCCCTGGGCCTGCACTGACACTCATTTATAGCAGTGAGGATTGTAGGCAGCTAAATTCATTTCATGAACCACAAAACACATTGTGTGCAATCACCTTAATCTATAACAACAAAACCTGTATGCTCAAGAAACTTGCTTGATGATACCGCAGATATATACATTTATCCAAGCTAATTAAGAGTTACTGAGCATAGCTTTAATTACTGGCAGTACTCTGAATGGCCCATGGCCCACAAATGTATCTCTAGCATAATCACAGTCAACCCTTCTCCTCTTCAAAGTGTATCATAATTGTTTACTAATTAATCTTTAAGCTCTTGTACCACACAGCATGTTTAGCCTTCTATAAACACAGACTCCACAGTTCTGGAGAGGAAAAGGAGAGGATGATGTGTGAGGGAATTTACTACATTCCCTGAAAGACTCTCTGCTTGGCATTAATTTTTGTTAACTTCTTAGAATCCTGAGAGTCATCAGAGGCCTGTCTTAGTTCTGTGATTCAGATAAACATCCTGATTTGGTTCTAGGCAGCACTTTAACATGCTACTTACAGTGGCAGTCACTGTCTGCCTTGCTAGATTGCACTCAGGCAAAACTCTCGGGGCTCATGCATCACCAAATCTTGCCTGTACTCAAAATAAATTGTACTGAAGTTCTCTTTCTTGAGCAGACTCTTCAAACTCTACTTGCTTGCAAGACAAGCAGTGAGATCTTTACTGCAGACATTAATAGGAAGTGGAGCAAGTCTTTAATTGGAAAGGTAACAATAGGTAATGTGACCTGGCACATCCTTGCTTAGGGTATGGCTGAAAGAGCTGCAGCTGTTAAGGCTGATTATTACCAAGTTTTACATTGGCCTCTGGCTGGATTTTTCAGAGGTAGCACCAAACCATTTCTCTAAATAAGGATAGAGAATGGCCTGCCAGGTCAAATACTCCAACATGGTCATGGTCAGAAATAAACCAAAATTGTGCAAAGAAAGTGATGCTCTTCCTGGGGAAATATTAGTGTGGCTGAGTTACAAAAAACAATTACAGTTTGAAATTAGATGTTAGGATGTTTAAGTTACACCCAGCATATACCCCATCTTAAGTCAACATGGGGATGGCAACATCAACAACTGAAGTTAGGAAATGCTGGGATTCATGGCATTTGGGCAAGTTCTGCTCAGCTGCATTGATGGTTTTCACCAGGATGCATTTTATGGGAAGGTCACTCGCTTCCCTGACCCCACACTGCTGCACCAGGTACAGGCAGAAGGAAGGTTCACATTTTTCTCCCTTATTCTAAGATTAGACACAAAAATCCTTTCTTTTACATTAAACTCAGCAAACTGTAGGGAAAAAAGTCACATTCCCCATTGTTCTTGTCTTCATTGGAGACAGAAACAAGGCAAAAGGACTGAAGCCACATCAGACAGAACAAGCTCTGGGCATTGCAGGAGCTCCTGTGCACAAATCAAGTCACACTGCTGTGCAGTGACCGATGGAGTGAGGCTTTGTGAGACAAAAAAATAGACAGATTCTGACAGGGGGAAGAATTTTACTTCTATGAATAGTACTTTTCAAGGGCACTCAGCTGCTTGGGCAGGTACGTGTCTCCTCGCAGGCACGGGCACAAGGAAAGAGAGGGGAAAGCTTTCAGTAACCCAAGTGGAGCTTTGGGTTATATTGTGTTCATGTGTTGCTAAAGCTGATGATGTGCCAGTATGAACCAGCTCATCAGATGGGCACAGGCTCTCTCTGTTCTTTCCTAGGAAGGTGGCAGATAAAAGACAAGGCATTCAAGTAGCTGACAGGGTAACCTGTAAGTGCCTGTCCTGAGCAATCTACTTGTCAGCTTTCCTGGCTAAGAGAGGAGACGTGTGCCACAGCTGTCAGCTTTGTGTCATCTTTCCTCTCTGCCTTTCATCGTCCTTCATCCCATGAATGGAGGTTTTCTTTTGCTTTCTTTTTTTGGCCCAGCTCGCAGGAGCTCCTTTGTCCCACTGCCTTAATGGATCTTGGGAGTGTGCAAATCCAGCCAGTTCCAGGAATGGCTAAATGGGGAACAGCACCAGAGGCATAAGGAAGCCATCATCATCATCACCATCATCCAACAGGCACACTGAGGCCTGGAGGTGTAAATGCTCAGGCTGCCCTGGAGGTGACTGAGCACAGAGCCTGCCCTTTGGGCTACCATAACACACTGGCAGTTGTCCACAAGCACAGCACGAAGGACAGGCCTTTCCTTTTGCCCTGTGAGTGATTCCACAAACACTCGTCACAAGGGTAAATGCCTGTGAAAATAGGGAATTTCAAGCTGCTTTTCTCTAACAGTGCATCAATGCCATCACTAATGAAAGCAGCTTCAAAGTCTGACCAGGAAAATCCCTGCACCTGATGCATTTCCCCATTTCTCCCTGGCAGAAGCTAAGCCAGGCACTCCCAGCTGTTGGAGATGCATGTGGGTAAAGAGCACTTAAACATCCCCCTTCTCATGGCCATAAAGGGCTCAGTCCTCAGCTCTCTTCCCCTCCACCACAATTATCTAACAGAAGGTGTAGGGATGGGTTATGAAAATCTCTGGCTTTGAACAGAAACATCCATCTAAAACAATAATGATGTCTTTAGGCAAATCTCAGTTCCCCAGAATTGCCAGAACACACACAGGAAGGAGGCTGTGGAGCTCCTGTGCAAATTCAGAAGAGTTGTGAAAGATCAAAGTAGCACTAGACACTAGCAAGAGCACACATTTAATTTTGGAAAAATAGCATAGCTATGATTGCAAGCCACGAGAGGGGAAGGAACACCTTCAGAAGCATAACTCAGGAAGCATGGCACACAGGGAAAAACGAAGCATCAGCAGCTGGCACTGCAGCTCTGATAAGGGGCCAGGGGACTGCAGGCAGATGCATTTTATTGTCAAACAGATTCTAATGAAGTGTCTCAATTTAAGAATGTCAACAATATTCTACTTTGATCAAGAATATTTCATCATTCCTGGATCAAAGGGGTTTTTGTCTGACCTTTTTATTCCCTTTCCTTTCAGAAACATAAACCATCAGATTTAAAGGTACATGAACTTTGACTCTCTACTCTGACTAGGAACTAAAAAAGCCTAATGGTGAAAGTTGTTCTCCTCAGTACAGGGGTGGACCTGGTGGGATGCAGAAGCTGCTCCCAGCTGGCATTAGTCTTTGATTCTGTGAAAGTAAATGTCACAGTAAATACTGAGATGCAACTCTGAATGAAAATTCCAATTTCTGCTCATCTCTCCTGCTGGTTTCTGGGAGGCAGAAGGTAAAAGCTCATTAATATTTCCTTTCCTTTTCAGATACCCACTTGCTGGATGACATTTACCTCAGTGTTTGGGTATCAAACAATGAATTCTGAGCCTGCTCTGCTTCCAAATGTGGACTGACTGCCAAACAGAAAAAGGAGAAGTGAGTGAAAGAAAACATTTGCAATACCTTTGGAAAGACAAGCGTTCAGGTGGCGAGCAGCTCTCAGCTTTCAAGAGTTTCTTGTCAAAGATGCAAGTTCCTGCATGCTCAGCTCTGGGCTTTTTAACCTATCCATTAGAGAGATGAATTTTTAGATAACTACATGACACTTGCTGTGTTCATGCTGGTCATTCTGCCTGGGTGTTCCAGCCCTGCTCTCAGCATGCCCAGGATGTGCTGCTGCTGTGGCCAGGCCAGCTCTGCCACGTTTGTCACAGCGACCTGCACAATGAGCATCACCCTCAGTACCCTCCAAACACCTCTGCAGCCATCCCTGCCATTGGGAGAGTTTGGAAACAACAAGGAGGTGAAGTTAAAAGAGCATTTTGCCTATCTTAGATATAACTATGATTTCTGTCTGCAAAACTTACACTGCCTGATCATCTCACAAGCTTATCCACTCAGGGAAGTTAGGCACTGAGTCTGACCAGCAGATCCCAAAGGTATTTATAGCATTCCCCATGGAACTGACTGCCACAGACTCATCCAGGGTCTTAGAGCAAGTCTGTTGTCAGGCAGGTGAAGAAGTTCCTGAGTACAAATATTTTCTGAACTTCCTAAGTTTATAGGGGGAAAATATTTGTGGGAGGACCCTGCAGCAAGGGTTGTTCTGGCTCTGGCTGGAGAGAAAGATTCTAACTGAATGAAAAGCATATCACACATTGAGGGCTTATTTACAGATAAAATATTGCTTGATATTGATATATTGATATATTATAAAGTATAAATTATTGTTTTATTTATCAGAGTAAGGTAATTCAAAGTCAGGAGAAAATGAAATTGGAATATTTTAACTTGACTGTTTTTCACAGCTACCTGCTCACTGTTTTAAACAATAAAGGCCATAGTTAGCCCATTACTGATAAATACAAAACATTCTTAAAAGACAATATAATCCTACTTCATACATCATCATTACTTGGCAAGAAAACAAACAAATGCAGTGGGTTTTATCACAGCACTCGCATTTGATCAAGAGCACAATAATCTCATTCAAATCAACACCATAACTAGAAAGTAATTGCTCTATAATCAGACATCAAACAGACAAAATCACCCTGGGTGTTTCTAACAAAATCACTCGGTGTCAGTTAAATTCTGCTCCCTTTGGATGGTTCATTCACAAAGTGACAGTACTGAGACCTCCCGAAGCCCCTTCCTAATTCCTTCCCCACTGTGAGGGGAGGTGCAGAAATGCAGCATCAGGGAGCTCTGTCCCAGGAACTGGCACCAGTGCAAGGATCATGGACCACAGCACATCCCTGCTGTCTGCTCCAGTACCAAATCCAGGCAAACACCATTCCCAGTCTTTATTTCTGGTCCCACACCCCAGATTTAGCGACTGGCAGACAGCAGCATCAGCTGAGAGGCAGAAAATAGAGGGTAATGACAGGAAAAAATATCTAAGCCTTTTCCAGCTGGATGAGGGATATTCTCCTGCACTCCCAGTAAGGAAGCTCAGGTTTTAACACTGTGCCCTCAGTGCAGGAGTCACTGCAAGAAAGTTTTTCTTATACACACAGCATGAAAAGCTTTCCCACTCCCAAACTGGAAGCTCTTTCCTCAGTTTCCCTGAGGCTGCTCTGGAAGGCAGGAATCCCTGGAGGTGCCAGTAGGAGCTCCAGTTGATTGTTACACACAAAGGGACAGTTCTAGGAGGAAATCCTTTTGTTCTGTGCATCAAATAGCTGTGTAATAATTGTATCGTTTTCTCTGAAGAGCCTCAAAGCAAAGGATTTCAAAGGCAGGAAGAAGAGAATACCTGGAGCTGTCTAATTACAGACCTGAGATATGCACAGCAAAGTATTAAAATAAATGATATAGATGGATTATCAGAGAAGAGAGCAGGGCTGATAAGCCATATTTAGTATACTAATCCTGACTGTTTGTTTTGCATTCTTTGAGCCTTTTAAGATGACAGGTTCTGATCAACTGCTTCCCTTAGAGGTTGGCAGCTTTCCTGCTCTAGCAGTTAATTTCTGTTTGATGTTCTCAACTTTGTGTCAATGTACAAACTACTGTTAAGATATATAGCAGCGATTAAAATAATTCATCCATCTGGTTATAATTAAAGACCTAGTTAAATGTAATGACAACTTGATGTAGCAAAGCCAGCTCTCATCTTTTAAAAGGGCTGTGTACATTCAGAAACTAATGCTGTAAATGGGTGACAGACTACTGCAACGTGGCCATTAAATTCAGGGGAATTAATTAAACTTGTTTCATAAAAAAGCCTTAATGACATTTACTGGCAAGACAAGTAAGGCAGAAATTGCAAGTATCCATGATTGCTCCCTGTGGAATCTCTGCTTCCAGGAGACCTCAGCAGACCCTCCAGGCACCACTGGACTGAGGCAAAGGGGGTTATGAATTTGCTCTCCCATAAGGGTTGTAACTACAAATTTAAGTCTCTGCTGGCTGGTCCCCAGCTAAGAACAT
Organism: Passer domesticus; assembly: GCF_036417665.1. NCBI lineage: Eukaryota > Metazoa > Chordata > Aves > Passeriformes > Passeridae > Passer > Passer domesticus. The sequence continues at coordinate 121,608,989 of NC_087476.1, read as the reverse complement.
AAACACAGGGAGGGGACAAACACAATCCTGACACTTTGGGCTTTGTGAGCAGTGAGCTTTGTGAATAGGAAATGTTTGTCAGGATCAGAAAATACAGCAGAGCCATGGAGACAGAGAAAGATTCATTCATCCTGGGAAATAAAACAAAGACATCCCCAATGTCTTTTTTCTGCTTTCTGGCTTTGTCTGTTGGCAAGAGGAAAGATGTGCCACTTATTCAAAATGTTGTATGTTGTGGCAGAATAATCTCAGGGACTTCCATCACCTTATGTGAGATCCAGGATTTCTGTTGTGTTGAACAAGACCAGGAGCAGCATCAGAAGCTGAACTGTAAAGACTGATGCTGACTTTGCATTGCTTTGGATCTATCCAAGTGTCTTTCAAAAACTTCCAATGAAATAGAACCTTGTAATGACTTAGTTTGGGTCCAAAGAAACATTAACTCAATCTGAAGGAATTTCAGATTTATTTCAATATTGAAGTGTTTTAAAGAAGCAATTTTGAAACACAAGCCCCCTTAAATTGTTAGATTACAAGATCTACCTGACTGGAATGATTTTTTTTTTTAATAGAAGAACAATTTTGCAAAAGTATCATATATTTGTAAAACTATTATCATAACTAAATCTAATTTTTTTCTGAAAAATCCTGTTTCCACTGAAATCTGTCACCCAAGCCAGAGGCTGGGAATATTCTTCAGGTTTTGGCGTCACAAAGAAATTCTTGCCTGGTTCCATTATCCCCTTTTCAATGAACTCTGGAAGTATAAAACAGTGCAGTCTCCACAGAAAACCAAGGGGCAGAAGAATATAAAATAGAATCAAAAATATAAAATAGAACATGAAATACAATAAAAATCTTCTTTATCTTTGTTATTTGAACAGGTGTTTGCAGTGAAGCCTTCCCTAATTCCCACCTTCCCTTCCCATTCTCAGTGTAAAACAAGATATTGCTAAAAATTTTACTGGTTTAATGCTTTTTACCTCTTTTGTCCTCTTTGCAATTAAAAAAGAGAAATCCACACATAAAGCTCAACTTGCAGCCCGTGCCTTGACTTTCTGCCCTTCAAATACTCCGTGTTACATTCCTGGTTGATTAATCCACAATACCTACTTGACAAAGCCCCAGTGCAGAGTGGAAATGATATTTCCACATCACAACCATAAGCTGCTGGATTTCCTCTTCATTTGATTTCAAGTCTTTTGCCAGCTGATTTTATTTTAGGACAAGACTCTCAAGCAGGTCTGAGGTTTGAGTTTGGGGTATTTTCTTTGCTTGACTCACATATTTTAACTCTTTTCTCTTTGACCAGCAGACTGTGAACAACATTTTGCTGTGTTAATTAATAGATCAACCTTCATAAACAGATATTAAAGATTTCTGACATTGAAGCACCTTTTTCAACTCCTAGCAAAGTGCCTGGCACATGATAAAACTGCAGTGCTTTCCTCACTGAACTCCCCTGTGGATCAGGCTCCACAATGACAGTTCTGCAGTGCACACGCCTCTGCTTCTGCTGCAGCTCCACAAGTAGTGAAACAAGGGCAGCTGTTAACAGTTCCAACCAGCCAAGGGAAAACCCAGAGGATAAGAAATCTCCTGAGAAGACCCAGAGCCATGAGATTTGCAGTCAGATAGCCAGCCCAACTCTCAGTGACCTCTCTGAGAGAACTGAAAACGTCTGGCCGCTTGTCAAAACTGAACATCCAGCCCCGTTGCTGAAGGAAAGCCCCAGCAAGAGATAGCCAAAGCAATATCAAAGGCACCAAATCCATGAGATATAAGTAATGGAGTTGTTTTGGGAATAGCCCTTTCTGCACTGCACGCTCTGTACTGTTCCATAATTATATGCAGACACATCAGTTCCTGCTCTGCCCTAATCAGGATAACACAATCCTTACTGCCTCGAACACACAGCCTTGGCATCCCCTTTTGGACATTTCTTCATGGGCTAAAACTGAGCCAAAATGCAAAATATTACAGGAGAGACCAAAGGGAGAGTTGCCAATATTCAGACAGAGCAGTTCTTCCATCAGTCACACTCTTGCCTCTCTCTGTTACAGTCACAACCTCCATCCCCCAAAATTATTTTGTACTAGTGAACACGAGCAAGGCTATCAAAACCTAGTTCCTAATTCTTCCAGACCAGTGGTTCATAGTCTGGGCTGGGTACAACCATTCCTAGCAGTATTTTAACCAGGGAACCAACATATCCAGCCCCTGGCAATCACAGGGCAGTTGGATTTGGGATCTGCACTATGGACTGCAGACCTGCATTCAGAGGACCCTCCAAACCACACTTGCAGCATAAATACAAATGCTCTACCTGATATGTTTCAGCCATTCCAGGACCAGTTGGCTTTAATTTATCTCATTATTCAAAAACAAACCACTTGAATTTTTAATTTTTAGTCAAAACAAAAGGCTCTATATTTGGGGGCCATGAGGAAGGAGTAGGAGAAATCTGCCTCACCCTCAGCTACTGCAGAATTGACCAGCACAGAAGTCAGGATTAGGGTTCAGCAGGAAACACAGAATCTCAGCTGAGAACCAAGTTCAGCAGGAAACACAGAATCTCAGCTGAGAACCAAGGCCAGAGTCCCCTGGAGTAGCCACTGTACAGCTACAACCTCATTCCCTGAATGAGAGGGCTCACCACAGGTTTCCATGGCAAATCTTTCTCCATGGATTCCCATGGCAAATCTTTCTCCGTGGATTTCCATGGCAAATCTTTCTCCACAATTCTTTTTCCTATTTCCAGAGTCCAGTTTTATTCTGCTTCAGATCAGCTGCTGTCTAAATTATCTTACTGAGATAATCTTAGATCATTGCCTGAGACAACAAAGCAGATGGAATAATTTGATTTTTATTACAGCCAATTGAAACCAGCCACAAGGATTTATCAGACCTAGAGGGAACAGGTATTTCTCAGTCTTGCTGTAACTAAGTACGACACACAGAGCCAGGACACATGGAAATGCAAGCCATGCTCCTAGAAGTCAACTGAAGATGGAGACAGTGTGAGCAGGCACTGCCCAGCAGCCAGGCTGACCCTTCAGCAACCCTGGACAGAGCTGTGGCCCCTCTCAGCACCCCCACCAAACCTTGCACCCTGAGGTGCCCCAGGACATGCACACCAGTCCCCAGGGGATTTGTGGCCCACCCTTCCTCAGGGTGACACCAGGGAAGTGCCAGCTGAAGGGATTCACCAACACCTCCACCAGACCCCGCTGCCAAGGGAAATTCAGCTGGACTTTTCCCCTGACACCCTTCCCTTACACAATTCTTATCTCTTTCTTCACAGGAGCTCCTCATCCAAATCTCCTGGCACAGCCCGGGCGGGTGCTCCATCCCCAGGGCAGAGGAGCTGAGTGTGGCAGGGGTTTGCTGCTGGGAGCTTGCAGCCCTGCCCCAGTCACCGCGTGCCTTCACCGAGCTGGGGACGCTGTCCAGAGCGCTCTGCTCAGTGTCCCCGACAAGATGGCCATCAAAGCCTGGGTTAGGGGTCAGGCACCCAAAGCCATTAGCACTCCAGAGTGATTGATTACCATCATGTGTGGTCTCAATCAAGAGCCGGTAATGAGCTGCATTCATTAATCCCATTTATATGTTTGCATAGTCCAGTCTTGAATTTCAGAGAATAAAAAGGCTTCATACTGAGATTGCACTACCTGGCAAGGGGAAGGAAGTCACAGAGGGCATAAAGGATTTGCACATAATTCTGCATTTTGGGAATTTCAGCCCAGGTACTTCTAAATGCCAGGCAGAGTGGGTGCACAGCATGGCCTGCACACCTGCCAGCAGCACCAAGCCACGAGCTGGTCTTCCCCACCTCTGTGCTATAGCTCCATCTGTACTTGCTGGATGTTTTCCTGGCACTTCTAAAATAACTCTCCAACAGATCACAGCTCTATGCAGTGTTACAGCCACTCCAAGTTTCTGTTCCTGTTTAGACCATTATGGGTTCTCTGCCACTTTCTGTTTGATAACCCCTTATTTTCTTCTTATCAGCTCCACCAAAAACCTCATGTTCTGCATGTGCCCCCACCACCCTTGGCTGTCCTGTCTTCCTCAAGCCATGGCCTGTGATAACCTTCAGCAGAGGGCCCATCAGAAGTAACTTGACCCCGTGCCCTACCCTCACAGCCCATTTTGAGCTTCCACCCTGTGCTCAGCCCTACACACCAGCCCAGGCTCCTTTCTCTAGCATTAAAGGCATGTTTTCCTGTTTCCCCTCCCCAGAGAAACCCTAAAGGAATTATAAAACTGAAGGGTGAAATTCTGTCTCAGTTGAAGGCAATGGGAATTAGAACAGTAAGTTGGCACTGACTTTAACAGGGCTGGGACTGACCTCAGCACTCGGAGCTCCAGCACGAGGCTCTGTGCTCCACACACAATGATGAGGGCGTTTTCAGCTTCACCTCTTCTGAAAATACTCCCCAATGCCAGTGAGCACACCTTCAATGCATTTAACTCTGTCAGAAAACTTTCATATTGATAAACTCACTGAGCACCAGCACAAAGTTGCCAGAACACAAATTCTTTGCAAAATACATTAAATTTGAACCAGCTCACCCTTAAGTAGAAACCATTTATTTCAAAAGATGTTGGAAACTGCACTCACCTTAGATAGCTCAAGGAATCAGATAATTGCATGCTTGGATGTCCAGAAGCTGTCACCACTTTTCCCAGCATAAATTCAGTACACAATGTAAAAAATAAAGTTCTTTCAAAAAGTTAAGAGGAGTTTGTTGGGTTTTTTTCAGAAGGGCATTACTTGGTTAAAAACAGATTGGAATAATAAATGCCTCTAAGTGTTCCCAGGCCCCTTTTTTGTAAAAATGCTTTTAGCATTTCATGTGGGGAAAAAAATATGTACCCATGAGAGGTAGTGATGTTTATCCACTCTAATGCAAAAGAACAGAAAATATGTTAAAGGTAACCAGCACATAATTGTGTAAGCTATTCAAAAATTTTACAATTATGTAAAACCTAAAATAATCAAGGTAAAGGTGATACTGACTGCACAGTAAACTTAAACAGCTTTATTTTTCTTTTGCAAACCCCTAAAGCCCAGTGCACGGGCTCACCTTCCACGTGATGCCACACATTGCTGGTGCTCCCTGCTGGAAATAATCTGGTGGGGTAGGTAAATTCCATGGCCAGCACTTAATATCCTTCTATGACACCCATAATGCACAACAAGGAACTCTGTATTTCTTCAAAGGGAAGACCACCTCTGCTGACACTCCTTGCCTGGCAGCAGAAAGCCAGGAGATGCCTGGCTCATGCCCAAGGGATGCCAGGATGCAAAAGCACTCAGAGGACCCTGAAAAGCACTGCCCTGGTGGTAGAAGCAGCAAGAGGAGTCCTGGAAATGCTCCTGCCAATGATCTCTAGAAAGACAGGATCAGGCAGAGAGATTTCATCTCCAGAGTCTCTCACAAAACAGGAAAGAGGTTGAAAGATGCAGAGCTGTGGAATGAAACTACTGATTGGAAACAAAATGAGAGAGAGGCAAAGAGTTTGTGTTTGCTCCATAGGGAGACAATGACAAAAGACACAGAACTGGTCTTCTGAGGAGTTTTTTTCACTGGGATTCAGTGACTCAGGAAGACTCTCAGTACAAGGTTTTGTAGATCAAGTTACCTTCTCCTATGGATCCACAGGGATAATTGATCATTCTTTAGGAAAAAACCAACAGGAGACCAGCAGGGGTCAATGCTGCTCTGACAAGCAGCTCCAAAGCCACCTTCTCAATGCAGGAGAGACAAACTGAGAGCTGAGCTCAGCCTTGGTGCTCATGAGAGCCCATGAGATGGGGGAGTGAACACTGCAGTGTGCACCAGGCCACGCCTGGCTCTGTGACTTCAGGCAAGCTGTCTTCTCTTCCCTCCTGCCTCTCCTGGTTAAGCTGCACAAAGCAGCAGCAGAGCTGGCCCTGCTCTCTGGCCACAGCCCTCCAAGCTCAGGTTTAGAGGGCAACTGGGAAAACTGTGCTGGAGCTCTGTTGACATTGCTGAAGGAGGGTTTTACCTTTGTCTTCTCTGACCATTTTGGTTCCCTGAGCTTAACAGGTACATGGGAGTACACAAAAAACAAGTCTTTCTAAACATAAATCCTTATTTCATTACCTCAGAGGGACTAAAGGAACTATGCTCCCCCTCAGCTCACACAGGAGCTGCTGATTACAATACAAATATGTAACACATCCCATGACCCCAGAGCTGTGCACCTTCTGCCTGCTGGTGACCTTCCCTCACTTGGGAAAGTTACAGCTTTATACAGATTAGAGTAAAATTTACTCTGGCTTTTAACATTTAGGAGCTGTAATGGCTTAGCGCT